>NC_056735.1:1156908780-1157241280 GCF_019279795.1 Protopterus annectens | reverse complement strand
GTTATGTGAAAACACGTAACTGCACCTTGAAGTCCCACTTTCTGTAGGTTTTTCAGTCGCTGTACTTCCAAATGCGGTAACGATATTCTTGCTGTTATTTTCAAGTCTGTTTGTGCCTATTGCCAAATGGATTCAATACATTTATTTACTTTTTCCCATAGCTGTTTGCCTTGGAAATATTCCCTCCCTATGACATTTTGCCCATTTATTGTAACACTGGAGTAAAAGAATTGGGAATGGGAAAACAAGGACAGTTGTAGCAGATCGGAAGATCTTTTTTTTTCCTCTTCAAAGTATAAGTAATGAAGTATACAGAGTGTGTGAGTTTTAAAGTGAGATATGGTGCACATGGAAAGTGAGCAAAAGTGTATTTAGTTGTATGGGACAACAGAAAATAAATAACTTTGGTGGGTGTACAAAAGAAGAGAGCACAGTAAAGTTAATTCAGAAGTGGGAAACTGCGGCTGACTGTAGGATTCCGGCATGTTTTGGTTAAATCTGGGGTAGCTGAAAAAATGAAAAATACTAGGAAGCCATAAGAAAGTCATTACAGTTAGTGCAGAAGGCAGTAAATGTAACTCACAGGCTGGGAAAATAATTTTAACACTAGTAATATATCATTTAACTCATCGATATTCTGTACATCAAGTTTTAACTCTGTCAACAAAGAGGTTATTGGCTTTAATTAACTTGGGGTTGAAAGTTGGCATAATGGTTAAGTTGTTTACCTCACAAACACAAGGTACAGGATTTGAGTCTCACCTTTGAGTGAAAACTGGATTAAGCTTAAAATGCCACGAAGACAGATAGACTATGATCATACGATCATACGAAGTTACTAGTCTAATGGCCCTAAGGGCCTTACAAGCCTAGTCAAGTTCTACCCTTATTTCCATGATCAGCACTTATGTTCCCTGTCCAAGAGGGACACAGGTGGAACACCTGGGGTGAATTTACCGTTACCCATCCAATCGTCCAGACTGCGTCTGAAGAGGGCCAACGAGGTGCACTGTTTGACATGAAATGGGAGTCTGTTCCAAAGGTGTGATAATCTCTGAGAGGCAAATCTGTCCTTCCAGCAGGTTCTATTAATGCCATATATCAGGTTAAGGTCTTTAGAGCGAGTAACCAGTGTACCATTTGACTAGCGGACATGCAGCATTTCCAATAAAGCTGGGTCAGAGACTGCCCTGTATGCAAGGCAGAGATCGCCTCTGAGTAGTCTGCATGAAACAATCTGTGTGCCAGGTCTCTCACCACTGAGTGCATACTTAGGGTGTTGCTATTGATGTGGCAGTTAGCAGGAACATCACTTTTACTGAAAGGGGTGATTATACATTTTTGGCATTGAGATTAAGGCCATGACTTTGGCACCAATCATTTCTTTGTGTAACACCCTCTTGTAGGATGTTTTCATCATTTGGAGATTCTATGACCGCTTCCAGTTTGCAGTCATCAGCAAACTTTGTCAGCTGTAAACCTTTAGTTTTTGCTGGGCTTCGGAGAAATAGATTCTAAACAGTAGAGGTCCCAGGGCTGATCCCCGTGGAACACCACTCGTTACAGGTTTGCTGTTGGAGGTGGATTACTCTATTCTGACTTTGTGTGTTCTATCAGTGAGCCAGTTAGTGACCCATCTAACAATATAAGGGTTGATATCAAGCTGGATGAGTTTGTCAATGATGCCTGAGTGGGGGATAGTGTCAAATACCTTGGCTAAGTCCAGGTAGGCTGTATACACAGATTTTCCCCCATCCAGGGCCTTGGTGACTGTCTCAAAGAAGTCCACCAGGTTTGACAGGCATTATCTTCCTTTCACAAATCCAAACTGAGCAGGGTCAAGTGCTTGGAGATTACCTATATCTTTGTTTATAAGGTCCACGAAGATTCAGTCCATGGCCTTGCAGATAAGGGTAGTCAGGCTAATAGGTCTATAGTTCCCAGAGTCAGGGGAAGCACCTCCTTTGTGCAAGGGAACGGTGGCCATTTTCCATTCAGCTGGGATGAAGTCGGTGCTTAGACTATGACTGAAAAGATTACCCAATGGTGTTGTTAATTCTTTTTGGAACCCATGTACGATGCAGCCTGGGATGTTATCAGGTCCCATAGATGCTGCGCTTTTGGCCTTAGAGAAGGCTTTTACGTCCTGCTCTTTAGAGATACAAGGTAGGGGACAGGTGGTAGGGATGTCATGGAGTACGCACGGTGGGGACAGGGAAGTGAAGTTTTCATAGAACCTGTCAGCCAACAGGTTAGCTATATCCACAGGCTCAGTATATGTGGTATCATTAACTACCAGTTTGGCACAAATCTGGGCCTTTCCTTTTAGGTTGCGGATGTAACTAAAGAATGCCTTATGGTTGTCCTTAGTTGAGGAAGCTAATTTGGGTTCGTAGTTTGCTTTGGAGGACTTCACAAGAAGTCTTACTTGCTTGTTTAAGCTGAGGAGGAAGTGTTTTCAGTTTAGGGCTTACTCCATCTTACTCTTAGACAGCAATTTCTTCCTCTTATTGTAAAGCCTGTTAATGGCAGCTGTCCACCAGGCAGGTTTGTTCTTCCTTGAGGAACTTGTTTTGGTCCTATCAAGTAAGGCCAAGTCAAAGCAGTTATACAGGTGTATGTATAAAGCACTGGTGTAGAACTCGGCATAGCTGCCAGTTCCATCTGAGGGGGAAGGTGCAGTGAAGTTATTTATACCATCCCGTAAGAGGTTAAAATCTGCTTTGGAGAAGTTTTTTAGTTTAGTTGCTGGTAGACAGCGGTCAGGTGTAATAGTTACTTCGAATGAGACTGATGAACCTATGATGTATACAATAACACTATTTAACTGTCACGTTATGTTAAAATATGTTACTGAACCTTAAAGTCCCACTTTCCTTACGTTTTTCTGTTGCTTTACTTTGCAAATGAGGTAGCACTATTCTCACAGTTATTTCTAAGTTTGGTCGCGCCTACTGCCAAATAAATTCAAAAAATTTACTTACTTTTTCCACAACTGTTTGTCCTGGAAATACTCCCTCCCTATTAAATGTGCAGTCCAACCCATTGTTCAACCTTCCAGCCCAAATAAATCACCATGATAAAGACCTATGAGCCAATTTTTTGCTATCAGTTCATAGATGCAATTATTTTTATGACAAAAAGGAGCACACATATATTGAATGAGTTTTTGTTTGTCTTGCACAGAAAAAGTTGCTCCTCGAATTTCTCTAGATAGTAGCAGGTAAGTATTTTTTTTTTATTCCTGGCAGGGAAAAAACAGATACTATGGGTAACAAAGGGTTTAGGGCTATTTGTAGATTAAATGATTGGTAATATTTTTTTGTCTGATATTATAATGTTGGCATTACAAGACTAAATGTGGACAAAGCAAGTTGGAATACAAGCTGTAATTGCTGATTTTGTACAGCAAAACTACACTAGTGTAAGCATAATTGTTATTACTTATTTTTATCCTGATAGATGCTTTAGGTAAGCGGCAGGTATAGGGGATGTTTGTGGATGAAATTTTTGATTCTATTTGCTGTTGTAATTCTGCCTTTACTAAACTAATGTGTACTTGGATGAAGTAAGATGGGATTCAAGTTGTAATTACTGTTTATGTGAAAAATACATTAGTGTTATCATTATTTATTTGTTGTTTTAACCTGGCAGGGTAAATCCAGATACTGTGGATAGCAATGGGTATGGGGGCTATCTGTAGATGAAAAAGTGGCCCTGCTGCTTGTTCTAGTAATTATTACATTGCAGTTCTAATGTGCATTTGGGTAAAGCAAGATGGAATAGATATTATAAGACAAAAGTATATTAATGCAACCATATTTTTTGTTTATCCTACAGGATCAAACCAGATACTGTGGGCAGACAATAGATTTATGAGCTTTCTTTGGATGAAATGACCAGCCCTGCTGTTTGCTGTTCTAATTCTTACTTTGGAGAACTAATGTATATTTGGGTGAAGCAAGTTACAGTACAAGCTGTGATTACTGTTTCTGTGAAACAAAAAATACATTAATGTAATATATATATATATATATATATATATATATATATATATATATATATATATAATATGGGTCTACTTCAGTCGATCAAACTTTTACAAGTTCGGACCACATATGGCCGAGACCATATGTTAGAACTTGTAAAAGTTCAAAAACTGAAGTAAAACCACAAAAAAAACAAAAAAACACAAAATTAAACATCTATACCAGGGTGCTATGCCCTCCTGCACCCCCCCTTACTTAAATATACCAACTCCGAGACTGCACTACATTGCGGAAATGGGAGATCTTCCCTTTCCGCTCTGTACGGAGATCAGTCAGACTGGACTTTTATAAGTGTGAACATATGGTCTCGGCCATATGTGGTTCGAACTTATAAATGTTTAATCGACTGAAGGGGACCTATATATATATATATATATATATATATATATATATATATATATATATAGATATAGATATATATATATATATATATATATATATATATATATATATATATATATATATACACACAATATATATAGAGAGATATATAAATATAGATATATATATATATAAAGCTGTGATTACCATTTCTGTGAAACAAAAACACGCATTGCTGTTATATATAATTTTTTATCCTGACAGAGTCAATAAAAAAATAAAGTTTGTTTTTTTTTTGTTTTTTTATCCAGCAGGACCAAACCAGATAGTGTGGGTAGGCAATGGGTATGGGGACTGTTTATTGGTGAAATGATTGGCCCCAGCTATTTGCTGTTGTAATTCTGGTTTTGCAAGATTAATATGCATTTGGGTGAAGCAAGCAGGAATACAGGCTGTTATTACTAGTCTGTAAAATAACATACCTTAATACATTTTTCATGTCATGGTTATGAGGGCTGTTTATGATTGAAATTATTGTCCCGGCTGTTTTGTTGCTGTAATTTTAACTTTGCATGACTAAGGTGTACTTGTGTGAAGTACGATGGAATACAAATGGTAACTATTGTTTATATGAATGAAATACATTCACACAGACTTTCTTTTTTTTTAACCTGACACGGTGTAACCAAAACTGCAGTAGACAGTGAGTATGGGGACTGTCTGTGGATGAAATGGCTGACCCACTCTTTGCTGTTGTGATTCTAACTTTGCAGGAATAATATATATTTTGGTAAACAAGCTTGAATACAAGCTGAGATTACATTACTACATTTCTTTCTTGCAAAAACAGTTACAATTACTTTTTTATCCTAGAATGGCTAAACCAGATATTGTAGATAGGCAGTGGTCACTGAGGCTGTATGCTGATGAAATGACTGACCCAATGTTTATGTTTTGTAATTCTGGCTTTGCAAAACTAATGTATGATGTAATGGTCTAGGGATCTAAACCTAAACCTCACCACAGCAATAAATAGGACGTACTGGAGGGATAGATTCCTGTCTAGGGTTACCACCTGTCCCACTTTGCGAGGGACAGTCCCTCTTTGGGCAGTTGCATCCTGACAAAAAAATTGTAAAAATGGCAAATGTCCTGAGATTTTAGGACACAATTATTTCCTATATTTTATGAAATAGTTGCATACAACAGTTATTCTGTATCTGAAATACCTAAATGTTATAAGAAACAGAATAAGCAACTAAAATGCTACAAGAATAAGCTTTTATTTAGGCAAAAAAGTTAAGTTCTATCCTTTGTACTGGCCATGGATATTTGTCAGCCTGTAAAATCTGATGTTTGTACCAAAAATGTCCCACTTTGGCCATTTGAAAAGGTGGCAACCCTATTCCTGTCCCAGAGACTTCCCATGCTTTGGAACAAGATTCCAATCTACATTAGACAGAGCTCCTCGCTAACACTCTTCAAGAGAAACCTTGACAAGTGGATGAGAAACAGAAAGTTTCCTCCTGGGATCACTTCATTGGCTCTGCTGGACAGAGGCACAGGGAACTTAATCTATGGGGGTGGTGAAAGCCAACACATTCTGGCTAGGCTTAGAAATGCCTGCGGGGAGATAGCCTAGTACCTACCTATGAACCTATGAAGCAAGCTAGAAGACAAACTGTGACTACTTTTTCTTTGCAACAAAAATACATTAATGAAATTATTATTTTTAATTCTATCAGGGTCAAAGTAGATATACAGGCATGGAGTTGTTTTGTTGATGAAATGATTGTCCCTTGTGTTTTGTTGTTTTAATTCCAGCTTTGAATTAGTAAAGTGTATTTGCATAAAGCAAGCGGGAGTACAAGCTGCCACTACGGTTTGTGAAAACTACATTAATGTAACCAGACACTGTGGGTAGGCAATGGCTGTGGTGACTGCCATGGATTAAATGACTGAACCCTGCTGTTTGATGTTGTAATATTAACGTTAAAGGACTGACATGTATTTGAGTGAAACAAGCTGAAAGACGAGTAGTGATTACTGTTTCTGTGAAGCAAAATTTGCATTAATGAAATTATTTTTTTTAGACTGGAAGGGTCAAACCAGATACTTCAGGTAGGTCATGGGTATGGGGGCTGTTTGTTGACAAAAATGATTGGCCTCGAACTGTTAGGAGACATGTTTGTGTTCTACTGAGGAAAGCTTTTAGTATTATTGAGTAACCTACAGGTGGGTGAAAATTGAAGTCTTGAGCCTCAGTTGCCTGAAGTTCAACCTGTTGACAGTCAGAGTTCCTCCATAGGAAAACATTGTCTGTGAGTTCTGCCAGTAGGGGATTTCACCCTTCTTTGAGTTAGAGTGATATTGGAGTTGGTATATATAAGTTTGGAGGTATAGGGGTCTTGCCCCCCCACCATCATGGGGTGCAGGGGGGCTTGCCCCCTGGAAAAACATTTAAATAGTGTTTTCTTTGGCCATTTTTTTTTTGGCCTTTTTTGGGCAAATACATTTTAGGGATTCCAATCGTTGACGTATTCAGTTTTGTCCTATGATAGTGTAAGCATTATTTTTGCACAAATTAAATGGAATCTTTACTGATTCAACTCAAAGTATGTGCTTCTGGTTTATATTTGATACTGCATAACATTAAAGTAGATATTGTGTTACATTTCTCCATGATATTTTACAGTGACTGCATTTGTTTTCATAATAGCATACAACTGAACTAAGGTAAAGGATTTATAGACTGTTACTAGGCTAACTACCCGGGGGCCTTTCTAAGCCTAGCCAAGTTTTCGCAAAAGAATAATGATGCCCTGCATCCAAATAGGATATTGAAGACCAGGCATTTATAAGCTACCTCTGTCCAAAAGGGACATGGGTGCCAGGCCCAGTGCGAATTTCCTATTCCCCATCCACTTGTTTAGGTTGTGCTTGAACTGGGTAATACACAAACTCAGCTTCACATGGATGGGAAGCCATTTCCATAGGAAGGGCAGTCTTTGGGGGATACATCTGTCTTTCCAGCATGTTCTGTTTAAGTCACAGACTACATTCAGGTCTTTAGACCTTGTATTTGTTGTACTATTTGACTAATGAATATGTTAAGAGATTCATAAGTACAGGATTTGTGGACGCCTTGTAAGCCAGGCATAGTTCACCCCTCAACAATCTATAGGAGACTGAGTAGAGGGAAAAGGCTTTAAGGTGCTCTGCCTGCTTTTTCCGATTTTTCCCCATAACTTGTAGTTCCTTAAGTTGCTTTGTGTGTGTGTGTGTGTGTGTGTGTGTGTGTGTGTGTGTGTGTGTGTGTGTGTGTGTGTGTGTGTGTGTGCACGTGCGTGCGTGTGTGTGTGTGTGTGTGTGTGAGTGTGTCTTTTTGTTTAGTTATTCACTGGCTTTGCAGAAATCCTTATTTATTTACAAAATTGCTTGCATTTGCTATGGTACTTTCCGAAGTGGTATCACCTTTACTGGGACTCTTTGCTAGGCTATCATAATGCTTATGCAAAGTATGCCATTATGGGAGGGGTCTGTGGCCTGCCATGAGTAACCAAGTCTCACCTGGGAATACCTTGAAATAGCTGGTACTGTCTGTAGCTTTGCTGTATATTGAGCAGGAGTCACTTACCTCCACTACCACAGCCACATTACAATAATGTGCAACAGAATATATATTGCTGTCTTGTCATATGTGCTGTCAGAGCATCTTACGGATCTTTCCACAGCCAGTGTTTCACCCACCTCCACCACACACTGGTGTATTTTCCAGACAGCTCCCTCCCTTCTGCACATTTCTGGACCTGCAAATGACAGTCAGTTGACCAGACTGCAACACCCCACCCCCTTTAGCAGATCCCTGGATCCACCACTGCTTTGGTAGGTGCTATCATTGGACTTGCAAATGTGTAATAAGGTCTGTCACAACAGGATCTGCAGAGGCTCTCTTTGTGAGGCAGATGTCACCTCTTAGCATGGTACATTAATGGTCTGCACAGTTTCTGTGATTCAAGCCCTTCATTTTTTGTAATGAGAAAGGGTTGTGGTCACGCCAGTTGTGACAAGTGTGTGGAGAGGTAAATACTGAATGAGGCATTATTTTAATGATCGGCTGATGAGTACTGAGTACAGTGGAATGATTACATGTGACTCATCAGTCATGAGACCATATTAATGGAAATCGAATGACAGTATACACATTCATGATTTCAGGCTTTTTCTTTGTAGCAGACATGATAAAAACAGGACAGCTGGTATGTTCAATATTTTCTACAACCGAATGAGTACAACAAAGTTTTAATAATAATTTTAGTAACAAATATTTTCAGGTTGTTGGATCTTGATGCAGAGAAAGAATTTGATAGATAAAGTTGGTATTTTTTGAGTAGGTCAATGGAAGCATTTGCATTCCCTGACATAGACACACACACACAAAAAAAACAATGGAAGGATATGTGTATTGCTCCCAAATATGCAAAAAAGTCTAGAAAATGTTCGATTTTTGCCCTGAAGTGTTTGCATAGATAATGTTATACTCCAAGCAGACTCCAAAGAAATTTTCCTCAGGTAGATTGCAAATGTTAGAGTTGTGATGGGGAAGAAAGAGGTAATTGGGAACATATGCTTTTGGAGTGTAATGAGTTGGCAGACTTTAAAAATTCCCTGCAGACTACTCTGTCAGAAATACTGAGTGAGCAAATTTGCATAACTAAGGAAATTACTTTTTTTGCTGTGATACAGAATTGGAATTGCCTAGACACAGCAAGGCCTTGCTAACTTTAATTCTGGTGGCTGCCAAAAAAGCTATTAATAGAAAATAGAAATCAAAGTCTAAATAAACCATACTAATAGTATGTCAATATATAAATATATATATATATCTATGTGTGTGTGTGTATGTGTGTGTGTGTGTCTGTGTGTGTCTGTGTGTGTGTACATATATGTATAAATTCAGACTGTGTTCTTAAAACAGTTCTCAAAATAGTTTAAGCATTACATTTTAAAATAATCATTTTGATCTGTTAAGACAAACTGGCTGTATCTAGATAACCAAAGGCATGAAAAGAAGGGTTACAATGCTGTTTTTGAGGATTGTATATGTCAAGTCGGCACTGATGACTACAGAATAAATGGAGGTCTTAAGCAGAAGAATGTGGAAGTGGGTTAGTGGGTTTGATGTTGATTTGAAGAACCCTTTCATGGTAGATAAGACAGAAAAAATTCTGAAGGTCTGTTAGAGGGTCCCACTACTGGATATGATGACAATAACTTTAAGTACATGGGACGTTATAACATCTAACACTGCCTACTAAGGAAGATTAAACCATGGCTACCTTTTGTGTTCCTTAACTACAAACAGAACACTATAATTAAATATTATGGGTAAACAGGAAGCTGAAAGCATTAAATCTGTTTGTGGAAGAAGGAGACAATAAGTCTACTTAGTCTGCCCTTTTAAGTGCCTTAACATTCTACCTCCCCTCCATTCCTACCACCCCTTACCATTTTCGTACCTGTCCCATGCCCTCTTGAATGCCACTACAGGCTTCTTCTCCACCACCCCTTCTGGTTGACCATTTCATCTTTTCAGAATCCTCCCTGCAAAAAGTAGTTCCAGAGATGCAGGCAGTAGTTAATCCCCATATTCGAATGCCTGGACCCCCCTCCTTTCTCCTCTGTCCTTCTTGTTCATAACTAACTGGTTGCATATCCATGGTATGCTTTTATGCACTAACATCATGTCATCATCTCTTCTAGTATCAAGTAAGAAGAGTGGTAGCTCCCTTAACCACTGGCCATATTCCATCCCATTCATTACATGGACCTTTCTAATAGCTTTCCTCTGAATTCCTTCTAGCAGTGAAATGCTGTCTTTCTTATATGGCTCATAGAACTGGAAATGCATGCAGTACTCAATGTGTGGTCTGACCAAAGGCATGCTGAGTGGAAGCATGAGCTCTTTGCTTCTGGAATCTATCCTCCTAAGGATACAGGTTAGTATTCTGTTTGCTGCTGGCAATGTCCCCCCACCCCACCCCCACAATCTCCAACTGGTAATCAACAACTCAAATGGCACCAAGATCCCTTTTCTGCTCTGTTGCTATCAGTTTTTCACACCAGGCTTGTTGTCACTTAACTGTAGGATTTTGCACTAGTTTGCAATGAACCTCACCTTCCTCCTTTCTGCCCATTTGTTCAATGTTTCCAATCCTTTGATATACACTTCACCCCATCCTTCACTACTGCACCTATCTTCAAGTCATCAGCAAACAGCCTGATCCTGTTCTCTGTTCCTTCAGATACTTCTGAGAGGAAAAAAAATGAAAAATACTGAACGCATCATTACTAATCACTTCCCTAATACATGACATTGTCCTCTTCACCATGACTCTCTATGCCATACCATTTACCCATGCAGCTATCCAGTTCCTAAGTCCTCATCCTGTCCCAAATCACTCCAGTTTTCCTGTCAGCCACTTGTACAGGACAGAGACAGAGGCCTTGCTGAAGTCTGAATAAACTGTATCTACTACTACTGTCAGCTTCACCAGTAACTCAGTCATAAAACTGGATTGAGCTTTACTGACAGCTCCTTCTAGCTATGAACCCATACTGTTGTTGTTGTTCTAGAGGTTACTGTTGTCAAAAAATTCTACCAGCCTTCCCATCAGGATTCTGTTTATTACTTCATCTGCTACTGTTGTTAAGCTAACAGGCCTGTGTTTCCCCAGATTTTTTCCTGCATTCCTCCTCTCCACACACAAAGGTACTTTGCTGTGCAGCCCTTTAGCCCTTCTGCACTAGGTAGATATCCACTGAATATCTCTGTTACTGGTTTGCCTATACTCAACCGGATTTCTGTGCACTTGGCCAATAAGTCCATCTGGTCCTTATGCTTAGTCCTCCATAACAGCAACCAGTGCCTTCTGAAACTCCTACCTCTCTAGCTTTGTGCCTGTCTACTGTTCTTCCCATTCTGCTCTGCCTCTCTCACAGCATAGCACCCTCCTTTTGTGCTTTTGGATGATGCCCCAGTTCCTCTCATTTATCCGCCTTAACTACTAGGGTACTTAATCTAGCCTCAAAACCTCTCTGTCCCCTTGAATCATGCCTAGTTTTGTGTTCCTATATGGTACTGGGGAAAAAAGCTAACTGAATCGGGTACAAAAGCAAACTGCAGTAGGTATAAGGCTGTCATTTATAAGTTGACATGGTCAACTGATTTTCTGTGTTTAATTTTGAGAACTGCCATGAAAGAAAAACAAGACTGCCTCAGGACAGAAATCTAAAAAAAATCATGTAAATAAAAGAATAACAGTGTGTTTAAGAAATACAAATTTTGTACAAGAAAAGCAAGTACTCATTAAACCAGCATTAGAGTAAGGTGTATTAGATTATTTAGCCAAAAAAATGAACACTATTAAATTCATCATCCTGTTCAGAAAATGTAAGCATCAGTTACAACAGACCTCAACAGACCCATTTGGAACAATGTTTAATCGATCTATGAAAAAGAACAGGAAGAGAAAACCACTGAGTTGGAAAATGAGGCATGGCAAGTTATAAGGATGAACATCTAAAACCAAGAGTTAGTAGAATAAGTCAGCTGATAATAAACTGTTCTAGGACTGGGATATGCACATATCTTGTGTACTGAAAATGGTCTAAATCTAAATGCAAAAAAGTATATTTGGGCGGCACAGTGGTGCAGCGGTTAACGTTGTCGCCTCACAGCAAGAGGTTCTCCGGTTCGATTCTCGGCTGGGGTGCCTTCTGTGTGGAGTTTGCATGTTCTCCCTGTGTTCGCGTGGGTTTCCTCCGGGTACTCCGGTTTCCTCCCACATTCCAAAGACATGCATCTGGAGCGTTTCTCCCCGGGCCTCTGCTGAAAACAGGCTCTGTGGAACCTAGTCGGACTTTCCCGGTCAACAAATGTAAAAAAAATTTAAAAAAAATAGCACAGTAGCACTTGGCAAAAAGGAGCTGATCCCACCTAATACATTATAAATGATACTCCTGTTCAAGAGAATACAGTGGTAAGAGACCTGGGTGCTTATAAAGACAACTCTCATTTATTCAACCATCTTGTTGCCACTATGGTCAAGAAACACTTCTATCTGGCCCAGTTAATTTCCAAGGGACTATATTCAAGATCCACAGGAGTTAGCTTACCTCTGTACTCTTCCTTTATCATACACATCATCAAATACAATGTCCCTTTTGGTATGTAATAAAACCAAGCATATCTCTCAACTGAAAAGCCCTCAATGATTAAAAAAAAGAAATAAAAAGCCTCAGATTATTCAAAAAACCCAACAGATTAACACAACTCGTCTTATACTCAGTAGGCTACTGATTGCTCTGAGGTGACTTGTGTCCTGCTCTTTGAGCCATGAAATACCCAATCCTAATTGGCCTCCTATTTCTGCATAAAACCAATGTCACTAGAAAAACCCATATTAGGGTTCTAAGTTTACAACAACAAATAAACAAGACTCACTACAGGGACAGATTCCTAACTCAACATATTCCCAGCCAATCAAATAAGTTCCCACTACAGGTCAAGCAAAGTACGACTTTGTCTGTTTTTAAGGCTAGTCTTGATGACTGGACAAAAATGTATACCAGCGATATCATGTACAGTTCTATTTGATTTGGGAGATGGATACTTATCATAATGGTTTACAAAAACTTTTAAGAGTGTCTGTTTAAAGGTCTACATATGGTTAGCCCTCTTGTGATCTCAGTATTGGCTTGCATAGTAATGTTCCTCTGTTCTTATGTGCAGTCAGCTGTTTTGCTACAGTAAAGGAAAGCTTTACTTGGAGGGCTTAACAGTGGAAAGAAGCTGCTTATTAGGTGCTTATTTGTAACATGGTGAGAGAAGTAATGCTGCAGCTAAATGTTCAGTGACTGACAAATATCTTGTTTGACTAGGATTACATTCCGTTGCTCATACGGTGCTGATGAGGTTGTTCCACAGTTTGGAAACATACAGAGGAAGTAGCATCAGCTTCTTAGATTAGCACAGGGTCAAAATGGCCACTGCTGAATGAGAAACTCCCCTACAACTTTGAGTGTTTTCAGGTTTCCCCATACAAAGCAATCAGGATTTCATTAATATCTAAAAAATATGATGCACTAACATTTTCCTTACTATACTGAAGTACTTAAAGGTACAGATCCTATCAGTCCTTAAATAGCAAATATTACTTTCCATAACTGATGCATTGTTGATATGCTGAAGTATCTAAGAGAATCTGATGCCTAGCATCATCACTATGTAACATTATTACAGTACCACCTTTTAATGTAAGCGCTTTCGGTAGAGAGATTCTCCCCACCTTCCTCAGACAAAATAATACAAAAATGAAAAGCCAATAACCATGATTAAATACCCTACTCAATCATGACATCATAACTATTAATTGCTTCTATCTATCTATTGCTTCTTCCCTCAGGAATGAATTTAATTCCTTTAGATAACAAACAAAAATATCATCTGTGACCTCTCTACTTGTATAATTGTAAACAGTAAAACCATTTTTACATTTCATTATGTTATTGACTAATTCCTATATCTGTTTGTTTGGTAGTAACCCTTCTTCTGTGTCTGTTGGTGAGAATTCTGATTGTATTTCCCCTTCTCTATATTTCTCTGTGCCAGTCTTTCTGGGCGTCTGACATTCGGAAAATCCTGTCACTCTCCCCACTCATGTTCCATCTGGGTGAAATTTTCATTATTCACCCTTAATGCCTCTATAACTATAGTTGAATACTCCCATCTCTTATCTCTTCCCTTCCATTACTTTTTCTATTGTTGAAATCAGTACTGTGGGGGGTACGATAAATCTCTTTTTTATCATATTGTTTTAAATCACATTCTAGCTTCCGTTTCTTTTTATGAAAAATGTTATTACATCTCCTCTCTACCTTCACCGATATTTTATAATATAGATCTTGAAATTGGGGAAATAACAAATCTTCTCTAATTTTCCCATCCAACTCCTCTATTTCCCGAGTTAGAGCAACCTTTTGTTTTTCATAATAAGACAGTTTTTCTTAAAAAATCCATTCCAAAACTACTGAAAAATTCAATAAAATCAATAATAACATCATTGTCATAAGAAACACCAAATGGAAACTTATATAGTCTGAGCCCCTGAGGGACTATTTTTAAGTTTAAACATTTGTTCAAATAGGCAATATCAATTTGTGTTGTTTTCAATTTGAACAGACTCTTCTCAAAATAAAAAAATAGTTCTTTTAATGAACCAAAATTGTGTTCATCAACCTGAAGCGGTACCCTTGTGGAAGACTCATTGTGATTAGGCTGGTTAAAACAGAACTGTTTGGAAATAAAGTCAGTTAGTTTTAAATTACTTTCCGCATTCACATTTGAATGCCCATTATTGCCCAATGCTGCCGAATGACTTGCTGTGTTACCGAAGCCATTGGGACCAGAAGATATTGATATTACAGTACCTTTATTAGAACACCCATTGCCACAAAGGCCATTATGTTGTGTTTCCTTGCTCCGAACAACCCCACCGACAGCGGGATTGGATTCCAAAACAAAACGCTGCTCTCCCCTATCTGCGGCGCCATCTTGCCTCAACTCCGTTCTTTGGACCACTTGATCCATTGAACCAATAGAGCTCGAAGCTCACACCTCTTCCTGGTTCGCCTCATGCATATTCATGCCCGGCTGGTTTGCAGTAGTGTTTCCTCCGTTAGTTACACAAGCAATCCCTTCTTTTTGGGAAAAAAGTTCAATGAGCCTAGTTAAATCACCTCTGATCTGACTTACTTCTTCCCTCAGCTGCAACAGTTCAGTTTGATGCCCATGATTAGAACCATCGGTACCGGACAGGTTGAAAACATCCAATGTATCCATGGAGAGTACCGGACCGTAGAAATGTTTATAACACTGTTTTACACTGCGATATACGCTAAATGGAATTTGATTGGTGACACAATTAATGATTTAATTTACATATTTGTATAAAAATGGAAGAGGAAATGGTATTAATTGTATTCTGATGAAGTCTCCTGAGCAGAAATGAAAGCACTTAATATGTTATTTTTATTTGTTTTGTATGGCAATAAATTTCATTTGGATGTGAATCGGACCGTTTTTTATCATTTTTTATTAGTTTTTATAAAATTATTTGGTACCAACACTTTTTGACACTGTTCTACTATAATGCAAGGTAAGGTGATTATAACCTTAATATCTGATATAATATAGTGCTCAATACATAAACTTGGCACTGCAGCTCAGCAAAGCCTGTAGCTGAACTGCAAAACCATTGTTAAACCCTAAACAGTGATTCATAAAAGATCACAAATATACAATTAGGAGGTTCACATTGTTGAGCTAAGCTGCTTTGTGTCCAGAAATGTGACATTGTGGTGATATTAGGCTGGGACTGTGGTCTCCTCCCCTTCTCTCTCTCTCACACACACACACAACACTTTACTTGTTTTTCTCTCTAAAATTCATATCCTCCTTTATATGTACTTCAGCTTTCTTCATTCACTGGCTCTCCTCAATGCATTGATTTATAAACCCAGTATCTGCTCATTATTATCATTCTATGTTCCATTAATGTGTAATTACTAATTTCACATTTTCTTTATTCACCACTTTCCCCATTGTGACAAAGGGGGATACTGCCAGCACAGCTATATGGAATTTTGTAAATAATTCTAAAACTAATAAAGGTCTAAAACTATTTAGCAATGCTCAGCAACACAGCCACCTTACTGCTCCTTGTCATACAACAGACTCTGTTATAAAACATCCTAGACTCCAAAATCCAGACTAATGGAAAAAGGACTCCCAGACAACTCCACTCTTAGTAAATAATGACACAGTTCCTCATATACTTAAACATAAACGGAACTCCACTGGTCCTGCTTTCTCTTTCCTGGGTCCTGAGCTTTGGAATTTCCTTCCAAACAATATTCAAAACTGTCAATCAGCTAAAGAATTCAGGAAAAAAACTACTACAACCTCAACAAGAAAAAAAAAGCCATATGTTCTTACTTTAAACACCTACTATAACCTAAACTGATACTTGCAACAATAACTGCTGCTAAATGTTCTGCTATACTCAGAGCTTAGATTTTGCTGATGAGTAAAACCTACCCCTTGCATATAATTTATACAATAGTGCAAATATACAGGATTATGAGTGGGTCAGTAACTGCCTTACTATGTGTTTGAAACATGGATGCAAAAAAATTCACCTCAAGAATGAAGCTCGATAGGTGAATCTTAATGATGTTGAGAACACATAATACAGGGTTATGATCTGTTGACATGCTCATAATTTCTTCTAGCGCATGGAAATTTATCTTCCATACATACTACAAATTAATCAAAATTAAGATTAAAAAAAAACATGATGTGTTGTTCCAGAAATGAAAACCAGTAAAGCAGTGGGGGAGT
The DNA here is from genome assembly GCF_019279795.1 of Protopterus annectens. NCBI lineage: Eukaryota > Metazoa > Chordata > Ceratodontiformes > Protopteridae > Protopterus > Protopterus annectens. The sequence goes on along the minus strand of NC_056735.1, from coordinate 1,157,224,447 downwards.
GGTTGATGTCCACATGTATTCCCTGTCTAGGGGAAGCAGTTTAATTCAAAATGCTTTGTGTCCTTAGCAGACAGAAGGCAGAAATTAGAGTTGAAACGAAACCATTTCATATCCTGCAGTTGCTTTAGTGCAGTCCCAGCCTTAACAATGCTTAGAGGGTTGTTTAACAATTAAGCACCCCTCTAAGCGTTAAGTTCAGGTCTCGTGCTGTAGCACTGCTGAACCAGGATATAATTTAGGTATTCTTGAGCATATTCAGGGCGGCCGCTCCATGTACTACATCCTTCTTCTTCTTCTCATTATACATCCTAGGACAATGTCATCACACGACTGAAATTTACCCTAGAATATATTTATCTGTTTGCATACAACCATCCTTTGTTTAAGTGAAATAATCTGTGAGCGTAAGTATTTATATTAGCTAATTCTGTAGTCTTACTTTACTTTAGATTGTTTACTGATCCTTTCTTTTTATAATTCATGTTAAGTACATTTTGTACTTCTGGTCTGTGGTTGAAATGCATCCATAAGGGATCAGTCCACTATCCTGTTTAACAACGTTAATAAAATTGACATTAATAGGCTGATTCAGCATCCACTACTTACCTGCTATCTGACAGCTACTGCTCTCTCACTCTGTTCATACCTTTGCTGCTTGAAAAGAATTAATGCATTTTTCTAATCTGTAATGCAGTGTAAAGTGTATTCAAAATCTGTCTGAAATTCACTGCAACTAATGTTCTGAACTAGACTAGAGTGTACTGAATTTTGTTTCATGAATATCTAATGCTGAATCACCCTAGTCTGTCCTGTAAAAGGGCCCTGGGACCACTGACTCTAAGCACTGAGTTAGAGAGAAAGTAACTCGGATACACTGAAGGATAACCAGAGATCCATAATAGCCTTAAAGACAAGAAACCCACCGACCAAAGAAAAAAAGAAGTTATGTCTTACCATAAAGGTCCACCTGTATTGTTGATCCTCGTTCAGTCATTACGCCTAGGTTACTGGTTCCAACCTCGGAACCGAGCCGGCCATCTTCCAAGCTCACGACAGCCACAAACACTCAAGCTAAACTCTTACCCACAATTCCCCTCTCTGTTACCTCAGATTGAGTTTGCAAGTCAAAGAAAGTAGAGGCTACCTCTGGTCAAAGGACCTAATGGAACCGGATGATGAGATCCACTATAAGCCTCAGGAGGGGGAAGGAGGGAGGGTCGTAATGACTGAACGAGGATCAACAATACAGATGGAACCTTATGGTAAGACATAACTTCTTTATCTGATATTGTTAATCCTCGTTCATTCCTTACGCCTGGGACAGAGTCCCCAGCTACCTTTATTCCTGGGAGGCTCTCATGGAAGGACATTCCTGAGCACCAGTGAACCAAAGGATGCCCTTCCTCTGGAGGTCAAATCCAATTTGTAATGGTTGATGAAGGTATGAGGTCTAGCCCAAGTTGCAGCTGCACAAATGTCATGTAAAGAAGCTCTAGCATGGAAGGCAGCAGAAGTTGCTACGATCTAGTGGAATGAGCCCTTACAGCTGTAGTCAGAGGGATATCGTAAGTTTTGTGAATAAATGTTACACAGTCTTTTAACCATTTTTTAGCCAATGTGACCTTAGAAACAGCACATCCAAATCTAGGCCAGGAAGAGCTGATCTGATTTGTGAGAAGCCTTAGTTCTGTCCAGATAGAAACAAATTTGCCTGTGAATGTCTAGGGTATGTAGGCAACACTCTCCTTTGTTAGGATTGGGAAAGAAAACTGGCAATTTAATGGTTTGGTTAATGGACATTTCAGAGATCACTTTTGACAGAAAGGAAGGATTAGTTCTCAATGACACTCTATCTTTATGAAAGATCAAGTAAGGATGTTTGATACACAGAGCTTGAAGTTCAGAGATACGTCTGGCAGAAGTAATGGTGACCAAGAACAAAGTTTTCCATGAAAGAAACTTGAGGTCGCATGAAGAAACTGGTTCAAAAAGAGACGTTGTCAAAGCTTGCAGGACTAATGACAGGTCCCATGGCTGGATAGGTTCTCTAAAAGGGGGTTTCAAATGATTAGCGCCTTTTAGAAAGGTCTTGCATAATTTCTGTGACATAAGGGAAGAGTCATGGACACCACTGTGAAAATTAGATATTGCGGCCAAATGAACTTGAATGGTAGAAGCAGATAGGCCAGATTGGAATAAACTTGACAGGTATTCCAGTACTACCGGCACTGGTGCTGAAAAAAGGTCTATCCATTTTTCCTTCAGCAAAATGATAAACCTTTTCCACTTGCTGAGATAAGTAGCTCTGGTGGAAGACTTATGAGATGCAATAAGAATGTCACGTACTGGGGAAGAAAGATCAGTCTGCCTGGCAATCACCGGAAGTGGAGGAGCCAAGCTGTGAGCTTCAGGCTGTTCAAGTTGGGATGAATCAGGTTCTGCGGATGGGAGATCAAGTCCGGATCGAGAATCCATGGTTGATCTAGCACGTGAGGCCATAAGAAGGGGAACCAAATTTGACAAGGCCAATATGGCGCTATGAGGATTATCTTGCTCTTCAACTGGCGGGCTTTCTTCAGGAACTGGGGAATGAGAGGAAGAGGGGGAAAGGCATAAAGCAGACCTGAGGGCCAATCGTGGACTAGAGCTTCCCTGGGCGACTGTCCCCGAGGGGGAATCAGGGCAAAGTAATTGCTGCATTTGTAGTTGGTTGGGGATGCAAAGAGGTCGCAGCAAGGGAGACCCCAGCAGCTGAAAATCTCCGCCACTATAAGAGGATTCAGTGACCACTTGTGTGGTTGCAGAATGCATCTGCTCAATCTGTCTGCTATCACATTGGAACTCCCGGGAATGTGCATTGCTATCAGAAAGTGGTTGATAGCCATCGCCCATTGCCATATCCTCATGGCCTCCCGACAAAGTGGGTAGGATTAGGTATTATCAAAGAAAGTTTTACTTAGCTCAAGAGAAGTGGCTTGACATGACTGAATGACGATGTGGCAAACAAAATCTGAGGTAATGGAGAGGGGAACTGTGGGTAAGGGTTTAGCTCGAGAGTTTGTGGTTGTCGCGAGCTTGGAAGATGGCTGGCTCGGTTCCGAGGTCAGAACTGGTAACCCAGGCGTAATGACTGAATGAGGATTAACAATAATCACATATTTCCACTGGCAGCCAGGAGGTAATGACTGCAAATGACCAAAGAACATCAACAGAAACAGTCTTGCAGCATTAGCAGATCTATGAAGGTTTCTCCTTTCTGCACTACAAGGCAAGGATGGTCAATGCTGGAGCATGCAGTGATGTTATGTGCAGGCTGTGAAAATCTGCCTAGCCCTGAGGCCTCCAGTACACAAGTAACTCACTAGTGAACCCAGTTCCTGCAAATGAAGACATTAACAATGAAATGCCAGCTCTATTTTAAATAGGGATAAAGTACTGATTGTGACCCATGCAGACTGGATTCAATTAGCAATCCAGTTGCTGAAGGAGCTGACTGAAGGAGTTGGGGTGGGAGTGAGTGTCCTAAGTGAAGAGGGGAATATCATTCTGTTGCTGTACCACTGACACTCAGCAAAGTCAGACAGCACAGCAATGGCAGCAGAAAGGGATGGGACATCTGTCTATCATACACCATGCCACAGCTGCTGCTGGACTAAGAACATGAGAGTAAGCAATCAGGTCCAAAAGGCAGCACAGTGCAGCATTGTCACATAAAGGGCATCCTGACGACTGGAGAGTTAAGGTGTTTAAAAACTCTGTGATGAAATCCTGGATGATGGTTCATGACAGTCCTTCACACAATGTCAACCTAAAAGAATGCGGGATGGCTTAAGGTTGATGGATGTGAAGGAAATAAAGGTCTGGAAAAAATCTACCCTTCTTTAAGAGGAACCTGGATGACTGGATGGGAAACAGAAAATACACCCCTGGGATCCCACCTGTGTCCCCAGGTGCTGACTTTGAGGGAACATGGGCAAAATTCTTAGCTAGACTTATAAGGGCCTCTGGGCCAATAGCCTTGTATTATCCTATGAACCTATGAACCTATGTACACATGAAATTCCAGTGCTAACAAGTAATACACAAGCATATGCTTGCCTGAATTAAAGGGAACTGCAATAAGCCAGGATGAAAGGGGGAGCCACTCATGCACAGAGGGATAATGGGAGGGTTTTTCTGACATACTGTGGAAGGACCACTCACAGATCATTCGATAACAGTATGAACTCAGCTACTACATCTAACACTTACTATGGTCTTCAATGCATCCTATAACCACACTGAATACCTAGCAATAAATGCACAAAGATGGAAGAAGCCACAGGAACAACCAAAAGACTATGGTTCAAAAGACTGATTTCTGAAGAACAGTGGTACTAAAGGAAGCCTAACTCCTGCAGTTATGATTAAGACAATAATGGCTGCTAATGCAGTGTACTGATAACTAAGTGTTCATGGCTTTAAGCCAAGAGCAGAATCAGTCATAGCTCTATACCTATGGAGTGGTCTTTGAACACAGTATTTTTCAGTAGGTTGATGGCCAAAGATATGCAGCCAGCAATTCACTTGTCAAAAGTCTGTTTGACAGCTGCAAGCCTTTCCCTACCCTAAGACAAGGAGATGGCTGCAAGAATACTGCTGGTGTGTGACTGCACTGAATTTTATTTTGGATTTATTCATTTAAGGTTTGGATACTTCATTTACTTTTTTAAAATTTTTGCTCTTATTACTGCGGTGGTGGTGCTGCAGTAGTGTTGTCGCCTCACAGTAAGACGTTGTCCTATTCGATTCTCAGCTAGAGCATCTTCTGTGTGGGCCGGCAACTCGGCACATAAAAATCTACTGCCAATCATTAGCGGACCGGAGTTCCGCTGTGGCGACCCCTAACTGGGAAAAGCCGAAAGACACAACAACATTATATTACAGATTATTACACCTTTATTTTTTTATTCTTGGAGTTCTGAATGTTCTTTCCTAGGGTCAGTTAGAAAAAAATCCTGTTCTATTCGCTGGCTGAAAAGGACAAAAATCGAGATAATTAGTGGCAGGAGCTGAGAAGTAAGATATAGCTGCTTTCTTATTTAGCTGCAAGTGTCGTGAGACTATTGCTGATATATGACTGGACTGGATTTTTTTCACCCATCCACCCTGTCTGTGCTGTTCTTTTACACTTGTTGCCTTTTGAGCTGCTCATCCCTACTGTAAATTTGACTTTGGAAGCTCCACCCAGTCTCATATCTTCTGCTCATTTTACTGGTCTCTGAAAGATCAAACTAGGTAAACTCAGGGCTTGCCTTAGCAACTGCAACTGCAGTGCCCAATATAGACCACTATGGTGGGGCCCTCAGTTGACAACCCCCCACCTTCAACCTCAATCATCCCTCCATGCTGGATTCCTGAATTTAGGTATCAGAAATATATGTTATTACTGCATATCAAAAATAAAACAAAATTCATATTTATTAAGTTATATTTTGTCATAAAACATGTTAAAACAGAAGTAAGCTACTGTACTACTGGATTACCTCAAATGCAACATCTTCTGCAGTTCCTTTTTTGAGGTCTGCTTAACTTCTCAATCACAATATGAGGGACTGTTTGATGGGTGACTAAGTCCCTGTAGCTACACAGCACTTTATCAGGTGGGAGTACCCTTGCTTACCAGTAAATACATTCCCCAACTCCTTTAGCACTGCCCAGATCTCCTGAACAGCTGCACACTTCCTTTTTGTCCATTGCTCCCTCCCAAACACGGGTCTATATTAGATACTTGAAGAGGCGTTTCATCGAACGCCTCTTTATTGACCCATAAACTACGAAAACACAAAACAGAGAACGTGCATTAAAGCGATTTTTTTCCCTGGGAAAGAAATCGCTTATCCTAAAACACATCACTACAAACAATACAAACGGCTTTGCCCCCCACAGCCCCCCAACTAAATATACCAACTCTGAGATCGCACTACAGTGGGGAAAACGGCAAAGTAACAGAGATGGACAAGCGATTTCTTTCCCAGGGAAAGAAATTGCTTATATGACCGTTCGCTGTTTTGTGTTTTCATTATTTAATGATTGATGAAGAGGAGTTCGATGAAATGCCTCTTCGAGTATATAACAGGAACCCCCAAACACAATAGTCACTTCTTCGTTTTTTTTTTCTTTCATTTTTCTGTCTCCATCCTTTCCTTTCCTCCTGTCATTTGACTCACAGATTACACTCTTTCACATCTCATGCCCAACAGTAATGTATACTATAGAAACATTATAGTATACAATGTTATAACAGCATACATGTACTCTTCTTACTGATTCAATGCTTGTATATGTCAACTTAAGATTGTGTTAATTTATGCTACATATTATCCTGACTTACAGCTCTCTGCAAGCTTGCTCTTACATTAAATTGAACTAATATTGACTAATTTTTGGCTGTATTTCCACTATGCTGTGCCTGAAAATTTGCTCTTTCTTTTGTAAGTTAAGTGATCCACAGACTTCAGTGACGTTGTGAGGTGCTGCAAGCTCTGCCATGCAGACCATGTTACCAAGAAGCAGGTTCCTTTCAATCATGAAACCTGCTACAGTCTTGTGACTCATTACAGTCTCCAACTACCACCTCCCATACACGATGTGCTTAGATGCCTGGAAATACCGGACACATGAGTCAGTGCGGCTGTGTTTAATGGTTGTGGGAATACTAGGCAGCCACAAAGTGCCTGAAAAAATTCTAATTTCCAGTACACATTCTCATTTCATATTACTCCTTTCTTCATCCATAAGCTTCCGATTACCTTCTGCACTTACACTTAGTACATTGTGTGGAATGTCACACCTCTAGCGGCCTACACACATCTTGCACTCCAGGACATTTTCTGACAAATAAACAGTTGAATAAAAGTAAGTATTTTGTGAACAATAAATGCTATTAAAACTGTAAAAATAGCAATGTTATCAGTAAGAAATACCCTTTACAGTGACAGTAGTCAGTGCATTTGTAATCTTTTCCATAAATACTGTAATATATTATAATGCACACAAACCCCAAATTATATTTTTTCTAAACTCTCACAAACAAATTTTCATATCTTGAAAAATATAAAACCTAGACATATATTGTTAGAACATTTTTGCTAACCAGGCATAATCTTTCACATGGCAACACAAAATTCCTCTGTAACTGCATGTTTATTGAGATATTTACAGAAATATGCAAAACAAGTAAAACTGGATATCTCTCAAGCTGTGCAACTTATAGTGCAAATATTGAAGACAGTTTTCTTCAACAACATCAAAGGTTTCACCTAATGTCATTCAACAATCAGTAAGCTAATAGGTTTATGAAATATTAAGTTGTTGCGTCTTTCGGCTTTTTCCCGGTTAGGGGTCGCCACAGCGGAACTTCGTTCCGCTAATGATTGGTAGTTGATTTTTACGTGCCGAGTTACCAGCCCTGACGCACAACCTTCAACGAAGGTACGCCCATTCACACATGTCTCCACGCAGAAGACGCTCGAACTGAGAATCGAACCGGACAGCGTCTTACTGTGAAGAGACAATGCTACTACAGCACCACCACCGCGGACCAAGTACATATGGAAATATTTCTTATTTTCATAACTAGCAATATTTGCAGTGTATTGTGGTATAAACCAGCACTTTCAGTGAAATGTCCTATATCCCACATTGGTGTTTCACACCATACACTTCAATAAAATGTTGGTCTCTCAGTTATGAAAATATGAACATTACTATATAAATATGAATAATAAGTGGCAAACAAAGATTGATTTTTTCACTGCAGAACATCTTAGACTAAAACTCTTGGTGTCATTTCATTAGTAAGTCCTTGCCCTTTGTAATACTGCCTGTTATTAGCTGGTAAGTAATTAAAAAAACTACGAACAAAACACTCGGGACTCCAGCAAAAGACTGCAACAGTACAATTTAATGCTTCTGGTACCTTGGCTACTGCCTTGTACTGTTGCTTGTTTAGAGTTTTTACAGCTTGTTTGAGCTGTTTGTGTTGTGGTTTTGGATTTATCAAGTAATTAAAGAAGCCAGACCAAAAAAGTTCTGGATGCCATAAGGAGGTATGGCTGTGAACTGAAGTATACAAAAAGGCGTTTAGGATTGAGTGAGTGACTCGGTTAATATTATTACTTTGTTAAAGTCAATGTGATTTGACAAAATGACATAAAGCTGTTGAACTTCCTCAGACTACTGAACAATAATACAGAATAGTAATCACCTCAGGCCTCTCCTTAAAGTAGCATTGTTCATAATATACTATTCCACTTGTAACTATTTCTAAAAGTTTACTTTTATTTATTTACTTAATTGTCATACAGGGTAAGTGGGTAAGTGGACTAATGCTTGCAGACCTTTTACAGCTAAATCCCTTGTCACAATGACACAGTAAGGATTACACTAAAGGAATAATTTAGAGTAGTAACCAAGTATCATGTTTTGGCAGCATACCTCTCAACAGAAATCTGGACAAAGCCATAAATAATGGGGGGGGGGGGCACAAAAATAGGAACAATTTTTAAAATATTACTCTTATAAACTTATAAAGTTGATAGAATAACAGCTTTTGCACCAACATGAATTTTTTGAAAGGTATGAAGTATCTTAAATGTCTATTATTTTCTGACTTCATTCAGAAATTATTTGCTAATGATGTGCCAGAAAACAGAAGTTATGTACTCACCATAACTTGCCAACTGTGTTGTCCAATTTCATTATGCATCAAGAATGGGACTTCAGATCCATCCTCGGAGCTGACTCGGCTATTTCTTGCAGACAAACGATCTGAGCATCAAAGTCCTCACACTCCCATACTGCCTCACTCCTCTTCAACCCCTCAGGTCGTGTTTGCTGCCCCTTCAGAAAGATAGTTAGATCTATAGTACTGGACAGACAAAGAAAGCGACCAACTGGAGCCCAAACTAGAAATCTGTGGGTTCCCTTATCCTCTATATCGCGCTCAGCTGCAAAAAGGATGGGGGGAAGGAGGGTGGGATGTGATGCATAATGAAACTGGATGACACAGATGTCAAATTATGGTAAGTACATAACTTCTAATCTGATGTTGTCCATTTCATTATGCATCACGAATGGGTCAGGGTCCCATAAACCCCCTTTTTGATTTTGATTTACTCTGTTGAAGAACGAGCTGCCTCTGGCAACCCTAAGGAATTTGTTTTATTATTATATAACTACATAAACCCTGGGAGGACCTCAAGGAAGGATATGCCTGAGCCCCGGGGAGACAAAGGATGCTGTTTCTGGAAATAATGTCCAACTTGTATTGAGATACAAAGGCATGAAATGTAGACCAACTAGCTGCAGCACAAATTTCATCAATAGCAGTCCTTGTGGAGAAGGCAGACGAAGCAGACTTAGACCTGGTGGAGTGAGCTCTAACAAGATGGGGAAGTTGCCTGCCTTGTTAGGAGTAAACTATAATCCACTTGGCTAAGGTGATCTTGGACACAGCCAAGTGAATGGTCTGATTAATATTTGCCTCTGAAACGAACTTTGGTATGAAGGATGGATTCATTCTGAGTGAGACTCTATCTTTAAAGCAACTTTATAGTGGAAAACTAGCTCTGTGCTGAAAATGCGAGATGAGAAACATAAGGCTATCTGGGTCTGAAGCAGAAAAGGGATCAATATTCCCTCTGTGCCGCTCAAATGAAAAATCTCTTCCATTTACTACAATATACTTCCTTGGTGGAGGACTTCTGAGAAGGAAGAATAATTTCCTGAACTGGGGAAGCTTGCCTGGACTTTTGTAGAATTACTGGAAGTGGAGAAACCAAGCGGTCAATTAGAGGGATCGAAGATTGGGAATCTAGCGTTCCGACGGATGGGAAATCAGATCCTGCCTGGGATCCAGTATCCACGGAGGATATTTGCTATGTGACCGCAGGAAGGGGAACCATACCTGATGAGGCCAGTAAGGGGTGATGAGCATGATTGTTCTTCAACCTGCTGGCTTTCTGCAGAACTTTGGGTATCAGGGGAATCGGAGGATAAGCATACAGGAGACCTGGGGACCAATCATGGACTACAACATCTCTGGGTGACTCCCCCAAGGGGAGGATCAGAGCGAAGTACTTACTGCACTTGTTGTTTACGGGAGAGGCAAAAAAGTCGCAGCAAAGCTGCCCCCAGTGGCTGAATATTTGACTCACCACTGATTGGTTCAGGGATCACTCATGTGGACTGAAGATCGATCTACTCAGTCTGCCTGCCAGAACGTTGGACTCCTCTGGGATGTGCATTGCAGTGAGAAAGCAGTCTGAAGAAATTGCCCATTCCCAAATTCTTATGGCCTCCCTGCACAATGGGTATGAACAGGATTCCCCCTGCTTGCTGATGTACCAAACCACTGACATACTGTCTGTAAGAATTGCAATTGTCCCCAGAGGAAGGCAATCCTGAAAGGCTTGCAATGTCAGAAGAACGCCCTCATCTCCAGCACATTTATGTGCAATTTGGTCTATGTCATGCACCACATGCCTTGGGCCATCTTTCCATGGAAACGCCCCCCCCCCACCTCAACACGGAGGAATCCGTGGTCACTGTGGCTGTAGATGGAGGAAGAATGAAGGGTCTGCCAAGATGGAGATCGTCTGTAAGGATCTAACATTGCAGATGGTGCCTGCAAATCAAAGTTAGCCAGACTTGGGTTGACAATGGATGGCGTGTAATAAACCATTGAACCGCTAGGGTCCACTGGAGAACTTGCATGATGAAGCTGCCTACAGGGACCAGAAGAATGGCAGCTGACATGTACCCTTGGGCCATGATGACCAGTTGAGCTGGTGGTGTTAGGGTATCTAGTAAGAGATGAACCTGCTGTCTCAAGGATCTTATTCTCTGTGGATGTAGGGCTGTGTGGTTGTGTTCAACTGCATTCCTATAAATTCTATGTCCTGTACAGGAGACATCTTGGATTTTGCCATGTTCACTGTAATTCCCAGGCAACTGAACAGTTGCAACATAACCTGAATAACCTAAAGTAGTTGATGCCTTGGAGGTGCCATTAGAAGCCAATCGTCCATGTATGGAAACACCTGGAATCCTTGCAGACGGAGGTGAGTTGCAACCACTGCCATGCATTTACTGTGAGACCAAAGGGCAGTGCTCTGAATTGTTAATTATTGGTGCCCAGCCTGGAACGCAGATATCTCCTGGAGTGCCTGTCTATTATTTTTCAAACACCTTTATTGAATTATCATCTGTGACATATGCACATTTACATTTATATAAAAGTAATCAGACTATATTAACATAATAAACATTATACCTCACATATATTGCTATATATCATATAACCTAAGCAATATTACATAAATTATTCAATTCCTGCCTTTTTTTTAAACAAGAAACATTTTTATTAAACCATCACTTATTACACAGGCAATCATACATTTATATAAATGAAAACAAACCACACCAATACAATCCTATTTGCAAGCATTTTACATCACAAACCATACTGACACACTCCCAGCTGCAAACATTATACATCACTTATAATCTACCCAATTTTTCTCACTCAAACATTACATAGCTCATTTAAGTTGGGTGCCCATCTATTTTGATATGACAGTATGCTTCCTGGAGATCTACAGAGCACATCCAAATGTCTTTGTGCAGAAGCGGCAGAATAGACTGTACAGTAACCATACAGAACTTCGACTTCTTTATGAACAAAGTGAAACTGGTCAGATAAAAGACTGGATGAAGGTCCCCTGTTTTCTTTGGCACTAAAAAGAAGAATGAGTAAGTTCTGCATCCTAGTTGTTCAGTTGGGACCTGCTGGATGACTCTTTTTTTCTAGACGTTTTTGAACCTCTAGAAGGGCACTCTCCCTCTGGCAGGGTGGCACATCGGGGAGATACGGCCCGGAACTGGGAGGCGGAAGAAGGGATAAGGGAATATATATAATATATATATATATATATATATATATATATATATATATATATATATATATATACATATATTTTTTTTATATATATATTTAACACCCAGGTGTCATTTGTTATGTTTGTCAAAGCTTCTGGGTGTACTGAAAGTCTGCCCACAACTTGCCTCCAGAATAGGACATCTGGGCAGGACCTCAGGAGTGCTGACAGGGCCTATCAGAGAAGGGTTCTATGAAGCCTAGATTTAGTGTACCCCCTCTGGGAGATGTTGACCATTAAATCCTCTGCCTCTAGAAGAGGGTTCATCTTGCGAATCGGGAAAAGACCCTAGAGACTTATGGAACCACATCTTCTCCCACTCCACTGATTCCTGGAAAAGGTCCATTGGAGGGAAGAAAACTTGATCCCTATAACAGATAGGGTCTTCCCTTCTTGCTCGCTGCGGGTAAGAGTCTCTTTTACTGATGGCCCAAACAAGGTGGCGCCGTCAAAGGAAGCATTAATGACTGATGCCTTAAAGGGGTCTGCAAACCCACAAAGCCTAATAAAGGCATGTCTCCTGAGGGCTATGTCTGAACCAGCCACTTGAGAGGTTCCATCCACAGCATGGGAAATTAACCTCATTAAGGTATTAGCGATGGAGGACATAGTGATCAGCTGGGGAGAAACATTCTTGAGGTCCTCCTCCAACAATAACTCTGTTAGAGAGGTAGCGATTTCCTTAATTAGATCTCTCTGAAGGCACGTGAAGTATGTCAAGTAATTCAATGCTCTCAGCATAAAGGTGGCTGAGGCATACACGTGCTTCCCATGCCTGTCCAAAGCCCAAGACTCCTTGTTCGGGAGATGAACAGTGGCTCTCTGCTCAGCTAGCTTCTTCTTAGGGACTGCCAGCACTACAGTGGCATCAGCTGGAACACCTTTACTCCAAAATGGGCAGTCACTATGGGGATTACAGTATAGCTCCACACATTCGGGGATGGGTTTCATGGTGTCAGGCTCCTTCCAAGCCTGGAGGGTAATAAGGTCAAGGAGCTGGTCCACCAGTGTGGTCACCCAGGACGTACATGGGCCCATCCCAAATGCTTCTAGGAACACTGACTCCTCAGAGGAAGGGGGTTGGGAAGACCAGCCACCCTTCTGCTTCAGAATTTCCAAGATATCCCCAAAACAGATATGGTTGGGTGGAGATCGGGGGGACACTTTCCCTTCATCAAAATCAGTGCCCTCTGTCAAAGACTTCAAAGTGGAGTCTAGGTGCTTCCTCTTGCACCGATGCTTCCGAGGGGGCCTCCTCCACAGGGTACTCAGGAGAGGATGCAGAAGACAGGGGAGCCTCTTGCTGAGGGGTAGGCTGGAGGCTCTCCAGCAGGGGCTGACCATGGACCAGATAGATGGAAGCAAAGCCCTAATTTGCAGGGGGGTTAGTAGGGCCTGGCGGAAGATGGACCACATCTTGCAGTCTGGAGAAAGCCCTCTCTGCCACCTGGAAGGCTGATGACATCAGGAGAACCTACCCTCCCACCCCAGCAGCTGAAGCTGCCAAGGAAGAGGAGGACAAGGCCAGCCTGAATTGGACACCTCCAGAAGGAACCATCCCCGAACTGTCAAAGGCCATGGCTCCTAGGGGAAGGGACAGATCTTACAAGGTTGTAGCTGACACCAGGCCCGAGGACCCGGAACTGACATCTCGGGTCTGGGACCTGCTCCGCTCTGAATCTATTGGAGCTATGCTGGTCTGGGACACTGTCAGAGTCGAAGAAAGGCATATTCTGCGCTCTGACGATTGTCCACTGGGGAATGCAGGCCCTGCAACTCCAAGCTCACATCAGAGGAGGAGGCTGCGGCATCAGGATTGGTATTCTCATGGATCCAGCATGGGTCGGAGAAGACCAGATCCCCAGCTGGATCTGGGCTTTGAGAAAACTCCACAACATCCTATCTGTATCAGAGTGTGACAGTTGAGAGGATCTAGAGGAGATCGAGGAATGTGTGGACCTGACTGGCAGCAGACTGGTCTGGATGATTGGGACATGGGAGGGAGATTTACTCTAAAGCAAAGTATTGCTCCTAGACCTCTGATCTGGGTGTGTCTGACCTGAAGGAGTCTGCTCCGGAGGTGAAGAGTTGTGGATCCAAACTATCTCCACAAGATCTGACTGCTTGGAACCAGAGGGTTCAACAGAGAGGAAGTCTTGGCCAGCACCGGCTCTACTGGATCTGAAGGGTTTCTCAGATCCAGAGAGACGCAGGAACAGGAGGGATCTGAAGATGATGGATCCAACAGTTTCCTGCACTTCTCAGGAGCAGAAGGTGTGGTCCCTGGGGTAGCTGAGGGGGCATGCTTCTTAGATCCCTCCTGAGCTCCAGAGGACAGAAGAAGAAATCTCAACATCAGCTTGTTTCACTGATCAGCAAGGACATGAGGACTGAAGGTCGAGCAGATATCGCATGACACCTCCAAGTGCCCTGGCCCCTGAAAATACACACACCTCTTGTGTGCATCCAGTTGGGAAATTTTATGCACACAAGAGGCACACCTCTTAGAACCAGAGGGTTTGTCCTAAACCAGAGGTTTGTCAGACATGCTGAAAGAAAAACAGCACACAAGCACACCATGATTCACACACACACTAACACTTTTACTAACTAGCAACTTAAAGATACAGAGAAAATTTTATATACAGAGCGAGAGAAAGAGAGAGAGAGAGAGTAAGAAAAGGAAGAGAAAAGACAAAGGAGAGGTGGAAGACTGGAAAAATCCTAATGCCAACAACAAACTCCATGGAACAGGGAGATAACTACCTAAGAAGGGAGGGGAGGTATCACTAACAGAGACAACACCTAAAAACTAGTTAGAAGAAAAAAAAACTATCACTAAAGCAGAGTTAAATGAAAAAAGATCACTTAACTGAATGGAGGCCCAGAACTGCATCTGTGCTGGAAGGTGGCAAACAAGATCTGAGGGGTTGAAGAGAGGTGAGACGTTATGGGAGAGGGAGGAGTTTGAGGCTCAGATCTTATGTCTGGAAAAAATGGCGGGGTTGGATCCAAGGACAGATGCAAAGACCCATTTGTGATGCATAATGAAATGGACATCAGATCCACAATTTTATGAGAAACACACCAAAAATATGAGGCAAAAGTCTGTACAGTTGATAGATAGGTTTGGCATATGGGAGGGAATCAGAATGCCTTAAGGAAACTCACATGGATATAAACAGAACATGTAAAACCCCACCAGTTTGTTCAGCTTTCTAGAATACCCTCCCTAAAACTCCTCCCCAATCCAGTCCACTCATTTTCCATGGTGTTTCTTGTCCCCTGTTTTGTATGCAACTCAAACTATGACACAGGGGCTACAGTACTTTTAGGAGTCAAATTGTTTCTGTTACTGTTTTTTCTACTTTCAGCCAAGTGAATCATTTTCCTATCCTCTGTCTCTTATCACTCAGGATGCCCACCTCATGTTTGACTTGTGTGGGACTAGTTTTCCCTTATCTGTGACCGCAACATGCACTTCTCTGCCATACTGTTGAACTGGTAACTCAAAAATCTAAGTGATCAGAAGTTACCTCACATCATGTACAGACAGACACAAAATCATAAATATCAGGATTTACCGCAAGAAATAAGATCAATGTGGAAGAAAGATATCCAGACAGTTCCAGTAGTAGTAGCAGAAATGAATCTAATAAAAAAATAATCTACAGTTGTATTTAGATATGCTACCAATACATGTAACTCCATATTTATTTATTTATTTTTATTTTATTTTACATTTGTTGACCGGGATGGTCCGACTGGATACATGTCCATTTTCAGCGGAGGCCCGGGGAGAAAAGCTCCAATATTGCAAAAAAATTTCATATAAGTTTATACATTACATATGTTGCAGAAAAAATATGCTCGTTAATGTATTGTCTACATAGCAGAATGACAGTTAAAATACATTTCTGAAGAGAGAAAAAACTAGTAAAAACTAGTACAGTTCAAGGGACTTTAAAGTACTATTGCGAGATTCCAGTTCATTGTTTATTTAGAGCTCTGAGGGTAGATAGAGAAACTACGAACTTTATTACAGTTGAGTAGGATTAATAGTCAGTTGGAGTAAGAAATTGAGAAGATATCCAAATAGTTCAAGTAATGTAGGATGAGTTATAGTTGACAGGGACCTAGCCTGGGTTTCTGCAGGGGCATATCCAATGTTCCTTAAAGAATTGGGTAAGATTTTTCTTGAATTGAGAAAGGGAATTGGAGAGTCTTAGGTTGTTAGGTAGGGAGTTCCATACCTTGCCTATAGAATTGGCATAGAGAGCATCCCCTCCCATATTGTTGGATTTGATGGTTTGGACCAGTAATCTGTTAGAGGAGCGAAGACTACTTAGGTTGAGGTAGGGGGTCAGTAGGTTGTCTAGTGAGGGAGTTTTTTCAGGTTCTTTGATAATTTTATATGCTTCGGAGAGTTGGTTAAGTTTGAGAATATTTGGAAGTTCTAACCAGTCAAGTTTCTTTAGGTTAAGGCAGTGATGCGTTCTATAAGGGGCACCTGTAATGAATCTAGCAATGTGGTTGTAAGTCACGGAAAGTTTATTGATGTCCCTATGTTGAGGAAAGAGAAAACAGGGAAGCATACAGTAGTGTGGAGAGAAGATGGAGTGCGTGCTATGGTAAGTTTGGCAATGGGGGTAAGGAAGTTCTTAATTCTATACAGCGATCCGAGTTTCTTATTTACAGTCTTTATGGTTTGACTGATGTGTAAGTTAAATTTAAGTTTATTGTCAATAATGATCCCTAGTAGTTTAGTGTTAGTATCAGGGTTAATTATGGTGCCATTATTAGATTGAACGAAGAAGGTGCTATTGTTATCTAGTGGGGCGTATTGCACTGGAGAAGGAGCTGAGGTGGGAAAGAATAGTAATAGCTTGGTTTTGGGATTTAGGATGAGATTCCTTTCTGATAGCCATTTTTCAATTGTACTAAAGCACTGTTGGGTCATTACTTGTAGGTCAGGGAGAGCTGCATTAGAGCAGATGAGGGTGGAGTCGTCGGCATATTGGATGCATGTGGCTTGAGGTATAACTGAGTGGAGTTCATTTATAAACACGGAGAAGAGAAGGGGACCTAGAATGGAGCCTTGTGGAACTCCTATGGTATTGGGTAAGGGTTGAGAGAGCTTATTTTGCCATTGGACTGCCTGTTGCCTTCCGGAGAGATAGGCATGGAACCAATTGAGGGCTGAATTATCGAAGTGGAAGGTTTTTAGCGTCTGTAGCAGTAGTTGGTGATTGACCATGTCAAAGGCTTTTGACAGGTCAAGAAATAGGGCAGAGGATATTTTTTTGTTGTTACGATTTTTATTAATTGAGTCGGTAAAGGATAGGAGGGCAGTGGTCGTACTATGGTAGGGTCTAAAGCCGTGTTGAGATTTGGTCAAAAGATTATTAAGAGAGAGGTGATTAAGAAATTGTTTATGAACACATCTTTCCATGATCTTAGCTAATGGGGATAGAATTGCTATGGGTCTATAATTCGATGTCTCAGTAGAGGGACCACCTTTATGTAGTGGTATTACGTAGGATATTTTCCAGATATTGGGTATTGTGGCCTCAGTAAAGGTTCTGTTTATCAGGATGGAGATGGGGTAGGCTATAGCATCAGCTGCTATTTGCAGGTATTCAGCTGGGAGCTGATCTGCCGAGAGGGTGGTAGGTTTAAGTTTTTTCAGTAAGGTTTTGATGTAAGAGGTAGGGATAGGCTGTATTTTAAAGGATGGAAAGGTGGCTTCAATAACATTAGTTTGGGGTAAGGGAGGGGGAGGAAGTTGGTTGGCTAGAGATTGAATAGTTTCAGTAAAGAAGGAGTTAAAGGTATTAGCTATGACTTCAGGTTTTTTGTCAATAAGGGTCTCAGGGGTAGGAGTGGCTGATTTCCCAGGGTGGAGGAGATTGTTTAAGCCTGCCCAGAACTTTTTGGGATTATTCTGGTGTTTGTCTTGAAGGTGACAGAAATAGTTCTTTTTATCCATTGTGCTAGCTTTTTTGGTTGCATTTCTAAGTTCCTGGAATTTAATGCGGTCTAGGGGTGCCTTGGTGGCTCGCCATTTGTCCCATGCTTTATCTCTAATTTTAATTTTGGTTTTTGTTTCTTTGGTTAGCCAGGGAGCTATCTTCACCTTTGTCCTAGTGAGTCAGTTAGGAGCATGGATGTCGAGAATTTTTAGGAATGTTTCATTAAAGAATGACACGCTCTCCTCTAGGGGTAAGGTTTTTAGCTTTGTCCAGTTGCAGGACTTGAGTTCTGCTAAAAATTGTGATGGAACAAATTTCTTCTTATTTCTTATAAGTCTATGTAATGGAAGATTTGTCCTAGAGACTTTGTGTTTGATTAAGAAAGTGACAAGATGGTCACTTAGGTCATTAGGAAGGGTCCCGGTGGTATACTTATGGGCATGGTTATTGGTTAGGATCCAATCTAGTATGCTTTCTTTTTGGTAAGTGTTACCTATTCTTGTTGCAGAGATTATATTTTGGGAGAATCCATACAGGTTAATGGGTGTGGGATTGGTCTGTCCTGAACATAGTGTCCAGTCGATGTTAACATCACCTAGTACGATGGTTTCTTGAGGGTAGTTTGTAGCTAGCCAGTTTAACGTTAACTCCATGGTTTCTAAATTGTTCCCAGGTGGAATATATATTACAAAGAGGTTAATACTTTTTTGGTTATTTAGGCAAATTTTTAAGGCTAGTGTTTCTGCATTGGCTGTTATAGGGGTTGGATAGGGTGCAATATGATATTTAGTGAACTTTTGAACAGGACAGCTATACCACCACCCCTTTTTTACGGTCAGCCCTTAAAATATTATATCCAGGTGGGAGAATTTCTTCATCTTTGATGATCGGTTTAAGCCATGTTTCTGATAGGCACATAATATCAGGGAGGTGTGTGGCTATCATGGCATGTAGGTTTTGAAGTTTATTGTTGATGCTTCTAAGGTTAAGATGGAAGATGAGAAGGGAGCAGGCCGTCCTTTGGGTTGGTATTGGTATGACAGTATTAGGGTTGGAGGTTGGGCCTGGGTTTGGCATATCCGTAGTGGGGTTGGGGGTTGGACCTGGGTTTGGGTGTATATCGCCGTCTATCATAATATGTTTTTTCCATTGAGCTAAGAGTTTTAGGAGTTTATAGAGTATCTTTTGTCCTTGTTTAGTTGTTGGGTCCTTTGGGTATAGTTGGGTGAGGTATATACGGTTTTTGCCTGACAACTTAATAGAGGGATAGAAAGGAGAAGGTTTATTAGGGAACTGTTTTGTGGGATTACTAGTTTGTCCCTTAGGGTAGTGACATCCTGTGAGCTTTAGGTTTTCATAGCTAGTTAGCATGTATGGAATAATTACAAGTGACAGTATAAGGGGGATGAGAAGGTACTTAGTTTTTGACATAATTAATAGGTAGTGGCGGTATTTTTTACTAGGTAGGACTGCAAAATAGGATGATTAGTATATTTGACTACCGGAGTAATGGGAGTGGATGTAGTTGAAGTATGGTAATTCGATTGGTTTTGGGATGTTTAGGGTGTGGTTATTGAGCAAATATAAGTAGAGATAGTGGGGGCGGGTGGGATTAGGGGGCAGGGTGGGGCGCGGAGCGAGCCCGAGCGAAGCGAGGGCGAAGCGGAGCGGGGATACACCACTCAACAGAAATTTACTATCTCTCAAGACTTGTAAAGCAGGTGAGTGAAAAAAGCCTTTAATAATGGCTGCTCGACCTGCTTGTAGGTAGCAAAGTTGTTTGAGGTGGAACTGAAGTCCACGCTATGGCTACACTTTTATGCTAAATTTAGTAGCAGACTTTAGGGATAAATTCCTGATGTCATTTAGCTACCGTAGGCAGTAGGCTGAGTAGATATTATATGTCTCAACTGCCTGGTATGCTATTTAAAGGTAAAACTGTTACAAGGTCCTTTTGTTAAAAGTTAGTTATTGACCTTGTTCGGGAAGTCGTTGCACTTGTTCAGGTCGTCAGTATCTGCCTGTGCAGTCTTGCAGTGGAAATTCCCCTTATTTCACTTTTAAAACTATGGGGCTAGTTCTTGGTGGCCCTTGGTGGAGATTTACCGGGCAGATACCTGGGAGAGATAGAGTAAACACCGTGCTTTAATGTAGTGAATATAGATGAAAACAGGCTTAAGGACTGTTTCAAAGCAATTCTAGCTGTAGTTTCTGGCACATACCCTCAGAGTACAAATCTAATAAAGCTAAGCAGTAGTTATAATGATGCAATTACAAGATGCAGTTATAAACACCATACATTCTTTGTGAATTGGCGAGGCAATACGCCGACTTAAATTAGTCTATCGGCGTGTTTGCCAAGCTCACTAGAACCGTAGTATGATTCTGAGTTCGCCGACTAGGATTGGCGTCACTCCCAAGTCATCAGCGGTTCTACAGTGTGCGCAAGTTTTAGTATTAGCTTTCTGGGTTTAGCGGGGATACACCACTCAACAGAAATTTACTATCTCTCAAGACTTGTAAAGCAGGTGAGTGAAAAAAGCCTTTAATAATGGCTGCTCGACCTGCTTGTAGGTAGCAAAGTTGTTTGAGGTGGAACTGAAGTCCACGCTATGGCTACACTTTTATGCTAAATTTAGTAGCAGACTTTAGGGATAAATTCCTGATGTCATTTAGCTACCGTAGGCAGTAGGCTGAGTAGATATTATATGTCTCAACTGCCTGGTATGCTATTTAAAGGTAAAACTGTTACAAGGTCCTTTTTGTTAAAAAGTTAGTTATTGACCTTGTTCCGGGGAAGTCGTTGCACTTGTTCAGGTCGTCAGTATCTGCCTGTGCAGTCTTGCAGTGGAAATTCCTCTTATTTCACTTTTAAAACTATGGGGCTAGTTCTTGGTGGCCACGCGGTGGAGATTTACCGGGCAGATACCTGTAATGTCCAAGTGTCTAGTCTAAACAAGTCCCATTAATTCTTTGAGCAACCATCTCCTACAATGTTGACTGCTTCTCCAGATGGCTTGCACACTCTACAGAACAGCTGTAGCAAATCGTGACAGTCAGTTATAATCCCAGTCTCTCCAACCACAAAAAGTAAAATTGTTAAAAAAAACAGTATTAATTTAATAAACAAAAAGACTGCAATAATCTTGCCCAACCTTCCCTTATGACTGTGACTTCCACAGCTCAGCAAAATTCTGTAGAAAGTGGCACACACATTATATGAATTGCAGGAGTCAATTCAGGGCAAAATGAGGGTGCTGTGAAGAGCCCTTTTGGCTAACATCAAAGAATGAAACAGTACTAATTTCATGAACTTTAATTATACCCTGACTTAGGAATGGGGTCCATTCCTGTTATGGTATTAGAAACCCAAAAGAGATGGAGAAATTAAACTGAGGAAAACAATATCGTTTATCTATTTATTTAATTTATTTACTTACTTTTGTACTTCCTATTGTTCATTTTCAAACAGTCTGAGACAGATTATCCCACAGTTATTTTATTTTAGTGTACTCATTAGCAACTAGTTCATAAACTCCATTTCAGCAAGAGAAGCAAAAGAAAAGAAAAAAGCACAGAGATACCTTACTGAAAGTACATAAGGCATAAACAATATATACTCAGTATCCTGAAAACTGGTAGGGGGTGACCTGTGTCTGGCAAACAAGGTATCCTCCGACTCAATACTGACGGATAAATGCACATCAGCAAATCAAATGGCATCAGAAATACTCAGTCTAAGGATCTAAACCTCTTCTGTAACATTGACAGAACAGTTTATAGGGACAAGTACATCTCACAGAGAATACTGCTGCTCTGAAACAGACTCCCCACACATCTCAAACAAAGCTCATCATTGTCCATATTCAAACACAACTTGGATCCATGGATGGTAAACAGAAAATTATCCCCAGGACTGCTTGCTCCCTATACCACTATTGGACAGAAGCAGCTCCTAAATGTTTTATCTCATGCATGGGTCCCAATAAATTATATATGGTATTTTCCCAGTCATTCTCAGTAGGGGTACTATACAATTATCAGTCATGGAATGGGTAAGGCCAATCTAACAAGAAAAAAAAAGGTTAAGTCAAACTCCAAAAGTGAAATCAGTTAGGCTTAAAATGGCCTGCAAAGGCTGCTAGTCCAATACTTACCTATCACCCTGTAAAACACAGTACCTCTTTATCAGTCTTCAAATTAAGCCAGATCTTATTATCTTCCAAGACAGTAACTGAACAGTACACAAAACCAGATGGATAATCTGACGAGTTTTGGGCTGAAAACACTTTTGCTGGCTCAGCAACAACTGGCTACTAGGGTAAAATGAGCAGCTAAAATTGTGAGCAGTACAAGAGGTCCAAAGCTGCAGTTATAACAGTTACTAATAACACTGAATTAGTCATTAGTGCAGTGAATGATGGGAAATGCCTGCTGCACAAACAAAACCTGTAACTACTAGGGAGCAAGACTACCAGTAAGGAAATGCTTTGCACTTTCTCAGTAGTGTCTTTCAGGGCCACATGATGCATAATAACCCTGTCATAGACTAATGCAGGGCTCCCTGATGGAGTAGGGCCCTAATGGGCCAAATGGGTCATATGGGTCCAAATGGCCTAAGACTGGCCCTGTTCCAAAGGCCCCTTAGACTCTTAAAGATTGAGTTAGCCTCTTTCATATCATCCTGCTCATTTAGTGCACACTACAATATAGAGAGTGTTAATCCCTTTTATCCATCTTACTTTTAAAATCTGTAATATGTGGGACCAGTCAACTAATCACTGGAAAGCCTACCAACTGCTTCTCAGAAATCAGTTTGGGATTATTGCATCTGTATTGCTTTTGGTGAGAGAAAGACCAGAGTAGCATTATTTTCTAGCCTTCCTAGAGATTACCCATCACTGGAGAATCTGAAAATTGCTTCTTAGGAGCCAATTTTGGATTAATGCTACTGCTTTGCTCCTACAGAGAGAGAAGGAGCAGAGGGTTATTAATTCCTGCTAGTCTCTGACAGGGCAGTGCATATGGGATTTCACTGAATGAACTGGTTGCAGTTTGGGGAAAACCTTTTCAGAGCCTTTGTACAGCTTGGCTTTCTTCTGCATCCGGCTTCTGTAGTGTCCATCTAGAGTATCGATCAAGTAAAGGCCTGCACCTATCCCCTCAAGTCTTTATTATTTTGGATAAGTCCTTGTCCATATTCATAGTGCCTTTTTAAGGCAACACCAGTCTTCTGAAGCTTCCAAGATTACAAAACAGAATATGGGTAATGTAAAGGTATTGCTGCTCAGTACGAGAAGCCTTACCAAAGAACTACTATTCCCTACAAGCACTCCTTTTCCTGTTAAACATTGATATGTGAATTGTCACACAGACCTGGGTCAAAACCAATGACAGTGCTCCAACAGTGAAGGGTTTCAATGCTTACCACACATTCAGGTTCCATGCATTAGATTAAGTTACTAAAGATGGTGGTGTCCATAGTCTTAAAAAAACATCACCTCCAGAATTGTTAGACAAGATAATGTTCTAGAACTTATCCATGACCAACTTACTATTAACAAAATCCCCTAACATATCATAGCTAATTAAAGGACACCCTCAGCCCATACATCCTACCTAACCAATATGGAGTCCCTATGCATTACACCAAACACCCTTATCACAGGAGTGTTCAACTACCCCCTCTGTTAATTGGGAGGCTTATACACCCATCAAATATGTATGCAAAGAAATTTCTGAACTTTATCAATGCAACTTTGCTGGGCCAGTTAGTCTACACCCCAACCAGTGGTGATAAATTCCTGTACTTGGTCTTTACCAATATGGGCCAGCTTTCCTCCCCACCAATTATAACCTCCTTCCCTGTCCAATTAGACCACAAATCAGTCAAATTCTCCTTAATACTAAAGCCAGAAACATCTTCCATTACCTCAGTATTCAGAGATTATGCCAACTCTAATCTACTAAAACTGACTGGGCTAAATTCAAAATTCCTTTCTATCTTCATGACCTCACTGCTTATGAGGAATCCTTAACCACTGAATGCTATGTACATGTAAATAGCTGCATATATGCATGTGTCCCCCCCCTCAGAAGTAAATACAATACCAAATTTAAAAATAAATCTCTGCAGTGAAACTAATATAAACAGGCTTTATACCAAAAGAAAACAACTCACTACATGAACTCCAGATCCTGATCAAATCAACCAAAGCCAGATATAAGGTAAAAACAGCCAACCAGGTGAAGGATAACCACAAAGCTTCTTTAACATCATCATCATCATCATCTTCTTTCGGCTGTTCTCGTTAGGGGTCGCCACAGTGGATCATCTGTTTCCATTTCTTCCTGTCCTCTGCATCATGCTCTTTCACACCAACCGCCTGCATGTCCTCTATCATCACATCCATAAACCTTATCGTAGGCCTTCCTCTTTTCCACTTACCTGGCAGCTCCATCCTTATCATCCTTTTCCCAATATACCCAGCATCCCTCCTCAGCACATGTCCAAACCAACGCAATCTCGCCTCTCTTGCTTTATCTCCAAACTGTCCAATCTGAGATGACCCTCTAATATACTGATTCCTAATCCTGTCCATCCTAGTCACACCCAGTGCAAATCTTAACATCTTTAATTCTGCCACATCCAGCTCTGACTCCTGCCTTTTCGTCAATGCTAAGGTCTCCAACCCATATAACATAGCTGGTCTCACTACCCTCTTGTAGACCTTCCCTTTCACTCTTACTGGTACCAAGTCTGTCACAAATCACTCCTGACACTCTTCTCCACCCATTCCACCCTGCCTGTACTCTCTTCTTCACCTCTCTTCCACACTCACCATTACTCTGAACTGTTGATCCCAAGTACTTAAACTCATCCACCTTTACCAACTCTACTTCCTGCATTCTCACCATTCCTCTACCCTCCCTCTCATTTACACACATATATTCTGTTTTAGCCCTGCTGACCTTCATTCCTCTCCTCTCTAAAGCATATCTCCACCTATCCAGGGTCTCCTCAATCTGGTCCCTACTCTCACTACATATCGCAGTATCATCTGCAAAAATCATAGTCCACGGGGCCTCCTGTCTAATCTCATCTGTCAACCTGTCCATCACCACTGCAAATAAGAAAGGGCTCAGAGCTGATCCTTGATGTAATCCCACCTCCAACTTAAACGTATCTGTCACTCCCACCGCAGTACTCACCAATGTCGCACTACCCTTGTACATATCCTGTACCACTCTTACATACTTCTCTGTCACTCCTGACTTCCTCATACAATACCACAACTCCTCTCTAGGCACCCTGTCATATGCTTTCTCTAAGTCCACAAAGACACAATGCAACTCCTTCTGACCTTCTCTGTATTTCTCCAACAACACTCTCAGAGCAAATATTGCATCTGTAGTGCTCTTTTCTGGCATGAAACCATACTGCTGATCACTAATCATCACCTCCCTTCTTAACTTAGCTTCCACTACTCTTTCCCATAACTTCAAGCTGTGACTGATCAATTTTATCCCTCTGTAGTTACTGCAGCTCTGCACATCACCCTTATTCTTAAAGATAGGTACCAAAACATTTTTTCTCCACTCCTCAGGCATCCTCTGACTTTCCAAAATGTCATTAAACAATCTGGTTAAAAATTCCACTGCCATTTCTCCTAAGCACCTCCATGCTTCCACTGGTATGTCATCTGGGTTTAACCATGTTAGAAATTTCAGAAACAAAGCACAGCACTACACAGAGCTAATAGTAAAGAATATCGAACACACAGACCGATGGGACACAGTCAGGTGACAAATTTGTTTCAAAGTTCATCTTGTTCTCCCCTCCTGTATTCTCGGATCATGTACCTGCATCTACACCCCCTTCAAGTCTCCCAAGAACAAGTCCTCAAGGCACAATCCAAGTCCAAAAGCACTACTTCTATGGGGACGGATAACTGTCAGGTGCACTACAGAGGTTAATTAAAATCAGTCTCCAAATAAGCTTTAAGCTAGATGAATGCTGGTCAGAAGCTTTTATCCCTTTGCACAATGGTGGGGCATCAATGGACCCAAGTAATTATACACTAATAAGCCTGACCAAGACAGGTTCATAGATAGATTAGTACTAGGCCAGCTGTCCTTCTGGCCATTTTAAGCCCAGCCAATTACTCCATGTAAAATTCAAACCCGGCACTGTGTGTTTGTAAGGTAAACACCTTAACCATTATACCAACCTCCCACTCATCTGTAAGGCTATGGAAAGGATCACATTGGAATTAATAAATAAGGATATCTGTAACCTGCAAACTCTTGACTTAAGCCAATGTGGCTTCATCCAGGGCAGATTCCACCATCTTAACCCGGTTGACTTCTTCGGGAAGGCTACTGAAGCAATGGATAAGGGCAAGTCAGGAGGACACACTGCAAATCAGTACACACTACATAGCTAGACCTCACAAAGGCATTTGAAAACATCCCACACTTGGATATCATGAAGAAACCCTGGCAGCTAAATGTAAATCCCTGTGTAACTTTTTGGATACCAAACTGGCTCAAAAACAGAACCCAGGAAATTACAGTTGTCAACTTTACCTCCTCAAAAAAGCTGTCACTAGTGGTGTACCACTGGGTTCAGTCCATAAGCCACTACTCTTTGGCATTTAATTTTTGGAGGTCAAAACTAATGTTAAAGGTTTATGGCTAACCAAGTTTGCAGACAACTGTAAACTTGGTGCCATCATAAACTCCCCAGAGGATACCAAAATCCTCCAAGAGAGCCTTTCCCAAATAAACAGGTGGCGTCAAAACCGTGGAGTAAAACAAAATGCCAAGAAATTTATAATCCTGTCCTTTATCAAGCATGACTTCCTCTGTGACTATAATATTGACAACACACCCTTGAAAGTTAATCCTGTAGTCAGGAATCTGGGAACCTATGTCGACAACAATCCATCATTGTAAGGAAGTCCTTTTTTTCATTGTACAGCTTATATTGAAAGTTTTGGTTTGCAACAAGGGCATGTCAGAGAACTAAATGAGGAATGGCTGTGATGCCTTATAAATACAAAAGCTGAACAGTCCTTTTTATACGATCTGAGGAAGGCTTATTTGCCGAAAGCACTTATCGGAAGACTGAGGACTGCTTATTTTATGTTATATTCTTTTTATTAAAATTTTGATTTTACTATTAAGTTTTACTGCCGTGGTGGACATAAGGAGTTTTTAGTAGTGTTTGCCTTTTCTCTTCCTCATTGGTGTCCTTCACAGTGTAAGAAAGTTTTTTTACCTATATTGAAAGTTATGCTGTCCAGGTACAGGGATGTAATCATTCCAATGTACACGGTTCTCATCAGGCCAATCACTGAATATAATGCCTCACTCGGGATGTGCCTGTCCAACCACTTATCACAACTGGAGACACTACAACTAAATAAATCAAGAGCTTATATCAGAAACTATACAGACCATCTGAAAGCCTTGCCACTCTTCTTGGTATAATAAAGGCTACCAAGAGGTGACTTCTGCCTCATATATATAGCCTCAACAGTCCCTATCCTGCCAGAGCTATTACACATTTACAAGTTCAATGATAGTGTGCACCCTCACACAAGGACTGTCAATCTCTTTTGTAACAGAAGTAAAATATGTTGCAGGGACAGGTATCATTACAGAGAATACCTCTTACGTGGAACCATCTTCTAGTTAGATAAAACAAAGAACTCCTCTTACCCTACTCAAATGTAATTTGGATGAATGGATGGGAAACCGCAAATTCACTTGTGGTTTAGCACCCATTCATCATGGATATGGACAATGAGTAAATGCCCCAAAATATCCTTGTTCTGCCAATGTCTAGGTTATTTCTATACAAATTATAATGGATAAAAACTACCACAGGACTGTAAGGTGAGGCTTCTTAAGATCATCACAGATCACTAGCCTAGTAAGTACCTATGAAGCTATGTACATAGGTCCTCCTAAATCTGTGCATTAGCTGATATTAACTGACACTGCTCTCTGAGGAAGTGAGAGGCTTTCTTTGCACTGATTTATATTGCAGTTAAAAAAAAAAAAAAAAAAACAGGGCATGAATGGGTTAGTTCAGGGACAATTCAAAAAGCACCTTTGAAAAGAAAAGACAAGTGGGTTGGTCCTAAGGGATATAAGCGCTGTGAAAGAACAACAATAGTTCCTTAAACATGAACGCATGTAGGTCAGATCCTGTGAGTAGAGGTGACAACCATCTGAAAAAGTGTTTTTCAAGAATACAAACTTCAAATACAAACTTCAGCATCACTGAGCCAGGCACTCTGAATATGGGATCAGCAAGACTATCAGCAGAAGGGTAGCTGGTTCAACCAGAGCCATAGCATGAACCAGCAGCACACCCCCTCAGCTCTTGAAGTGAACCAGGTAGCAATTGGCTTAGTTCAGATCCACCCCCTACCTTCACCCTGGCTTGAACTCCCTCACCGGATTTCCTTCAGCCACATGTTAATCACCCATAAGCCTGTCCACTAATCCAACAATATCCCGTCCCTGACCAAACTCATTGTACGGTACCCACCAAATAGAAATCTGTGCTCTAAACTACTTAACCTAACTGAAACCCCAAAATCCACCAATTCTCATGGAGACTCTCTTTACTCAGTAAGTACCTCCAAACTTTGGAAGAACTTTCCAAATCATATCAGACTCATAGACTATTTAAAATCTCTGTAAAATAACACCTCATGAAATCCAAACTATGTAATTGCACTAAACTGAACACTGGATAAAACAGTATGTAATTGCAATTCACCCTTTTAATAATGCCACACATAAATCACTATCTACTAAGCAACTTTAAACCAATAGGTATTTTAATAATATATGTATACATTTGCTGTTAAAGCCAGTGAGTACTTAATAACTATTGTAACTATACATATCTATATTTACAAATTAAATCTGGAGTTATTTACATCAAACTGTCCCTTTTAGACAGTAAATATTTTACAAGCTCTGTAACTAATGAACATGCAATTATATTCTGCATAGAACCTGTACTTGCACATGGATGTTTCCAATTGTAAAATGAGTTTATTTTCTACCTTTGCAACATATTTTATATTTTTTTCTCATTTTACATACAAAATGTTTATATATTTTTTGTTGCAGCATTTGTCCCAAGGCAAAATGGGCAACTATTACTAGACAGACTTACCCAGTAAACAATAGTAAATAAATACAAGGAAATTTAGTAAACTTTTAAGCACAAAATTAAGATCTCAAGGACAATCTGCCTGTTCTCTAGGTAGACAGAAAGATAAAACAGCTTTCAAAACCAGTTTGCCTTGTGAATGGTTAGAAAGGAGGGATCAAAGTGCAGACCAATAGAAATGGCCAACAGATGAACCTTAACAGAGTAAAAAGAAAGGCCAGAGGACAGCAACTTACACAAATAATCAAGAACCACAGATATATGGGCTTTAGGAGAGTCCTGTTTCTTTGAAAAGCACCAACCAGAAAATCTTTTTCATTTACACATATATGATTTCCAAGTAGCACTTTTTTAGCCACCTTCAATACCTGCTGCACATCTTCAGAAAAAGGTACCTACAAGTTATGAAGATTGTATAATCTAGGACATCAACTGAAGAGTTTTCTGGTTAGAGTATATTAAACAACCCTGTCATGCTTGAGTATATCTGGTCTGTAGGGATGCCTAAGGCAATTTTCCTTGGCCAATTTTAGAAGATGAGATAACCACTGCTGCCTGGGCCAGAAGAGGGTTAACTCCACAATCTTTGAGGATCTTTAGAAGAACCATGGAAATCAGCAAAAAGGCACAGAGGAACACTCCTATCCATAGGAATGAGAAGGCATCTGTCATCCAGGCCTGGCTGCAGTCAGAGCCAAACACATAATTCTGGAACAGAATTTCTTTAGTTGTCTGTTCTAAGAGGAGGCAAACAGATCTGCTTGGTGTGTCCCCCATAGCTGGATCAATTCTTCAGGGTGAAGTTTCCATTTGTGAAGGTCTGTCCTGGCACTGCTTAGCTTGCTGCTACAACTGCTGTGCTCTGATGGAATTTATGTAACCTGAAGAGTCAAACCTCTCAGGATATCATAGCAAGTCTGCAAAGGAGGTAAAATCTAGTACCCCGCCATTTGTTTATGTACCACATCACCATGGTGCTGTCTATGAAAACTTGCAAAGGGCCTGGAGACCACAGATAATTTAGGGTCTTCAAAGCATTTATTACAGCCAATATTTCCTTGGCATTTATGACTTTTTGTCTGTCTTGTTTGTTTCACATACCCTGCACTTTCACTCCTTTTGAAACTGCTCCTCAAGCCAAGTCTGAAGCATATCTTGTAACAGACTGAAAATGAGGCAGAAGGGAGAATGGGAGACATGGATTCTGAGAGAACTGTTTTACCCACCACAGAACGTCCATCTTTACAAACCCTAAGAAAGGGATCTGAAAAATAAAGGACGAAGGTGCTAAGAGCAGACTGACCTGAAGTACCACTGATTTTTTTTCGCATCTAAAGTCTAGCTAAGGGAATAATAAGAATCATGGAAACCATGTACACCCCATAATCCTGATACATTTTCTGGCAGATACTTGGTTTTGAATGGAAAAACTCAGGAATAACTTTTGGAACAACTCTACCTTGTGTAAAGGAAGAAAAGATCTTCCCAAGGCAGAATCTAAAAGACATCCCAGAAAAACAATTCCATAAGATGGGATGAGAAAAAATTTATGTAAGTTCACTTGAAATTCTAGTCTGAGTAGATCCATCCATCAGAGTCTAGTCTTAGTAGAAGATTCTGAACATTTTTCTAAGGACTCTTGACTACTGGAAAAAGAGTCTATAAATACAAGGCAGTTATCCAACTATGGAAACGTGAATGCCTTGGAGTCTGCAGTATGCAATTATTGGAGCCAGACACTTTGTAAATACCTTTGAAGCAGCAGGCAGCCCAAAGGGTAAGACACATAAATAATAATATGAGACAGATACAGAAAAAAAACTTAAAAAAATCTGAAGTGCTTGCCAGTGGGAATATGATGTTAAACATCTTTTAAGCCTAGCTTTACTGTGAAAGCTAGTAAATAATACAGAGGCAAAAATGTCTCAAGGGACAACATTCTGAACTTTGGTACCGTTAGAAAAAGATTAAGAACAGAAAAGTCTTGCACAGGCCTCCAAGACCATTCTTTCTTGGCAAAGGAAAACTCTTTGAAAAACCTGTAGAATGGGAGAAAGCAGGGGAAAGTTGGGTTACTGAGCAAAGAGGGGATCCACTGGAAAGAAGGGAGGGATTCCCACTGCCAAGTGTAACCCTGCTGAATGATTTTTAGAACACTTGCAGCCATGTGGTGCCACATGGAAGGATGAAGACTCAGGAAGAGGGAAAGGTTGCCGGGGAGGTGGGGGGTTGGGGGTGTTAGCCTGAAAATGCCAATAGTCATTCTGACTTTCAGGACTGCCCCTGGTTTTGAGATACTTCTCCTTTTGTTTTGAAGCCTCCCTGCCACTGCTTTATAGAATCGAATCCTGTTTGCAAACACCTTGCTGCTTACACTGTTTATCAAAAAAGAAGCCTGAGGTAGAAGGATTTTTCTATATGCATTAAAAAGGGAAGGCAGGAAGATTTAGGCTACACCTAGCATCAACTTTTCCCCATACATCAAACCTCTTAAGCACCTTAGCTGCAGAATGCCCAAATTCCTTGTTGAGGGGCTTGTCCAGGGGAGAATTTAAAATTTTAGTTTTAACATCTTTGTGGAGATTTTGACACCTTAGCCAAGAAAATCTTCTTATGACTGACCCAGAAGCAGTACTCTGTTGATAGTATCTGCAGAGTCATATGAACACTTTAATGCATGTTTATCTACATAAGAAGCAGATAGTAAAGAGGTATTCAAATATTTTTTACCTCATAAGAGGAAAGGTAAATAGTTAACTTCTAAATGTTATCATAAGACAGAAACAAAACATTTAACATATGAATCTAGCAGTTTAAAATTCTGAAGGTTAAAGTGGCAGAAATGTACACTTTATTTCCAAATTTGTCAAAGGTTTCACATCCTTCTTATAGAAAATGGGATCAGCATTAACAATCTATCTAGTAAAAGAAATTCTGGACAGCAAAATCACTGCAGGGCTTGATTTAGGGTTAGCAAACAAGTATTTGTGAGTCTGAGGTACCCTGTATAACCTACCAGACTTCCTATGAGGACAGGTGGGTGACTCTCAGGTAAACTGCAAGTTCTGAGCAAAAACATTCTCCAAAGTAGATAAAATAGGGAGGAACAGTTGCCGATGGGGAAATATAAAACTCTATCAAATCACAATACATTTGCTGAGCAATGAGGATTTCATTTTGGTCCCACTGAAGAAAAAAACTATTTCATTTTAGATAAAGAAAGGTCTTCTGGAGGGAAATCTGAAGCGACATCTTCCTCAGAATCAGAAACTTCAAGTTGAGAAGAAAATCGCGAAGCACAGCATTCAGCTATCAAACCCCACTCTTCTGTCTGAATTTCAAAGTCAGAAAGCAAGGAACCTCTTTTCCTTTTCTTTACAGCAGAGGAAATGGGAGCAGCAAAAACAAAAAATAACCCCCTAGCAAATTCCATCAAGTCTTCATTGTTTGTGGAAATAGAAACAGGAGAAGTCTCATTTTTTTTACCTTTTCTTTCCTTTTCCTGTGTGATTCTCTCGAAAAAAGACCAGCCCATCCAAAGCAGGCACAATCTCCCAGGATCCAGGATCCTTGTTCCTGCTGTTACAGAAAATACTTGACCCTTCCCCTGATACCAACAAGAGTGCTTCTCCCCTGCTCACAGAAGTCATCCCTACCATAGTAGAGGATGTGCCTGTCCCCTGGTCCTTGGTGGATGTAAGGGTTACACCATAGGGTTTGGGGAAAATGATGAGTGGCCTAAGAAAGTAAAAATGGACAGAGTGGAGTCACCAATCAGCAGCTAAGGTGCAACTAGATTCAGCCTGACATCCAAAGACTCCCAGACAATTTCTTCTTCTTATGGACAGGGGTACGAAGAAAGTACAGTTGTGTAAGCAAACCTACCATAACAACAGATGTTCAAATTATCACTGCTTCAATAACCTTAGCTGCATGGGTTATATCCTCCTAAGGATATAACTGGCCATCTTCCAAATCTTCAAGGCACCTTCCACACTCTCAAACAGAGGTTTAAGTGCCAAGCCCTTCAGAACCTTCCTGTCACCAAAGACAGTGCTCCTCTGTGGGCTTTTGAGGAACAAGTACAGCAGTGATCAATATGATGAACATCCAAAAAGGCCAGTAACAGCTCCATAGGGTCAGACAAAGATGAAGCACTGAAGATGGAAAGCAGCTAAGACAGTGGTTCAGGTAAGAAAAAACATTCACAATTAGCACAAGCGCCAAGTCCTGCCCTTAATGCATAAAACCTACACAGTCTGTAGGACAAAAGTAAAATAAGTAAATAAATAAATACTATTTTTACATAGTTGTTCTTACAAGGATTCACAAAGAATGTTCCCCTGACAAGAAATGACAGTCCAAAACTAACTTTTCTAGCAAAACATGACATATTTTCACAAAAAAAGATATGTTTTCCGCAGAAAAACAAATTTAGTTGAAGGTTTTTCGTAACAGGGCACTTACCTGCCCAGCCCTGAAGGATCGCTAGCCAACTGTCAGTTTCACAGGGCCTACCAAAGAAGCACTCGTGGGAAGCTTTGAAAAACTGGCCAGTTACAGTGGGGTAAGACCCATACAGCTTAGGGTACTGCAACCATGATCTAATGTTGAACATTCACTGTGGTGCAACCCTCTGCTGCTGTGGAAACCATGCCAGATTGCTTAGCTGTTTCAATGATTTTAAACAATGTGGTGAGACTGCACTCACTTTATTTGCAATGTTTTTATTGCTGCTACTTCTCACTGTGTTGCAACTCTCTTGTTGTATAAGCCGAGTCAGACTTTTAATTTTAAAATCTGAGTCTAAGTTAAAATTTAATTCTCTAGCTGTGTCTATTAAGTTGGACCTGTCAAGTTACTTTACAGCATCTGTGTACATACTGATAAGGGAGTAAACTTTACTACCCCTACATCACTTCT
The DNA here is from genome assembly GCF_019279795.1 of Protopterus annectens. Classification (NCBI taxonomy): domain Eukaryota; kingdom Metazoa; phylum Chordata; order Ceratodontiformes; family Protopteridae; genus Protopterus; species Protopterus annectens. Next base: position 1,157,190,371 of record NC_056735.1, on the reverse strand, counting down.
ACCCCTACTTCAGTTTTTATACTTTTATCTTTGTTGTACTCTCTTACTTCATTAGCAAACTTTATCTTCTCATCTAATTAATCATTAATATAAGCCTCCTTCCCTACAACAAAACTCATTAGTGCGCTCCTATACAACAGACATTATGGACCATGAGGTTGAGTTTCCTATACCATATATAGTCAATCTGATAACACTAAGCACCCTGATTGCACTGTATTATCCACCTCCTGCTTACTGACAATGATTTGCTTCTTCCACTAGATGAATCTATATGTAAGAGGTGCAAGTAATTGCTAAACTTGGAGGACACCCTCTCATCTACACTTACTGGCAGTACTCACCAGGTTGCCATTACTGACACCCACTTCATACAACACCCTGTTCTAAATCAACAAATATGCAATCTTGCAATGGGGTACTTGAGAAATCCCTGCCCAGACAGTGAAGGGGCCTAAGAGGTAAACCATTTGAAAGGTTAGGACCCACTAGAGTGAGTCTTGAAGCACAGAGACTGAATGGCTGAAGGAATGGACTTACATATATTTATACTAAGTCAGAGATTCCATTTCTCTGAGTATTCCCCTTTTTCCACTGTATGGCAATCTCAGAGTTGGTATATACAAGTTTGGGGAGGGAGTACTTACCCCCATATGGGGGTATGCAGGGGAGACTTGTACCCCTGTAAAAAGAAATTCTAAAGAGAAGAATAATTTTCAAGATTTGCTCTTCTCCTGTGTTTTTGGTCTTTTTTTTCGGCTTGTTAGCACTCGGCATTTCAAGTGCAGACATTTCAGTAGGCAGTGGATCTAAAATGTCTAAAATGTAGGGTATGTATACAGGCTACTCAGAGCCACACTTACAAGCAAACAGCATCTAAAAACACAATAAACAGTGCTAGAGCAATGGGGATTCATTTGGCAAGCCAATGCCCTTAAAGCAAGAAGACTGATCCAACACATCTGTTAATGCCTTAGTCATAATACACACCATAGTGAGAGACATAGACATACCACTCAGCAGTCTGAGTAAGGAAAGGGTGACACAGTAAGGTGTTTCTCAGATACCAGGATCAACGACATCACTACAGCCCTTAAGTCCCTTCACCTAAGTTACACATATGACTTCTTTATTGTCAGTGTGAGAATGAATGACTTGCGACACACCTCCTAATATGAAGGGGGCACAACAGACCTATCAGAATATGTATGTGAGGCTGGTACGAAACTACTGATTTGGAGCATCATATCCTCCATTATCAGACCCATAAGAGAACATAATGCCATTTTAGTACGTACTTGTCTAAACATACAACTTATCTTGAAAGACTGCAGTGTTTCCTCTATAAACGAATCAAGGGCATGTCATCCTTGTACTACACTGAGCACCTTAAGTCACCTTGACTGTTCCCTGTGGTCTACAGACTCTTAGCGGACATCTGCCTCAACTACAATGCCCCAAAAGATACAACCTTATAAGATGTCCTACACAGCCATAAAATAAACAACATCCTAAACACCCACTCAAACTAACTAAACTTTCACCACAGTATAAATAAGACCTTCCACAAAGACAGATATTGCTATCAAAAAATGTTTCTACATGGAATAGAATTCCCTCAGCAGTAAAAGAAAGTAGATCCCTGCCTCTCTTCAAGTGCAACTTGGATAAATGGATGGGAAACCATAAATTCACCCCAGGCTTTGCCTCTAAAATCCTCAATGAAAGGAGACAAAATTAGATAGTATTTCTTCATACTTTACAGTATTGATTAAATTAAATCTTTAGGAAGGACAGGCTACAAATGATCTACCTAAACAACAGCTTAGTATGAACTTGTGAATCCATTATACTATTAACTAAATGGCAAGCAGAGTCACAGTTCTATTATCCACAGGGTCACAAAGGGCATAAATAAATGAAACATGAACTCAGGCGATGGAATAAGGCTAGGTTTAAAATGGCTCTTTAGCCAATAGCCTAGTACCACATGTGAACCTATGAACTCATACAGTCTGAAAAAAGGTAAATATAAACTGTAATGAAAAAAAACTTTTATTTGGAAGCAAAGACTTGCCAAACAGAAGGCTTCCTGGAAGCTTCAGTCACTTCTGATACTACAGCTAGAGGATCCGGTGGACTGATGGAGTTGTTATCCCAGCCATGGTGATATTCTAAGCTAGGATATGGATAGATTTCTGTACCACTAACAACATGGGAGACTGAAGCCATTCCCTTCTTGCCCATTATGGGATGATTATGATTAGTGGTTTTCCTTCTCCATTAACTCTGTGATAAGAAGTGGGATTGTCAAGAATATCAGGAAGAGTATGGGAATCTCATGTGCTACAGGATGGATAACGTATCCGCTACCACTTCACCCTTGACCTCCTGTAGTAAGCAGAGTGCTGTGAGAATGACAGTCTTCCAAGTGGTGAAAAGGTCAACTGCCAGACTGCCCCATTTCTGAAAGAAAAACAATGACATGGCTTTTTAATCCACAACTCCATGAAAAGACTGGAGGGACAGCTCAGAGACTTTGTCATCTGGTCTATATCATATGTTCGAAGTTTTATAACTTTGAACATTAAAATATCAAATTTAAATGTTCAAAGTTATAAAACTTGCCTACACTAGTCAGGTAAGTTCTGTTTGTTTTTTTTTTTAATATGTTCGATGTTTGAAACTTCGAACATTTAAATTTGATTATTTAAGGTTCGAAGTTTTCAAACTTCCAACATATAATATAGACCCTTTGTCATCATATCCATTTCCCTGAAAACATGAACTTCTAAAAAAGTGATGCATCTCAGCTTTGAAGAGCTGGTAAATGTACGTCATCTTGCTGTACAAGGAGTATAACCATTTCTTCTCTGCCACTCTAGATACTGCATACCCAGTTGCTGCCCAGCTGAATGAGGAGTGGTCCTGCAAGCAATTTTATGAACCAAAAAGATATCTATAAACCAACATTCTCAAAAAATCCGAAGGAGCAAAAGAACATTGGTCTGGCTAGTATCACATATTTTAATCAACAAGTTAAGCATTTTCATTCCATAATGTAAGAAACTTCTTCAGAATTGAAAGTTACATAATCTTCTTGGCTTTAAAAACACTTCCTGTTACAAAACAGATGCACACATAATTAATTAATCAGTTATTAACAGTAGCCTTAAAGTTACAGAACCATTTTAAATCCATATATTAAAAAACTTACTTGCTTTAATAGTTATAAATAAGAAATATAAACACATTTATAAAAAATAAACATAAGGAATTTATATTTTTTCCTAAAATCAGGCTATGTTATGAATATAAGACATACATATGACATTATAAATAATCAAATTAATATAACAAGTATATTAAATATAAATGAAAACACTTTAAAATGTTTCCCCAATGTGTTTGTAATGTTTATTTAAAAATTGTCAAAATATGGTGCAGCTGTCTTTAAAAAGGAAAATGTTTTATGCTAGGTGTTTTAATTTAGCTACTCAAAGGGCAAAACACTACTAATGTTAATTTGCCATTTAGCTCTGGGGGCAAGGAAGCATCAAACAATTGCCAATATAACTCCCAATTCTTCAACGTAGCTTCCCATGGTGCCCCTCATATGAAAGATGGAACTTTTTGAAGAATAAAAAACTTTTTGAAATCTCCACATTCCTCAGAATACCTATTCAGATTCCTTAGAGTGCCTTTTCTGGGTGTTATTAGCATAATTTGCCTTAATAGCATATACATGCTCATAAATCCTGGTTTTCAAATCTCTTTCAATTTTTCCTATATAGATAGCTGAGCAGATCTTTCAATCATGTTTTCCATTTGGGGCAATTATCCCTTGGTAGGTACCCAAAGTAAGTTTCATTGAATTGAGTGCCCTAAGGTAGTCAGAATCATTTCCATTCTCAAAAATATGAATTTAAGTTGTACTCCTCTTGTACACATAAGGTGGAGTTTCACGTAACTTTCAAGTAAGTCTAGGTGGTCCAAAAACTGCCTTCCAATTTCTGTTCATATGTTTCTTCACATCATTATTCATTTTGTTGGATGGAATAATCATTGCTTTGAAGCAGTCTTTTGAATCATCCTTAGGGTGTGTATCGACTACTTTAACAATGTTAAGAATGGGCTGAAACTTTGTCACCCTACCTTTGACCACATTTTTCACTAATTTCAGTTAACAATTCAGCCTCTGTCAACAAAACATATTTACAAGCTTCATTAATTCTTTTTGAAATGTAAAATAATTACAGACCACTCTAGACAACCTCAACTTCTGCCCTTGGACCAAATTATGCTTTTGCCGAAAATGGGTGATTACTTGTGAAGTGAAGGTAACTGTTTGAGAAGATAAGCTTTATATATATATATATATATATATATGTGTGTGTGTGTGTGTGTATACTTGATTCATACCTCTGGTTGCAGTGATTCTTAACCAAGGTAACATCCAAGCAGTCAAAAGAATCTGTACTTACTTTACTAGTACATTGTAGAAATTGGTCAGTATTATTAATATACCTTCAAAATTCAACCAACCCATGGTATTCACTAGTCCAGATAATACAAATGTCATCTAGAAATGTAGACAGATCTTAATATAAGGTTTACACATACTTTGCAAAACATTTTAGTCTTCCAGTACCGTAAGATTATATTTGCAGCTGAAGGAGCTCCCTCCCATTGTAACACCTTTAATATGCTTACAATACAGTACCGTCTCCATACACCCTACTATAACATTATTGCCCTTTTTAAGTTAGGGTGGAGTTAATGCAATGTTTACCTCTCAACTGTCCAGATTTTCGTCTCATATTTTTGGTCTGGTCCTGATAAAAGATGTGGTTTTCTGGCAAATCATTTAGGACTGAAATCACTAAATAATGACAGACATTTGAGTTTCAGACTTACTATCCTTCATAAAATTAATATAAATCCAAAACTTGCATATCTATCAACTTTCTAAATCCATAAGAGCAATATTTAAAATCTGTCCCTATTTTTGTGCCTTTGTCCCCCATTATTTTTGGCTTTGTTCAGATTTTTTGTGCTAGGAGGTTAATAGGTATGATGCAAAGTAATTCTTGAAACCATTTGAATCCTATTTCATGTGTAATAACTGAAAGCAAATCCACCACATCAGTAGTTACAAAAAATGAGTCTGATAAATATTCACAGCCAGCCATCACCTTTAAAAAATGCCAAGAATCCTTAAGCACATGGAGTGTGATACAGAAAAAAAAGCTTTTTTTAACTCTCTGTTCACCAGTTGCACAAAAGGCTTGGTTTTTGACGCTGAAGAACTAAGTATCGGACACACTTGAGGGCCCAAGCCTCTTTTGTGGGTTTTGGAGATACCAAATATAGAAGGAATAACTGGTTGTTTCACTTTTAAGTATTTGCATATGATCACAGGGAATATGTTGGTCAAACAAAAGTCTTCCAACCAATTGTCAAGCCTTGCACAGGCTATACTGATTTCATTTTAAGATACTAGGATATAAAAGCTGCCTTCATTCGAATATCCCAGCATTTTATTTGAGTAGTTGAAATAATCTATCAGCACACCCACCCCCTGTCAGGTCTCACAGGTTTCAGTGCCCTGGATTTGTCATGTTGAAAGTTATTTAACAGCTTTTTTCCTCTTTGCTTAGGTTGTAGTATTTAGGTCTTGTGTTGTGAGCAACTATTATTCAAAAATAATTCTCACATAGCTTGTCAAACAAAGCAATCTGGGGGACAAAAGGAGGACTGAAGACACATTTTTTGTCTCAATTCATCAGTCCCTCTGCCAAAATCATTACATAACAGAATGAAATTAAGTTTTCTGGAATATAATTTTAATTCAATCAGTAAATCTACCAAATTCACTTTGACAGCATGGACAAAATTGAACCCTTTCAAATACAAGTCATCATAAAGGTCTGTTATCTCAAGGTGACTATAGCTGAAAATGTTAAACCCATTAAAGTTTATTACAGTACCCCGAGTTTGATGATGGGCTAATCAAGAATGACTTCTCCCTCATTGTCCCCTCCTGTTTCTGCATTCACTGTTCTGCATCTGAGGCTGTATCAGGGTCTCCTTCACTGCTCTGTTGTTCATCTGACTCCTCTGTGCTACTCTCGGGGACGTCCAAGGGTTGTTGTTGGGATGAGACAAAAAAGAAATCATCATACCTCTCCTTAGCAGCTTCATCAACATTTGGTTCAGGCAGAGGAGTACTGCAATTTGTGAATGTAACCTTTTTAGCTGGAACAGAATAATCCTTCAAATTGTTATAATCATTTTTGTCTATTAAAAGTTACTTCTCTTTTCTTCTCATCACAGTTTCACATTTTCAAACAAGTAATCATTTCAAACACGTTGGGGAACACTTTTAAATAGGTTCATACATATTTAACATACTTTATATATTAATTTGATTATGTGTTATGCTACTGGTATGTGTTCTATTCATAACATAACCTGATCTTCGAAAAAAAAAATATTTTTATGTTTATTTTTGTATGTGTGTTTATCTTTCATATTTATATGTAATACAACAAGTATTTTCAATATTTTTTAATATATGGATTTAAAATGCGTCTTTAACTTTAGGGGTACTTTTCAAATGACTAATTAATTATGCATGCCCAGTGACGTCATAGGTTATGTAACCAGAAGTATTTTTAAAGCATAGGACAAATGATGAACTTTCAGTTTAAAAAAAAAAGTTCCTTACATTATGGAATAAACAAACTCTGTCATACTAGCCCCAACCAGCATTCTTTTGTTCCTGTAAACAACTTTGTTTTTAATGCCTTCAGGGCCAGACAGACGGTCCAGAGTTCAAACTGGATGATGTGGACTCCATGGTTGGGGAGGGCATTACAAATGAACAATGTGGGTGCTGAGGTGACAGCCTCCCTTTACCAGCAAAGCATCAGTATGAGAGAATGTGAGAACCCCAGAGACTTTGCTCACACTCTACAGCCCTGTAATCAGGGTCTGACTCCAGGATAAGATCTGTAAGCACATATCACATCTGCAGCCATGGTATCCCACAATACATTACAATACCACATACTCAGGAGCAGTGCAGTGAAGACGGTGACAGCCATCAATCTCTAAATTCACAAGAGTGCCTGGGCTTACACGCTAAACAGCATCAGCACCCAGGTTGTCAATGACATCACCTCCTAGGTCCCTTCTATGCGAAGAAATGACTGGCACCAGAGAGTGCTCAGCTCTGTGCCTGACAAGACAATCAATCCTCTGAAATGGGAACAGAGACAACTTCTCTTGATTTATTGTCAGTTGCAGAGATTGGAATCATGGACGCACCAACTGCTGTGGCACTTTTAAAGAGCCACTTGATGGAGGCAGCATGCATAAGAGGTCTAAGAAGGGGTAATACATGGAAATCCTTCTGCAAGGTTTCAACCATCATATCCAGTGCTTTGGCAAAAAAATGTAAGTGTTGAACAAAGTTGAAATGGCAATAATTTGTACTGGAAATGATGCCCATCTACAGCAAACCAACAGATCCTCGATGCTGATTTACCAAAAGACATTCATCATGTCAACTGACATCAATCAGGAATCCTGCAGAAGTGGCATATCTCCTAGACAGTGTCTATACAGGCAGACTACAAATGAAATCATATGAAAAACTGTGTTCATAAAAAATCTGTTACTTGTTTTAGCACCCCTTATGCTAAATAAAGCTAAAATAACTTTCCACCTGCTATCTCCAAGACCCATATCATCAACTTTGTTTTTTCTACCATCAATCACTTTTATTCTAATACAGTATTAGATGTTAAAAGAAGCAGTACAACCTTCTATCAGCCATAGTCTATTGCTTAACAATAATCACTGGGCCCTTCAGTCTGCATGCTAAATCTGCTGTTATTAATAGCAGTATTTACCTCACAGTGCACTAAGGTACATTAGGTCATATTACTAAAGTGTTACTTAAACAGTTTGCAAACTGGGAAGCAAACAGCAGCATGGAGTGGGAGCTAGTACTATGGCATACCAGGGATACAGTCTTGACTATAGCCCAGGTGACCTGGGTTCAACTACCAGCTTGAACATCTGAAGTACTGGTAGCAAGGGGAGGATGGGCATGCCTGTCCTAGTTAGGAGGGTGTGCTCTCAGATGTGGTTGGTCCCAAGTGGGGGCTGTGGATGTGCAGAGGATGTTGTCCTAAGAGCAAAGGGGGCATTGCCTGAAATGCTGCAGAAGTGAGACAATATGTTAGCATCCCTCATTACTTGTTTAGACCTAGATATTACCAGTGTGTGTGCTAGGCAGGAGTAGTTAGGGCACTTAAAAACACTCTTTGGACACAATATAATGCTGCCCTCAGTCTTCTTAATGTCCATGGGCATACGTCAGAATTAGTTTGGGGAAGGAAGGAGAGCCCAGCAGACTTGGTAGATTAGGAAAAAAAGGACTGTGTGAGAGGTTGCAAGAGAAAAGGGAGGGAAGAGACAGATTTGCTACCTTAGGTGTGGGCTAGCAGTGTGGTTGATGGACCTATTGGGGACTAGGATTTAATTTAATTTCATTTTATTTATTTATTTATTTGATAAACTGAGTGAGTGAACTGTTCCTTCTCTAACCCTTTTTAATCATGACTCAAGTCAGCAGGGCAAAGATAAACAGAAAAATATGGAACATTTATTGTAGCCAATCAAGCAGCATATTTTGGGGGGTGATAAGAAACCAGATTACCTGAATAAAGTCCAAGCAGACATGAGAAGGTCATGGAAGATTCCACATAGAGAGTGATCAAATATCAGGATTAAGCCCTATACCTCAGAGTTGTGAGGCACAGATCTTAACACTAATCCACTGTGCCATGGGATGTGGGATGTGCAAAGTGAGAGACAGACTGAGGGGTCAGTTGAGCAGAACTATAAGTCGCATGGGAAACTGATGGCAATGACAGAGGGGGAGGAAGTTAAAAGGATATGACAGGCACAATCACATGGGCAGCAAGGTGGACTGCGGAAAGGTGCAGTATAGGCACGGCAGGCAGGAGACTGAGTAGTAGAGAAGTGAGTGCATTCAATTGGACAGGGAAGGCAGACGGAAGAAAGGAGAAAATGGGAGAGGGGAGGATAGGAGGAAATGGAAGTGGAGAGCAGAGGAAAGACAGAAGGAAACAGGACATGGGAGGTAGAGAGAAGATGGGATGGGAAGGCAGAGGAAATATAGGAGGAAATGGGAGATGGGAGGCAGAGGAAATATAGGAGGAAATGGGAGAGGGGAGGCAAAGAAAGGAGGAAATGGGACAGGGGAGGTAGAAGGAAAGATAGCAGGAAATGGGGCAGCAGAGGCAGAAGAAAAGATAGGAGGAAATGGGGCAGCATAGGTAGAAAGAAAGATAGGAGGAAATGGGACAGGACAGGCAGAAGGAAGACAAGAGGATATGGGACAGGGGAGGCAGAAGTAAGACAGAAGGAAATGGGACAGAGAATGCAGAAGGAAGACAGAAGGAAATGGGACACATTACTTGCAGAGAGGCAGACAGATGTTTAGCACAGTGGAGTAGATGTGACTCGCAAAACAGGCAGTAAGAAGCAAGTGAATGAAAGGCAGAAAAGATCAGGCATGGACTGGGTGAGGGGAAGACAGAGAGGGAAGGAGGCAGGAATGTGGAGTTCACTACGAGGACAGAACAGGAGAGAGATTAATAGCAGAAGGTAACGGGGGAAGTGAGAAGGCAAAATCACCAGAAGAAATGGCCTGAGGGGGATGAAAGAGAGAGAGTGCAAGAGAACAGCAGTGACGACAGTCTGTTGAAAAAGTATACAAAAGATGTAAAAGGGCTCAGGCACATCAAAAGGTGACACTCAGCTGGTAGAGACAGCAGGAAACAAGGGAGCTGACATAGCTGGATAGGAAAGCTACAGGTAGTAGGGTTAGTGAGGTGGGGTAGGAAGGGAAGCAGGAAATGACAGTCAATGGCAGAGAGAAGAAGGTTTCAGTGGAAGGGACTGAAACATTAATGTGATTCGAAGACTTGACTAGGATGCCAGTAAACAACTTGTTACTGTGAAACTGGTCTTAGGGGTAACACTTGGTAAAACATTGGGGATGGTGACCATCATGGAAGTTGTGATGTGTTAAAGTTGATTAATTTCCAATTTGTCCTACATAATGTTTAGGTTCTTTACTCTGTTGCAAGAAACCAGATTTAGCAATCAAGAAGTGCAGAGGTGTGACCCATGCTATCATGATGTTTCCCCTAGGACAAGTGCACAAATGCACTCGCTTGCTGAAGGGCTACTCATGAATGGCCAAGAAGCCTCATTTTCCTCTTGGACTGACTAGTGATATTGTGAATGGTCAGTCACACTGGACAAACAACACTGATACATATGACTAGTTTTCAGAACTATAAACTTCATTAATATACTGTGTGACACTGCCTGACTCTTGCTTCTTTGTTCTGTTCCTGGAATTTAGAATTCTGCTTAAAAAGGAACTGCTTTGATTTTTACACTTAAACCATTTTACCCAGCATAACCATTTGCACAGCTTTACTAAAATAAACAATACCTTGCCCCCTCAACCTGAGTTTACAAATGTTTGCTAAAGTTTACAAATGGTTGCTAACTCTAATCCTGCTCCTGCCCCTAAAGCCAACCATATAACTTGTCTTATGAAAAACTCCTTCCCTAAAGCTGCCACTACACAAGATACTAAGACACATACAACATACAGCACCACATAAACACACACACACACACACACACACACACACACACACACACACACACACACACACCAATTCCCTCAACTAGCCTTTTCTCTAACTCTAACCTGCAAGCATTCACATATGCACCCAAAACATTCACGCACAGACACACACACACATAAAACACTACATATATTCCCTTACATAGCACTTACTGGAACCCTAACACACAAACACTTGCATACACACTCTTCACTACTAAAGCCAAAACTTTTGATATATCTGAAAGTTTTGGCATTACAACAAAATCCACTTACCTTAATCACATACACTTAAATTCCCTAGTTTTGAGACACAGAGCACTCAAATTTCCGTCCTTTCAATGTATTCTCTCACAGAACATACTGTCAAATAATGGCTGTTCAACTCACTGATGGATACCCCTCCCCCCACACACACACACACGTGTGTGTGTGTGTTTTATATACATACATATATATATATATATATATATTTATATATATACATATATATATAGTAAGATATATATATATATAGTAAGAGAGTTTAGCTGCTTGCGATTTTAAGCTGTACAGATCTGATGTATTCTCCCCTTTGAAGACAGTATGCAAAGACAGGATGAACTCTTTTTTTTTTTTTTTGCTCTTTTGCCCTCACAATCATCAGCCCCTCCTAGCCAATCCACCTGTTTGTTCCCAATCATCACGGCAAGGATTGACTAGGAAAGGCCATCATTTACTCAGCCATCAGGGATAGTTCAAAGTTTACTGCTTTACAGCCTTACCCTAGCATACTATGAACTAAGCATTGAGGTAGGATGCACAGTGGGCTGACTGCATCCCCTCACTTTCAAAGGGGCGTTCCTTCAAAGCAACCCTGCCCCTCCCTCTGGAGTAAGAGTGGTGGTTCCTCCTTTTTTCCACCAGGGAAACTCTCACAACTCAGAGTGCCCACAGACTTCTCCACCCTTTCTGACAGGATAGTGAGAGATGCCCCTTCTCTCTTTTCCCCCTGCCAGGCTCTTCCAGTGCCAGGGCCTCTGTTAACTGAACTGCAGTCACGTGGGCTGCAGTTAGGGCTCCATCACCTTGACCCATGGACTCAGACTTAAATAAACTTAACTTCCCAGTACATTTCCTTCTTTCACAGCATATGTCCCTGTACAAGAGCTGATGTCTGTGGCAATAGCTAACAAAAAGCAGACTAACACAAGTCAGTCATTTGGTCACACATGCTATTAAACTAATTCAGTAATGCAAGCTGTGAGGCTATACTTAATAGCAACTGATTATACCTGGATCGATCTGGGGATATTTTATTATTTGACCATTTATAATATATGTCTTATATACCAAGTATGATGACGCTTCATTTACTGACATTTAAAGTGAGATCATTCCTACTAGTACAACAGCAGGTATATACTTTTACAGTGTCTGTAGACACTCTTTGAGATTGTTGGCATCCTTTACCGAAGTGATTATATTACACCATTTGCAATCACCAGCATATTTGGCTAGTCAGAGCTCATTTTCCACTTTTATGTCTGAAAGGAATCCAAAAAGGAGGCTCACAGGTAAGGAGTCCTATGGCACAGCACTAGCACCCTTCAATGGGACAAACAGGCCACTCCCCACAACATTGCTATGAATTGTTGCTTAACTAGTGTTGTACCTGCTGCATTATATGCTGAATGGCATTTCTAGGATTTCATTTGTCAGTAATTCATTATACAGAATCATGTTGAATGCTTTATCAGAATGAAGATAAATAGCAAGCACTGTTAGTCCATCATCAGAATCTTCAAGAAATGCAATAAGTTTTGCAAGGTAAAATCTACCTTAACAAACTTCTCCTGTTCCATGTTGCAGGTCTCAAAGGGCAATCTCTTCCCTTAACAAATGTATGTTGCTCTTGGTGAAATAGAGGTCCCCCAGGTCAGTTTGGTTAAGTTTCATTATGACCTTCCATGATTTTACACAGAATAATGCTTACAGAAGTAGACCTGTTTGTGACAGAAATGGCTCCTCCCCCTCACTGCTAGAGGTTTAGTTATGCTTTCCTTGAATCTGTACAAAAATCACCAAGCATGCTGTTTGGTCCTAGGGGAAACAAAGCTTTTAATTTAATCAATAGCAGCAGTTAGCATATCTTCTGTGATACTAAAAAGCAATAAAACAAATTATTTGATTATTACATATAATACTTAAAATGGGAAAAAACATAAATTCTAGAATTACATGAGAAATTAGTATTCATAGTTCCTTTGTTGTGAATCAGGTTCAGTATTCAAATGTGGAGCATTAATAATACAATAATGTAAAATAAATAATCTAAAAATCGATGTACTTTTTAAGGCCCACTTCTTTGATTTTAGAAGACTTGAACAGTGCTTTTGATTTGAAATGTGTATTACGATTTGCTATCATGTAAAACAATAGTCTGAAACTTCCTCTTTTTCTTGTCAGGACTTACATTAATTAAGCAAGCCATCCTACTGGGATTAATCTGAGTTGGGTACTAGGCTTTCTTATAAGCACTTTTTGTCTTTGCCTGCTATGTATCAAGAACTGATGCAAATGTCTTTAGACTTCTAGAAAGCTACCAGGAGAGGATTTAAATTATACAGTTACTATAACCTGTAGACCTCTTCTTCTTCTTTCGGCTTTTCCCGGTTAGGGGTCGCCACAGCGGATCACCTGCCTGCTCATGATTGGCAGTGGGGTTTTATGGTGTCGAGTTGCTAGCCCGGCACCCAACCTTCCACAGAAGGCACACACACACACACACACACACACACACACACACACACACACACACACACACACACTCATGCCAAGGGCCAATTTAGAGTGTCCAATCCACCTACAGCATGTCTTTGGGATGTGGGAGGAAACCGGAGCACCCGGAGGAAACCCATGCGACCACAGGGAGGACATGCAGACTCCGCACAGAAGGCACCCCAGCCGAGAAACGAACCAGAGAACCTCTTGCTTTTCTACAGACCTCTTTATCAGCTTATTTGACTCAACTGTTTCTTCTTTACTATAGCACATTTTCAGATTCAAGTTCATAGCAAGGCTGACTTTCGTGCAGAGTTTCCATGTTCTCCCATTGACTATGTGAGATTTCAAACAGGAGAACTAGTTTCTTCATATATCCCAAACACATGAACAGATGAAATACTTATGTTTAAAATGCCATACATAGCTTGCATTGTATGCATTTATATGTCTGTGTGCCCCCAAACTTTAGTTTGGCATTCGATTTAGGATTGGTTCCTGTCTTACATCTGTTGATTGCCAATATATAATATGGCTCATTGGAAATTTGTGGGTGCTGGAAAAGGCTGAAAGGCCGGATGAATTTACAGAGTATAGCTCTGACACTTGTCATCTTTATAGTACACTATGAACTGCAAATGATGGTCCATGGAAATGCTACCCATGTAGCTCTCTGTACAGCTCAAGTCCCCATGTCTAATGAATTCTTAATGCAGTTGATTTTTTTCATGTAATTCTCATTGGCTTTATGGTCACTATACTGAGAAGCAGTATTTCCTCATTCAGATGAACAGATGGAAAATTAAATGGTGAGAATTGAACCCACAGCTTCTAGTATGTAATTAGCTGCATTAACTACACATATGCTTGTTTAAGTGACAGATACACTTTTTACTACATTGAATGTAAATATGCATGGCTTGGGACATACGAAGGTCTGTAGCCATATGTACACCAAGCTCCTTTCTACCCTGTGCCTCCTTCTCCTCCTGCAGACACAAGCTGAGCTAATATGTATATCCAGAAGATGTATCAGACTTAATAAACACTTCAAATTACGACTCTATAACTGCACATCTAATAGCATAACAATCTGAATGATGATGCATTTTTTTCTGGGCCACTAGCATAATTTGTACTTATTTTATTTAACTTGTTTCACCACTGGTGTCATATTGTTACTGTAAGTTGTATATAACACAACTGTCAAGTACTGGAGACAAGTCAGTCTGCTTTATAATGAATAGACAAGTTTAAGTAATGTATTTTACATAAAACAACAATATTATGACATAAGAAGATATTCCAAGATGGCTGCACACTGATCACAGCTTAGTTTCAGCTTCCAAGTAAGAAAACAGAAACTGAGAAAAAGGAGTGCCATAGAAACTGTTATTTGGGTAAAAGTAATTTACTGGCTAGTAAGTACATTGCCTAGATAACAACAAAGAAGAAATATGGAGAACCTAAAGGAAAATCAACCAGAAAAGGTGAAGAAAACACAATGGCTGGGACAGATCCTGCAGCTGTTTAGCAAAAAACAGTTCAATGTTCAGCTTTGGTTCAAGAGATGGCTTCCAATAATTTAGAGGAAAAATAAATCAAATGTACTCAAAGGTGATTAAAATAAATGAAAAACTGAAGGAATACATCAACTCAAATTAAAGAATGGAAAAAAAAGTTCAAGCTTTAATTATCAGATGAACTGATAAAACTGCAAAAATCAGAGGCTGAAATAAAAAAAAAGGCTGGCCGAGTATGGGGCTTCTCAAGAAGTGCTGTTTAAAAAAAAAGTTGCAGTAGAAGAAAGTGCTCGCACAGAAAAAAACTGACATTTTCTGCTGTACCAGAGGAACTGGAAGGGATAGACTGTATTCATTTTATGAAAACATAAATAAGCAATTGGACTTGTGTTCCAAAGCAGGCTTTGTTAATTGAAAGGGCACATTGAATGTATGCTCTAAACCTGACCATGAGAAAGCAGGTAACACCTATATTAGTAGAAAGATGCAATCATACCAGCAGAAAGAGTTGATCCTGACAAAACCATGGTAGAACTGAAAAGTATTACCAATTGGAGACAGGAGAGTGTTTGTAGAAAATTATTATTCAATGTACACCAAGCAGAAGAGAAGAAAATGTATCCCAGCAATCAGGGAATGTTGACAGGCAGGTGTGAAATTCAAGCTGCTATATCCAGCAGTCTTCAAATTATTTTTTTTCCTGGAGGATAAAAAACATTTTTGATGCAGAACAAGCTAAGGATGAAATAAAAAAAAAAGTTTATCCAACAAAATGTGAGCCAGCAAGCAGAGGGGGACTCTGTTTCTCATTCTTTTAACAATAAAGCTCATAGAGAGTCTTTGCCAGTGAAACCTTTTCCAATATTTCAAATGAAATGCTTGACAGAAAAAAGTATAAGAATTGAATAGAAAAATCAGAAGTATCTTGGACTTGAAACAAAGGCTAGTGTTGGGGTATGGAGATGATCAGGAAGAAGACCATCAGCACTGAAAGCAGTGAATAAATTAGATATTATAAAGCATCAGTCACATTTGTGAAACTTGGCTTTGCAAATAAAAATGGCTGAGAAAAGACTGGACGTTCGTTGACTTTGTTAAACATGTGGCTGAAATGTAAAGTATACACCCAACACTATTTTGTTAAAACTTACAAAAGCACTACATGGAAAAGCAACTGTAAGTAAAACAATTTTTGCTATTATTAGCAATTATATAAAACATTTCATGATACCAACTGGATGTTATATTGGAAAGCAGTTTTGTATAAATTACATTCAGGAGTATTTTAAATTTGTATATGTGAGGGTCTATTCAATGACTGCCCTATGTTTTAAATATATTAAAGTAAACAATTATCTTTGGGTCTATATTAGAACATCGAAGTTTCAAAACTTCGAATGTTCTAATATCGACCCCTATTCAGTGAAAGCTGGAAATATCGAAGCAACAGAAAACCAATTTTTTTTTCCTAGGGAAAGAATTTGGTTGTCCGTTTCTGTTGCTTTGGTATTTTCAGTGCTGTGGTGGAAAGTTATGGGCTGGGTTCAGGTAAGTGTGCGACTGAGTGCGAGTTAGCTTAGTTAGGGTTAGGGTGTGGGTTAGGTATGTGTGTGATTGTGTGGACGCGATGGTTAGGGCGGGTTAGGTAAGTTAGGGTTAGGGAGCGGGTCAGGCAAGTGTGTGATTGTGTGGAAGTGAGGGTTAGGGCGGGGTAGGTGAGTTAGGCTTAGGGCATAGGTGAGGTGAGTGTGTGATAGGGGCAAACCTTAGGGTTAGGGTTTCGGTTAAGGTAAGTGGATAGTTAGTGGTGTGTGTATAGTTTAGTGTAGGGTTAGGTGTAAGATTTTAGGTGTATGTGTGTGGATTGCTGTTTGTTTGGTGTGCTTGTGTTGTGTGTATGTGTTTTGGAACAGCTAATTTTTTCCCTACGAAAAAATTTGCTGTTCTGTATGTTCGATGTTTTCAGCTTTCGCTGAATACGGATCGATATTAGAACATTCAAAGTTTTGAAATTTCGATGTTCTAATATAGACCCTTATCTTTCTAAGTGCAAGAAATATAGCCTTTACAGTATAACAAGAGAAAAAAGGCTTAACAGAAGCAAATTTAAGTTAATATAATGCTGTGACCTTGGGCTGCTGGGGTAGGGATGAGGGTATAAAACAGTATGGATTATATTATATATAGTGTTAAGATGAAAACGTCCTTAGCTTAAGCTATAAACAATTTTTTATAGGTACCTAGGCTTAAATAAGGCACAATGATGAAAGCCATGAAAAATGCTATGCTTCTTGCATCTGTAAAGATATTAGTTTGTTTTTTTCCCTGTTACCATATGTTGAACATAAATACATTACCACAGTAACATGATGGTGTATAACAATATAATAATAGCTATGAATGAAAAATTGTGCTGTGATATAATTTATATAGATTTAACTTCAGCATTTGATAGGATCATACACAAAACACTGATCAATAAATCCGAGCAACAGAGTATTGATGTACTCTTGACAAAATGTATAGCTGCATCGCTTACAAATAGGACATGGCAAGTATCATACAGCAACTGGACAGGTAAAATTCTAGGTTACAGTCAAGGTGTCCCACAGGGCTCTGTCCTAGGCCCATACCTGTTTAGATTGTATCTTTCAGATCTATCTTTTTCATCTGAGGTGTTCTACAGTCTGTATGCATTTGAGTTGAAAATGGGTAAACTGACTACATGTGTTACAGTATTTGTATTGTTTCCAAAAAAAAACTTGACTAAATTGACCATTTGGGCATAGGAAAATAATATGCTGATAAACATACCAAAACTAAGCATATGTGATTTGGGAGACATAAACTGAAAGGAAAATATATAATAAAGCACACAGTGAAACTGTATATTCATTTAAGAACATGGGTATATCAGCAGATCTAGCATTTATTTTATCTAATCATATCAACCAATTGGATGATAGTTATAGAACTATAGGTTATACAAAAAGATTTATACAGTCTAGGAAATAAGACATGATGAAGACATTGTTTGTTACTTACTGTGACAAGGTTTACATCAAACATCAGAACGGAAACCTATAAAAAATGCAGTTTACATGTCCAATGTTCAGAATACAACACAGAGTGAAATATCGACACTAATGCAGGAGAAGTCGAATTCAACTTCTGCCGTACTGTGTTCCCTTTGCAGCAGTACATACGGACCAGATCCATAGTGTACAGCACTGACAGTCATGTTTTTGCAAGGGGGCAAGTCCCCCGGCACCCCCCCTCCACACACTGCCACTTATATATTCCAACTCTGAGATTGTACTACAGTGTGGAAAAGGGTAAATCTCCCAATCTGCACTATCCCGGTCTTCAGTCTTCCAGAGTCAACATTACCATCATCTACCACACAGTTTTCTGCATTCCCAATACTACACATCTTAGTTTCACACAAGGCATGTTCAACATACTGACAGTAAACCCTGTGACAACAGGAAGTACTGCCACCACAGCTAGCTGAAATTTTGTAAATAATTATATATCATTTGTGAATATCAAACTGATTTATAGAGGATGCTTGTGTTACAAATATATTAGCACTATATGTCGTGTACATGAAACTGATTTATACAGATATTTCTGTTGAAAGGGTATTTGTAAAGTGCTTTTGTTTGAAATGCATCCACAGTGTGCTCTACTGGAGAGAACAGAAATGTACATGCACTACTGTAACTTTTTAAATGTATATGTTTTAACGGAGGAAACTGGAAGGTTAACATCAGTCCAGCAAACTTTAAAATATATCTGAAATTAAATTACTTTACAGGCTGGGCCATAAATATGCTATCTCACAGGTATCAATGCAGCTAGAGACACAAAGTCTGTACTAGGAAGCTTTCTGCATTGTCTTTGGGGTGAACTAATTGCCACCCAGGAAGAGTGGAAGTATTTATTTTACAACCTCCAGAAGCTCAACAGATCTGAGCAAAGCTCTTGTGTGTGTATTTTTTTACATGTAAGTGTTAAAATCCTGGCAGTTTCCAGGGTTGGTGATACTGTGGGGAAACAGAGTCAAATGACCAGATGAATGTGATGATATTCTATATAGAAATAATGTTTTAATATTAGAGGAGAATGATGTCTCAGGAGCATTCCATTTTCTGTATTGAGCCTGAAGACAAGTAGGACCATTCACCACATCATCTACCTTGCTCTACTAAGTAAGTTATTAGGGAATAGTATAAGTCTCTTAGATTCAGTCAGGAATATAGTGAAGCTTAGTTTAGATATTGTTTTCTTTATTTGTCTGAGCCTGTCCTTCAATGTTTTTCTAAATATTTCCTGTGATTTTGAACTCTGATGTCACTGTGAATATATACTTAGTATTTTCTTGTTCTTTTATTATTTATTATTACATATATTTAAAGCTTTCATTGTGGCTGATCTTTGTAGAGATATTTAAGGTTTGAGAGTATTTGCATATTTATGTGGTGACACTGTATGGGCCACTCAATAGCCTTGCTGTTGGTCAAACTACCATTTCACACAGTACATTTGGACACCCTTTATTAAGGGCCTTAAAGTATCTGGTGAGGGGTTCTGGTGGCAGTGATAACTATCTTACAGTCTGGGGAAAAGAGGAATAGCTAGTAACCCTGGGCCAGCCTTTCTCAGAGGTGTGTGTGTGTCTGTGTGTGTGTGTGTGTGTGTGTGTGTGTGTGTGTGTGTGTGTGTGTGTGTGTGTGTGTGTGTGTGTGTGTGTGTCAGCTACATGGGTAAAAACACGAAGCACTAGTTGGATAGAGAAGGTGTTGGAGGACTTGGTTTGGAACCCTCGCTAAGGTCTTACCTCTATAGCTGTCCCATTGGGGAGTCTTACTGGGATAAGGAGAAAGAGAGAGGAACCAGCCGCTGGACTGACCGTGTTCCCTATGTGCTCTTAAGGGAAATTGTGTTTGATTGTGGTTGATGCAGAAAGCTGCATCTCGAGATACTGCGGGTGTACTTGTTATCTTCCCAGTGAACATCTGCCACTGGTGCCAGTGATGAGGACTGAGACTCCTTGATTACTTTCCCAGAGGTGGAGGGTCATCACATATTGGTTGCAGTGGTGGAATATCCGCATCACTTATCGGTTGGCAGTGGTGAAGATTCACATCAGAGTTACATTAGACCCAAACTTGAGTATGGAAACCTTTTAGGAAACAAGCTTGAATAAACAGGAATGAGTACAGTGAAAATATACCAAGGGCATCCATGGGTGTGACATTTTAAATTATTATGAAAGACTGAATAAGCTGTATAGTGTCTCATAAAGATATTTAAGAGGAGACCTTATTCAGGAATACAGGGCATTTAGACAACTATCTCTAGGAATGTTTGGAGTTATCAAAATGTAGTAAAGAATCATCAGAAAAACCTTTGTTGAAAATTCTATAGGAATGATAACTGTACTAATTCATTCTCTGAGAGAGCAACTGATGCATGGAATAAATTACATTAAAGCAAACATTAATTTAGATATTTTTAAGAACAGCCTGGACACTTATTAAGGGAACAATTGCTTTGGTATATTGTCAGGCTAGAAGGTCATTAATGTTCATGCTTGAAATATTTGTATGCATGTATGTATGCATTATCAAATGTCCTCAGTGAGAGTCAAGAAGTCTGTAGCTGAAGGCACCTAGCTAGGGGAATTCTTTACATTCTGTTCTCTTGGCAATTTACAAAGATTCCTTTAAACATCTGCAAGTTGCTAGCTGTTTTTTTTCTCATTGCTAACTACATTTACATAGATACAAGCTGCCTGCATGTGCAAGCAATTAATCTTGAGAGTTCTGAGCATTCTTTCCTGAAGAAAATAAAGGTACAATGACAATCAGTTTGATGAAAAATAAAGCCCCATATTCAATAATGCCTACACAAAGTGTACACTAAGTGTACACTGTTCTGAGTGAACAGACAACACAGACATAACTCACATCTTTTTCCTCCTAATTTTAACTTTCATCCTGATATTCTTGCAGCTTTAAACACTGACGGGGATTCATAAAGGTTACCACAAAGTGTAAACTACATGTACACTTAGTGTAATCTTTCTGAGTGACTAGAAAGAACAAAAAATGTGATAAGAATTTTACTGAATACGTACTGTGTACAAATAGTGTACACTTAGTGTAGGCTTTACAGAATCTGGCCCAAAGTGTGAAAGTATGGCAAATGAATAAAAGACAGTAGCCTCCCCCAAAGCCTTAATACTTTAATGCATTTAAAAGAACAGTGCATAATTTAGTTTTATTTAAATATAGCAACTGTACTTTTTAAAGTTAATGTTTTCTAAAAGCATACACACTGTTTCTCACATATTGGAGGGGTGTGCTGATATGAAAAGAACAGACTATAACCAGTGTAAGTGGGAATACAGGTTGTAGTATACATTTTAGCATAGATAACCTTAATTTTAAATGAGGTTATGTCTGTGGTTGCAGCTGCTGATTTGGGGAAACTTCCCGCATCTGCAGCTGGAGGGTTAAACTTTATTTGTTAAAAATGTACATTGTTTTGTATGTTTGTTTTCAGTTAATAGAAGATGGAGGTGTTTTGAAAATGCATTTATTTTTTCATTTGATGGTTTTCATTAAAGCAGAAAGTCTCCACCACTGAATCAAACACATAAACACACAAAGACATACTCGGAGGGTCTGAGTAAAAATTTACCTAAACAGCAGACGCCTCCAAAGCAGACACCCAAACAACTGCTACCTCAAGACACCCCACAAGCAACACATAAACCACAAAATCAGTGTGCAAAGCAGTCACACCCCTTAAGGCCAAATACAACACCAAACATACTTGTCATAGGTGACTCCATAGTCAGACACACTGACGTCCCACTCGCCAGGCTGAACAAGGAGAGGGTCACAGTAAGCTGCCTATCGGGTGCTAGAATCCGCCACATAACACAAGCACTCGGGTCACTCCACGGCAAGTACAAATATGACACAGTCATTGTCCATGCTGGTGTGAACGACCTGAGACGTACCTCCCTGGACTACATGAAAAGAGACATAGAGGAGCTCTCGGATTATGTAGCCCAGGCAGGTATGACCCTGACCCTGAGCAGTATCCTTCCTTCACCAAGAATGATGCCACAATATAGAGACAAGATGATCAGCTTTAACAATTGGCTTAATGTCTGGTGTCATTCAAAGGGGATCCAGTGTCTGTCTGCCTGGGATGACATGCTTGACAAGCCATGCTGCTTAAGGGACGGCTTGCACCTGTCACCCTGGGATTCCGGATATTGGCTAAGGCTCTTGCCACCCCATAGTGCCTTTTTTAGGCAAGGCTCAAATTCTAAACCTATCACCCTAGAAAACAAAAATGGGAAGAAACTGAGAGTAATGCTGCTCAATGCCAGAAGTCTAAATCTCAAAATGCACACACTCGAGGCCCTTCTCAGTATGGAGAACATCGATGTCTGTGCTGTAACTGAAACCTGGTTCAAGGCTCCTGAGAGCACCCCAGCACTATTAGGTTTTACCTCATATCATGCGTTCTGGCCCCAAAACCCGGACCACACCACAAAAGGAGGGGGTGTATCCATATTCATAAAGGATACCCACACCTCTAGGTTGGTGGCAACGCATGAAGCTTTGGAAACCATCCAGGTGCAACTAACCATAGGCAAAACTGCTCTACAAATTGTAGCATGCTACAGGCCACCCTCTCAAACTCAGGAACCCCACACAGCCTTCCTGAAGACACTGGAGGGTATAAATGTATCTCCAAACACCATCATATTGGGTGACTTCAACTACCCGAATATAGACTGGGAACATTACTCAAGCCCTAACTTTCTAGCCCAATGGTTCCTGGAGTTCATAAATTCAAATGCCATGGAACAGCTAGTCACTGTTCCCACGAGAGGAGAAAATATACTAGATCTCATTATCACAAACATGGGGACAAAATGCTCCACACCGGAAGTATATCCCTCATTGGTGAGATCTGATCATAAACTAATCTCACTGGAAATCCACATCCCGGCCCCACCCCAAACAAAAAGACCACAGTGAAGAACTTCTCTAAAGCAAACTTCACACTACTCAAGACTGGTGTGGTATCCTTCAAGGCCCCCGAGCCAGTGGAAACCACAACCCAAGCTGCGGAAGCCCTTACAAATGCCTTCTATGAACACCTCCAGGACTGCATGGATCAGGCAATCCCAAATAAAACCAAGACTCTGTCCACAAAGGGCAAATGTCCAGTCTGGTGGACCCCAGCCATAAACAAACTTTACAATAAGAGGAGAAAGCTATTACATGATAGAACAAAATTCATAAAAGGGAAGTCACCCCTGATCATTATTAGTAAAAAAATACGAGCACTCATAAAATCAACTAAGGCCAATTTTGAGAGAAAAATTGTCATGGATTCAAAGGACAATTATAAGGCCTTTTTCAGCTATGTTAGGAACCTGGGTGGAAACTCCCAGATATGCTCAGAATTAGTCCAAAATGATACAAAAATCACTGAACCCACAGACATTGCCAACATACTGGCAGACAGGTTCAGTGCAAACTTCACCCCCCCTCTCCCCCCTAAAGGAGAGATAACTATTCCAGCAGAGTGTAGCCTCCCAGACATCTCAAATGCGCAGGTGAAAGCTGCTCTCTTTAAAGCTAAAAACACAGCATCAATGGGACCGGATGGTGTCCCCGGCTGTGTGCTACACGAGCTAAATGAGGAATTAAACCCGCACATAAGGCAGCTGTTTAATCTCAGCCTTACCACAGGATATGTGCCCAAGGAGTGGCGTACAGCAACTGTGGTCCCACTCCACAAAGGCGGTGCCTCTACGGACCCTGGTAATTACCACCCCATAAGTTTAACAAGTCTAGTCTGCAAAGCTATGGAGAGGATCATAATGGAGCTCATAAACAAAGATGTAGGGGACTTGCAGACACTGGACCCGACCCAGTTTGGCTTCGTCAAGGGCAGATCATGCCTTTTGAACTTGGTCGACTTCTTCGAAACAGTCACCAAGGCCATTGATGAGGGAAAGGCAGTCCATACAGCCTACCTTGACCTCGCAAAGGCTTTCGACACAATGCCCCACTCGGGTATTGTAGAAAAACTTACCAGCTTAAATGTAAACCCATATGTCACAAGATGGGTTGCAAACTGGCTTAAGGACAGAACCCACAGGGTTAGAGTTGCTGGCGCTATGTCAGACTCCAAGCTGGTCACAAGTGGTGTCCCACAGATCTCGGTCCTTGGCCCCCTATTGTTCGGCATCTACTTCTCAGAAGTGCAGGCCAACATGGGAGGACTTTGGCTGACAAAGTTTGCAAATGACTGCAAACTGGGCGCCATAGTGGAAAGTGCATCGGACACGGATATCCTTCAGAAGGGGCTCACGGAAACAGATAGCTGGTGCCAGAGCCATGGCCTGAAGTTAAACGCCAAAAAATGTATAGTCATACCCTTCGGGAAAAACAAGGTAACCCCAAGCTACCATATAGGTGGCAATCCACTAAGCACAGAAGAGGTTATCAGGGACCTGGGGACCCAGGTTGACAGTGGCCTTTCTTTTGACACTCACGTTGTTAAAGTGGTTAGAAAGACCTTCTACATTGCCCACCTGATCATGAAGGGATTCACATCCAGATCTAGTGAGGTCATTGTTCCCCTGTACGCTTCACTTATCAGACCAATGATCGAGTACAATGCCCCATTCGGGATGTATCTCAACTGACATCTGCAGCAATTGGAGAGACCCCAAAAGTTCCTCACCAAAAGGATAAAGGGACTCCAAAATCTGTCATATGCTGCCAGATTGAAGAAACTCCAGCTCTATTCAGTCGCATACCGTCTGCTCAGAGGTGACATGTGCCTGACATACAAGGCCATGTCCAACCCGGAATTAATGGACATGCTCCACCTCAAAAAATCCAAATCCACCAAAACCACTAGAGCAAGCGACTTAAACCTTAGCACGGATATAAATAGGGCGTGCTGGAGGGATAGATTTATCACTCAGAGACTCCCTATGTTGTGGAATAAAATCCCGGTCCATGTGAGGCAGAGCACCTCGCTGGCTCTGTTCAAGAGAAATCTTGACCTGTGGATGGGAGATCGTAGGTTTACCCCGGGAATCATCTCTGTGTCACTGCTGGACAGAGGCACAACAAACTAATGGGCACAGTATTTTTTCATATAAGGGGTGGCGTAAGCCACAAAACTTTGGGCTAGGCTTATAAATGCCTTAGGGCAGATAGCCTAGTATAAACCTATGAACCTATGAACCTATGACTATTAGCCTGCCAAACATTAGTCTGTGCATTTAAGACAAAAGTTGAAAATATACATTAAAAAAACTGTCAAATATAATAAATGGGAGCAAAAGCTTTTTATCACAATGGCTACTCTATCCATAATATCTTGGAATATAAATGGCCATATAAGTACAGATAAAAAGGAAAGAGTATTGCGTTATATTAAGAAATGCAGATTGCAAATAGCAATTCAGCATAAGACAATTTGGGAAATAAATGAGTACATGAAATTGGAAAATAAATGAGAATATGAATTTGTGAAAGAAAGAGTTTCAGGATGGATATTCAGCAGAATACCAGGGACAAAAAAGAGGAGTAATAATACCGATTACTAGAGAGGCTCCAGTAGTGACAGAATAAGGAAAAAAAGACAATAATGGTAGATTTGCGGTAGTAAAGGGCTTTTGGCAAGGGAGGAGAATTACACTGGCATGTATTTATATTTCACCAAGAACTACTATTATTGAGCTTAGGAAAAATTTGGGAGAAATAATCAGTTTTCAGCAGGGAAAGTTACTTATAGGTGGTGATGAAAAGTGATTTGTAATAGTGAAGATGTATCAGGGGGACAAATATAACAAAAAAGGGTAGAATTCTGAAAACATTTATGAACATATTTGGTATGAAAGATGTGAATTCAGTAGTAGGAACTCAGAATTTACATATTATTCCACAAAGTACATCAACTGACCTAGACCAGATAGAAATTATATTTTGCAGGAACACGTACATTTAAGTGTAAGCTTTGACACACATCCAATAACTATTTCAGATACTGCACTGATAACAACTATAATAAAAATGCAGGGCAATGAAGCAAAAATGTGACACTGCCAGCTTACCACCTACCTGTTATAAAGAGTGGAATTTAAGGAAAGGGCAGTGAAAATTATTCAAGAGATATTACAGAAGATATAAATTTATTCAGAAGGAACAGCAAGTGACTGGAATAAAATGAAAATGGAGTTTAAAAATAGAGTAGAAATAAAAGAGAAAGAGATATGGTTAAGAAGTAATAGGAATTATTTAGAGGATCTGACAAAGGTTAATGTATTGCAGAATACGGGAAATCTCACAGAACAAGAAGAGTATCAACTGCAGACTGCTAAAGAGAAAATAAGGGAGCATTCACATAATATGCATGAATTTAGAAATATTACTGTTAAGCAATTATTTTTGATAAGAACTCCAGAAAAATATTTAGCACAGTGACTCAGGCAACAGAAAGTACAAATGGTTATCACCAAACTTACAGAGCCTATGAAATGAAAAATAACCAGAGATCCTACAGAGGTATTAAGAGATATTTTGAAAATTTTATGAAAGACTAAATAAGGTGGCTTAATAGACAGGGCATGTAGCTCAGAAACACGTCTGGCTGATGTAATAGCTACTAAGAACACAGTCTTCCAAGACAAATACTTTAAGGAAGCTGAATGAGACGGTTCAAAGGGAGGGGATGTTAGTTTGGACAACACAAAATTTAAGTCCCAAAAAGCCACATGTTCCTGTAATGGTGGTCTCAGTAAAGTGGCTCCTCTCAAGAAAGTTTTGCATAACTTATGCGACATAAGGTTGACATTTGCAGATCCCAAATAAAAATGTGAGAAAGCCGCCAATTGTACTTTGATGGTGGCTGCGGCAGATCCCTGCTGAAAAAGCTCCGAAAGAAATTACAGAATCACAGGAAAGGGAACGGTGTAAGGATTCACTTTCATTTTCTGTGCGCAAACAGAGAACCTTTTCCATTTACTGTCATACAGCCTTCTGGTTGATGGTTTATGCGAGGATAAAAGAATATGGGACACTGATGATGAAAAATAATGAAGCCTGACTAGAGATGGAACTGGAGCAGCCAAGCTGTCAATTTGAGGGTGTGGAGAGAGGGGTGTAGCGAACTCGACATGTGGGTCAATAGATCTGGAACTGGGTCCAGGATCCAAGGATTGTCCAGGAGAAGAGACTCGAGGAAGGGGAACCAGACCTGACAAGGCCAGTAAGGAGCAATGAGGATTAACTTGCTTCCCAGTTGGTTGGCTTTCTGTATCAATTTGGGGATAAGAGGGAATGGAGGAAAGGCGTAGAGAAGTCCGGTGGGCCAATCGTGGACCAGAGCATCTCTGGGTGCTTCCCCCGGAGGGGGAATTAGGGAAAAATAACTGCTGCACTTGGCATTGATTGGACTGGCAAAAAGGTCGCAGCAAGGTTGTCCCCATTTTTGGAAAATCTGTTCCACTATTTCCCGTTTCAGAGACCACTCGTGCGGCTCAGCTTGTCGGCCATCACGTTGGTTGGCCCCAGAATGTGTGCTGCCACCAGAAAGCGCTAGGAAGAAATCGCCCATTCCCAAACTTGCATGGCCTCCCGACAGAGTGGGTAAGATCTGGTGCCACCCTGTTTGTTGATATACCACACAACCGACATGTTGTCAGACTGTATCGCAATCGTCCCTGGAGGAAGAAGGTCCTGAAGTGCTTGCAACGCCAGAAGCACCGCTCTCATCTACAGAACGTTGATATGCAGGTGAGCCTCGTGTTCTTGCCATGTGCTGTGGACAGTCCTGCCAAGATAATGCCCCCCCACCTGACCTGGGAAGCATCCATGGTCACAGTGGCAACGGGTTGGGCAGGCACAAAGGGAGGTCCCGTGAACAAGTTGCTGGGGGCTATCCACCAACGAAGGTCCTTTTTGCATGATTCTGTCAGTAGAATAGGGTGATTCAGCGGGAGATCTTGGAATGACCACTGGGAGAACAGGCGCCATTGAAGGATTCTCATTTGCAACTTGGCTAAAGGTATTAACAGAATGGTTGAGGCCATCGTTCCAAGAAGTTGAAGAATCCATTTTGCTTTGACCTTCCGAAGCGGAAAAAGACGCTCAATTTGTGAGATGAGGTTTTGTGCTCTTTTGGCGGGAAGACGAACTGTCATATCCATTGTGTCTACCTCTGCGCCTATAAAATTCACAGACTGCAAGGGCAGTAATGCAGATTTTTCTCAATTTATGGAGATCCCTAGTTGAGCACAAAGCTGGATGGTGCCATCCCTGTTTTGGAGAAGTAGATGCCTGGTGGGGGCGGTCAGGAGCCAGTCCAAATACGGAAACACCTGGAATCCCTGACATCTCAGGTGAGCTGTCACTACTGCCATGCATTTGGTGAACACCCTGGGGGCTGTGGTTAGACCAAAAGGCAGAGCACGAAACTGATAATGGCTGGCTCCCAGCCGGAAGAGCAGATACCTCCTTGATGGCTTGTCCATTTTTATATAGTAGTAGGCGTCTTGGAGATCCAGAGAGCACATCCAATAGACTTTCCCTAACAAAGGGAGTATTGACTGCAGTGTGACCATCTGAAACTTGTCCTTTTTCACGGATTCATTTTATCTGCTGAGGTCCAATATTGGCCTCCAGTCTCTGGTTCGTTTTGGGACTAAAAAGAACCTGGAGTAAGTTCCGGATCCTGTCTGGTCTGCTGGGACGGGCTGGATGACTCTTTTTGAGAGCAACCTGTTGATCTCCACAGTTACCTGATCCCTGTGATTGGGTGGAACATCTGGGATCTTTTTGGGAACAAACGGTGGAAGGGAAAAGGGTATGATAGCCTCTGGTAACAACTCTTTGCACCCACTTGTCTTGGGTTATATTTAGCCAGGCTTCTGAATACAAAGAGATGCGACCCCCGACTGGGCCCAGAGAAACGCAGTCGGGCCCCACATCAGGAGCGCTGATAAGGCTGCCCTCGAAAGGAACCACGGCCTTGCTGGTATTGCGGACTGCCCCTGCCTCTAGGGTGATGTCTACCATTTCATCCTCCTCTGCCTCTGAAGGAGGATTCACTCTGTGTCCGGAAAGGCCCTCTGGGACTTTTTGAACCACATCTTACCTCCCCTTTGACCTTTGGGGTATGGTCGAGAGGGGATGGTAAAACGGACTCCCACGGCAGAGAGAGTCTTTCCTTCCTGTTCACACCGAGTGAGTGTTTCTTTCACCTTGGAACCAAACAAGGAGGAACCATCAAATGGGGTGTTGGTGAAAGTGGACTTAAAAGACTCTGCAAAGTTACACAAGCACATCCAGGAGTGGCGCCTAAGGGCAACCCCTGAACCCGCTGCTCTACTCGCTCTATCAGCCCCATGAGAGATAAGCCGCATGGAGGAGTTAACTACTGAATTTAGAGTGGAAAACTGAGCAGAGATCCTATCAGGGACTCCCTCAGGACAAACACCCCATATGGAATCTCCTAACTCCTTGAGGAGATCCCTCTACAACCTCGTGAAATGGGTAAGATAGTTCAGAAGTCAAAGTGTAAAAGCCGCTGAACTAAATACACGCTTCCCAAATCTGTCCATCTGTCGAGAGTCCTTGTTTGGCGGATGAACAGAGGAAGAAGTCTCCATCAACTCCTTCTTCGTGGCTACCGCCACCACCATGGCATCTACGGGAATGCGCTTAGACAAGAATTATTTTCCAGGAGGGGCAAACAGGAACTTATTTGGTCTTCTAGGGACTGGCTCCACGGCATTGGGAGTACCCCACACCTTCTGACTAACCAGATCCATTAGCTCGTAGAAAGGTGGAGACACCCAAGAGGCAGAGGGTTGAGACCCAAAAGCCTTCAGGTACACCGACTCCTCATCAGAAGAGTTGACAGTGGGCCAGTCTCACCTCTGTTTAAGGATCTCTAGAATGTCCACAAAGGAGACATCATCAAAGGATGACTTAGGAGACCCCTCCGACTCGTCAAGGTCAGTGTCCGATGTCAGAGACTCATCCTGGGAGTCAGTATGCTTCCTCTTGCATACTCTCTTTGAGGGGGCTCCTCAAAAGGACTTTCTGGGGAGGCCCTGGAAGAGTGGGGGCCACCAGCTGGTGGCTCCTGCGGCTGTGGGTCTCTGCTGCCTCCGGAGAGAGCAGGTACTGAGACGGAAGTGGGAGCCCTGGGGGAAAGAGTACTTGTACCACTGGCTGGAGCTGTAGATTGTGACAGCACACTCCTCATCACCTCAAAAGCAGACCTCTCAGGCTCCGAAGATCGTCCCAGCTCTGAAGAGACAAAGGAAAGTGCCAGAGCCTAAGCCATCAGCTCTGAAATAGATGCAGGGTCCGAACTCACTCTGGCGGAAGCACCGAGAGGAAGGCTCGGTAGCAATGAAGATAGATTCAAACCCTCTCCCTCGGCACTGACAGAAGAGCTTTGGTCCCTGGCCATGACGGATGGAGCCAAGCGTGTCAGAGCCGAACTTGGCTCCAATGTAACAGCAAGGGTAGCCAGAACCGAGGGTTCATCCATTGGTAACAAGCACTCTGGCTCCGAAAAACCAACATGGCTCAGAGGAGGAATCACAGATGAGGACAAGACTGGTTTGAGTGGCTCTGGAGCCGATTGGGTCAGAGCTAACAAAAATGTAGGCAGGGCAGACGACTTCAGGAGTCTCAGTACTACCCTCTCCACATCTTCTTCCGAAAGACTCCTGGAAAATCTAGAAGATAAAGTTGGGGATCTCAACCTAGCAGGCACTGGAGATTTGACCATCAAGGAGACCGGTAGGGACTCTACAGACCTGCTCCGAGAATCAGAGTCAACTATTTCCATGGGTTCAGCAGTTGGCACTGAAGCACATGTGACCAACTCTGAAACCACAGTGCTCTCCTTCGGCCCCAAAGACTGAGGAGTTGAGGAGGCAGACTTTGTTAATTTGGCAGGTGGCTCCAAAACACCAGCCGGTGCCGGAGAAGACCTTTTTGAACCTTTTGATTTTGAGTCAGATCTTGACTTTGAAGACTTAGACGAAGAAGCCGAAGAACCAGATAAAGCTTCCTCGAAGGTTGGCTTCAGAAGACCCCTGAATATCAGTTTGTTCTTTCTCTCCTCCAACACTCTAGGAGAGAAAGCATGACAGAACAAACATGATTCTTGCAAATGGATTGCTCCCAAGCAGCAGACAGAGCCACTGTGGCTATCCGTCAAAGACATTTTCTGGAAGCACTTCATACATTTTTTAAACCCAGAGGGTTTGTGCTCCTTGCTATCCTTAGACATTGCAACTCACAAGCAACCAGAGGAGAAAAGAGAAAGAGAATGACTGAGGACTAAGTCCTCTAACTAAAATGGACCTAGCCCTGCAGAAGAATTACATGAGGACTAGGTCCTCTAAGTTAAATGAGCCTAGCCTGGTGTAAGAAAAAAAAACTAGGTCTTTCACTAAACAACAGACAGATATTCAGTCACACAGGAAATATTTTCAAATAAAAATACAGTGGAGTAAAAACACGAGGACTAGCCCTGTGAAGAACTGGGTCTTCTAATTCAAACAGACCAAGTATACCACAACACACACACGCTCAAAAGGTAGTAGAAAAAATTTTTTAACTGTAAAGTGATTCAGACTTTAGCAGGTCCCCAATAAGACCACCAGTCAACAATAATCGATTGACAGGAAAGTAATCAATAGGAGCCGCTATTGATTAAGAATGGCGAAACCACCAAAACTAACTATCTATCAATAAATCGCAACTGCGCCTAACTACTGATACACAGGAGACTAATACTACTGGTCACACAAGACCACAAGGCAATTAAGGTAAACCCTATATGTATACTTTCCAGTAAATAACAGGAAAATGGTGAAACTGCCAAAACTAATGATTTAGGCAAAAAGCGCAACTGAGCCTAATTACTGGTACATAGGATACTACTACTACGGTCACAAAAGACCACAAGTCAATTAAGATAAAGCCCTATATATTTATATTTTCAGTAAATATGCAAAAAAAACACTAGTTAATGAAAAATGCAAAAAACTTAGCCAGAGCCAAGAGAAGCACATCCGAACTTGTCGACGCAGCAAACGAGATTTGAGGATTGCACTGGTGCACCATGGGATACCTGCTTAGCCACCAACCAACCAGAAGTCTTCAAGTTTGAAAATCGGCCGAGTCGGAATGTAAAAATGAAGGTGAGATTGGACTACCTAACATATTCGTATTAAACACAGAAATGTAGAAACCAAGAAAGAGCACACATGGAAATATTTGTGGAAGACTTAGTTATGCCAAGATTAGAGGAAGATGAGACTCAAAATCTAATAGTTAAGATAGGAAGAGATGAGATAAAAATGATGATGTATAACCAGTCTGCAGGGAAGTCTCCAGGAATAGATGGTAATCCTGTGGAAGTTTGGAATTTAGGAGGGAAGAAAGTGATAAAGATCTGGATGATTTTGTTTAACATTATTTTTAAAAGAGGGGAAGCAGCAGAATATTGGAAGAAAACTTTGGTGGAGCCATTACCAAAAGAGGGTAAAAACCCATCAGGCCCAGGTTCATATAGACCATTTTCAATTTTAAATTATGATTAAAAAGTGTTTAAGTCTATAGCGCTAAAAGAATGGCAAAGGTGTTGCTAAAATTGATAGATATAGATCAATGTGGTTTTGTGGAGGAAAGGCAAACATTACACTTTATATAGAAGTCAGACAGAGAAAAAAATGTGGACAATATCTAACAAAGAGTCAAAAGAATTTATCGGGGAGTGAAACAGGCCAGGAGTTAAGTGGGATAAGTTGATCCTCCCAATAGAACAACGTGGTTTATGATTACCTGATTTGAAAGGATACTTTAGAACTACACATTTAAGGTTCACATACATAATGCACACAGAAGGTTTTATTAAATTGGAAAGAGATGATGAAGGGGGGTCAAGAATACTATATTCATAAAGCTGCAGAAAGTGTTCTAAGACCCAAGCCAGTATGTGAATGGAGAAAAGAGATATGGCCAATAGGGATGACTGCAAGTAGGAGTACATAAAGTAGGTAAGAGGGAGATGGTATTTACTGGAGAAGACTGTCAAAGGAACCAAGGTAATGGGTGCAAATATCTGGAAAGGGAAAGATATCATAGTGGGATAAGGCCAAGAAGAAGTATGGACTGCAGGCAAGAAACTGCCCTCCCTATCAGGGATTGATATCAGAGTATAGGCAAAAAGAAGGGGATAGGGGAGTTCTAAGACCTTCTATGATAGAATTCTTAGTCAAATGTAGAGCAGATGCTGGGTGCGTTAAAAAGGGGATAATTAGTACGGCATATAGAATATTGCATGACAACTTTAAGAATCACAGGAGGTTAGAAAAGACTGGGAACAGAGACTGGAAAAGCAATCTAAAAGGGGACAACTGGAGGACATATATATGGCTCCCAAATATGCAACAAGTTCCAGTAGGTTTCCGATCTTTGCTTGGAAGCGTTTTCATAGGTATTTTTATACCCCAAGCAGAGAATGATTTTTTTTCCTCAGGTAGACATCAAATTTTGGTGGTATGATGGGGAAGAAACAGGAAATATGTTTTTAGGAGTGTATTAAGCTAGCAGACTTACAAAAAAGTCCCTACAGAGTACTCTGTCAGAAATATTGGAGAGCAAATGTCTGTAACTAAGGAATGAGTCTTTTAAGCTGGGACACAAGATCTAAATTGCCTAGACATACAAAGGCCTTATTAAGTTGAATTCTGTTGATTGCCAAGAAAGCAATCATTAGAAAATAGAACTCAACATCTTAACCAACTGTATTTTATGTACTGAATACTGTAAAAGAGATACAAGAAATGAAGGTGAATCTTTAGAAAACAGAAGAAGCAAATTACATATAAATACATCATGCAGAACAAGGTTCAGGGTTTAACAAAAGGCATGAATTGAGTGACTTATTTAATATTGGACTGAAAGTACTTATAAATAAAGAAAACTTGTAATAAACAATGTTTGTAAAAAGAAAACAAAGTTAATATGGTCTGTTTTCATTTCTGTTAGTATATGTGTGCCTATGTCTTAAGCAATATTTTAATAAAGAAAACAAAACATATAATGCCCTTGACTTCTGAGAAATGATTCCCTCAATTGACTTTGTTTACAATTTGTTTGTTTTACATGTTAACCAGATAAGTTAACTAGTCTTTCTTGGACTCTTCAGATATGACCAATATATGAGGGTAGTGATAAATGAAACAAACATGGACAATTTAGTGTGGCCAATCAATTAACAGTTTCTGGGAATAAAACACAGACGATTTACGGGTTTAACAAGAAGAAGAAAGTAAAAACTCCACATAGCATAGACAATGATTGTATATCAGGACTGAACCCCACACTCAGAAAAAGATCTTACTAGCAAGCTATCTGGGTGGTAGGTGAGTGGGTTTACACAGCTTCTGTTTGCCTACTGACAGTGACAGATTTAGGTTTAGAATTATATCAACAGTGAGATTTGCAAGTTAGTTTAACTTGGATTTTATACTTTTTTTATCAATGTAATTTGAGTAACTTCTGTTCATTAACTGACCCTCTGTCATCCGGCAACTTCATGTCATTTTAATTTATTTCAGTACTCCAGATTAAATTCAATTTTTATGGGTTAATCTGATTACATAGGCTTACTCTAGCTAGTTAAATTAACTCTAACTGATACTACTAACTAATGTACTCTAAACTAGTTCTGCACATCGAATAATGACTCTGAGATAGTCTGGCTAAATAAAAGGTCCCAATATTGTTTTTCTTATCAACTGACCCCGGATCTGCTAATCACTTCAGCCTAGTTCGTGTTGTCCATTAAATGACTATGGGTCTATTCTATTACTCACAAAAGGAACCACTTTGTTTTCCATTTTCAGCCACTGATATTTTTAGGTCAAGACAGACACAATGTATATACACAACTCTGTAATTATCTTAAAAATATTTCACCAGATACTTCTAAACTTTAAAGCAAGAATAAAAAATAACAGTGTAACCATATCTCATACACACAGTTTTACTGCTGTTTTACATTCCACTGTAATAAACCATATACATCAAGAATATATTTGTTTTATAAGTCTGGTCTGTTACTGCTAAATACTAATGGGACTGAATGTTTTATGCAATATGTTTCTATTCCAAATAGTTAATAAAATAACAGAAAATTTACTTGGTTTAGAAGAAATGACATTATGTGCTGTGTATCATTAATCCAGCATGGATGAAATGCATATGAAATGCAATTATAACTTGCCAATTTATTTTCCTAAAAGAGTGCTATGAACACGATCTAGTTATTAAAAATTTCACACATCTTGCAGTTACTCTAAATAAATGATAAAGCAGCTGGCATCATAAATGGGAAACGAATCAAATCATCTGCAGAATGGAAACAGCAGAATTCAGGATAATGAAAATACATTAAGACTAGCACCTGCAACATTTTTTTGGCACCAGTGAAGTTATTTAGGTATCACAGTGATGAAAGTATTTTTTTAAAATGAGTTCAAAACACATTGCCTTGTTTACAACATGGGAAATTTGATAGCTCCTTGATGGAAAATGCTTCCAAGCAGGTACTTTTTCTAATTTTCCCTTTCTAGAAGTAATTTATCAACATATTTTTTCGGTACTTAAATTAGAAAATATCTGAGGTGCTTAGTATGAATGGACACTGAAAAGATGCTCACAAATCAGAGGAAAACTGATTAAGTCAAAACTTGCTGTGAAAGAAATGATGAAACCAATGTTTCATTCCTCCACTTTACATTACTATTGAAAATGTCAAGCCATGTATAACATTAATATGTACTTTATTTTAAGAGACTGACACTACATTGAACATTTTATAAATTTTTCTCTCGCTTAAGAAAATTATAAGCAAACCTTATGAAGATGTACAGTTAACTCAGAAAAAGAATTAAATGCAATATGGGGGTTTAAAAGTATATTACAAAGAT
This sequence comes from Protopterus annectens, assembly GCF_019279795.1. NCBI lineage: Eukaryota > Metazoa > Chordata > Ceratodontiformes > Protopteridae > Protopterus > Protopterus annectens. The sequence continues at coordinate 1,157,154,253 of NC_056735.1, read as the reverse complement.
AGGAATGTAATTATTAGCTGTGCAACAGTTTTAAAATATAGGAGAAGGCTGGTTCACCCAAGTTCACCAGAACCAACAGCTTCCAAATATACTGACTCCTCTGACGAAGGATTATTGGAAGATCAATCACTTTTTTGTTTACATATCTCTGACATGTCTCCAAAGGAGACATAATCAGGTGGTAATCTGGGGACCCTTTCCTTTCTTGAAATCAGTATCTTCAGTGAAAGATTTTAATGGGGAATCTATGTACCTCCTTTTGCATATCCTCTTCCAATAGACCTCCTCGGGGAATATTCAGGGGAGGTATCAGAAGATGGGAAGAGTTCCTCCATTGGGGCTGACTGGAAGCTAGGTGGAACTGACTGCCCCTGTGGAATAGGCCCTAATGGACTCAGAGCTCAGAACCAAAGAGGGGATAGGGAGTTGTGAGAGACTGGATCTCTAGAATGAGAAAAAGCCCTATCCACTACCTCAAAGGTAGATGGGACTGGAAAAGTTGTGGCCACCCATACCAGAGTCAAGTATACAGGTAGATCACGACTCCAACCTGATCCATGTCTGCAGGAGAGAACCGGACCTGAGCTGTCCAGGCTCCAAGGGTCAGGGATGGATCCAACAACATTGGACTAGATCCCAACTCCATGGATTCGACGCTGATGTTTTGGCTCCAGGACCCATTCCAATCAGAAGTCATAGGAGCAGGACTGGTTAGGGATGCTACTGGAGACAAATAAGTTATTTTCTTCAAATCTGACTCCAGAACTCTTGAGGCTGACAGATCCTGAGGCTCCAAAACCAAAGGCTTGATCAGAGAAGGAGATAAAACTGTGTGAGTAGTGGCCAGAAGACTCATGGATCCAACAGAGGATGGAGCTGAGATAACCCCCATCTGGATCTGAGCTCTGAGAAACGTATGCATCATCCTATCCATTCAAGTCTACTTTGGATAGACTACTAGAGGACCTGATGGATGATGAGCCTGACTGACGTCTAGAGTGATTTTTTTGGGGGTCTGCATGAATGGAGAATGGAGCCTAGGAGAAATAGAATCAATGAGGAACTGAGGGGAAAGAGTCCTCAGAGTGTATGAAGTGCTAGTCTTTAGCGAGCGATGGTGGCAAACAAGATCTGATGTACTGGGGATGGACTAGGGCATTATGGGTGGAGAGAGGAGCTTGAGAGTTGAATCCAAAGTCTAAAGTATGCAGTCGAGTCAGATCCGTGGATCGGTTCCACAACCCATTCACTGAGGAATAATAAAAAGGACAATATGAGATCCATATTTAAGTCTGTTTTCAGAATTTCAAGTCATACGTTTTATTGGAGAGAGGGAAACAGAGTTATATTTATTAAATAAAAGGAATATGATAAGAACTGCAGTGTGGCCATTGCTTTCATAAGGTATTTAGACAGCCTCCTTATATCATATTATGATGAAGAGACAGAATCTCTGACATCAAGCAGCAAGTATTATGATCTAGGCCACTAGTAAATAAACTGGTCCACTGTGGACTTTCTTCAACAGCTTGGGCAACAAGTGTAAAGGCAATTATATGCAGACAGACTAGTTAACTCAAATAGCTTGTGTTTCAGAAGTAGGAGGAAACCAAAGTATGCAAAGGAAATTGAAACAGACACATGAAGAGTATGAAAATTTCACAAAGGGCAAACTTTACATTGTATAAGGAAGACTGCACAAAACAATGCAAGGGAAAAGGCCAATATTACTTTAAAGGTAAATGCAAGCTAGGACTGCAGACGAGATTTGTCACTGTTCACAAGAGAGGAAGTTGGTAAGTAAGACATTTGCAAACAAGCTACACAGGATAAATGTGAGTGCTAATATAATTTCACATACACCCATACAGCATACCAAGCCTGTCTACAGAAATGGTGTTTACAGATCTGCAACACTATGAAGGGAATCCCATGTGCAGCTGTGTACCCACAGCTTGTGGTCTCCAACAACCCCTGCAAAACCACACACACACACACACACACACACACACACACACACACACACACACACACACACACTTCATATGCTTTCCATCATATTTCCAATCTAAAAATGTCACTGCTTTTCTAGTGCAACAGCACCCTAATTGCCACCACACATACACATGCATGCACACGAGCCCATGTGCACATGCATAATCACACATGTATACAAAAAAGCGCAAGTATACTAACTCACATATACATGTACTTGTGCAGACACAAATACACATGGATACACACATTTCGGACCGACATATGTACACAAGCACACTCATACTCATGGCATAGACACATGTGTGCACACATATACTTACAAATACATAGGCACTCATACACACATAATATCAACACTAACCACCAATAAAACAGAAAAAAAAACAAAAAACTTCATATAGCAGCTTCGCCACATGGATCAAAATTAATATGACTTTATTCTGGTACCTCGGCTTTTCACCTACTCAAGAATAATTCAAACAATGTGACCCCCATCCAATTTATACACCAAGTGCTGCATTAAATTAATTAACCAATTAAACATACAATAAATCAATTGTAAACTATGCAACTAATAGTTAATCATACATTTTAACATAAGTGCAAAATACTTATATATATATATATATATATATATATATATGAAAAACTTTATTTTATTAATAAATACTAATAAAACAGACTTTATTATAACAATTCCTAACTACATCTTATAAGGTTAAATTACTATCCAAATTCATTCTCCCAAGGTAAAGTGTCCTATAATTAATAATCATCCTACATAATCTGTTAAGTTCCTCTCTAAAACTACTCCCTTGATTCAAAAATGGCCAGGCTAATACACTAAAAAACAAACTACTCCCCAATCCCCCATGTGCAGATATAAAGTGGTTTGCTACCGGACTATTCATATTCTGTCTTCTAATGTCCCCCAAATGTTCCATTACTCTAACCTTCACCTTTCCTTTAGTTTGTCCAATATGCCATCTTAAATTTTGGTATGGCCGCGGTGGTGCAGCGGTTAGCATTGTCACCTCACAGCAAGATGTTTTCCCGTTCGATTCTCGTCTGGAGCGCCTTCTGTGTGAAGTCTGCATGTCCTCCCCATGGTCGAGTGATGTTTGAAAGACATGCAGGTAGGTGCATGTGTGAATGGGTGTGCCTTCTTTGAAGGCTGGGCATCGGGCTGGCAACTCGGCACCATAAAAATTCACTGCCAATCATTAGCGGACCGGAGTTCCGCTGTGACGACCCCTAACAGGGAAAAGACCAAAGACCATCTTAAATTTTGGCAACCACATCCAATAATGTACACAACCCCTTGGAAGTTACAACTAAAAGATTCCCTGACTATGTAATTCTTTCTATTAATTCTGTAATCATTTAAATTCCTCACCCTTTTGCATACTGAACAATTGCCACAAGCACATGTCCCCACTCTTGTCATCTTGTTTAACTATTAACCCATCCCCACTCAACAATTCTTTCAGATTACTACAGCTGCCATATGAAAAAATAATATGTTTGGGGAAACAAATTCCTACTACCATATCACTATATACCACATACCAAGAATCTCTAACTATCCTCTCCAAAATAGTAGAAAAAAGGGAACATTTTGTCACAAAAAGTAATCTGTCCTTACTATTCCTATCTCTCACATTCTCCCCATATTTTTTACAACATCTATCACCAGACCCTCTATGCCTGCCCAGAATTCTGTTCCTAGCTTGCAACAAAATGGGTTCAGAGTAGCCACGCATACTCAATCTATTCTGGACCTCATTTAAATAAACATCCTTCAGCGTCACATCTGATGTATTCTGAAAAATTCTCCTAAACTCTCCATATGGCAAAGATTTAATCAAATGAGGGGGATGCATACTATCTGCATGGAGAAAGTTATTAACAGCGGTAGGTTTCCTACAGAGTCTAAACTGAATCCTATAGTCACTACCCACATAAAACTCCACATCCAGAAAAGTAATATTAACAGAGCTCAGGTGACCTGTAAATTTTAAACCATGTGGGGTGCCATTTATGTGTTCCATATATTCTAAAAATTCTAAAAACCCTTCCCGTTCACCTCTATGCACAAAAAATCATCAATAAATCTTTTGTAATACACCACATTCCTTGAAAAATACTCATTAGGGTACAGGAATTGCCTCTCAAATTCTCTGATATAAATAATATGTATAAAATAATAATAAGATGCCCCCCATTGCTGTCCCTCTACTTTTTGCAGATTTGGAGTTTTTTTGTTTTTTCTGATTTACACACACACACACACACACACACACACACACACACACACACACACACACACACACACACACACACCCACACACACACACACCCACACACCCACACACCCACACACCCACACACACACACACACACACACACACACACACACACACACACACACACACACACACACACACACACACACAAACACATACATGAGCACACAAAGAAACAGCACCCTGGCCACTCCAGTAAGCACTGGTTGACTGTAATGTAATGACAGTGGTACAGGCCAATATGGTCCCATAAAATATCAGGACTCCATATTTTTATGACATCAGCCACACAGTATGAAGTCCAGAAGAAATGCATATGAGAAGTAGTATTCTGGAATTGTAATCAGTACAGTGCCATTCAGTATTGTATAGCCCAATCCTGCATACCACTGCTAGCTAGAATGGTTTTCACTATGTACAGATATCCCCCAATGGAACACTGAATTATTTGCACCCAAACAAGTGCAAGTTGCAGACTGCTACCCTGTTCATGACCTCAGTATATACTCAAGGGTGTCCTGCACATACAAACACACACACACACACACACACACACACACACACACGCACACACACACGCAGTTGCACATTGCATACTCTACTGTCTATCCTTGGCATACTTTCGTTTAAACCAATTGAGTCTCACTGTTGTTAACAGGCATACTCATTAGGCACAAATGACTGTTATCAGGGATGATTAGAAGCTCTGTTTTAGTAGAGACTAGCTCAGACTTACAGCTGCCATGAGCAAAAATAAACTCCAAAACTACTAAGGCATATTAGCAGCCACAGCTATAACTCCCTACCCTACACCTGGAAGTCAACTCCACCTCCTCTTCCCAAGTATCTCCTGTTGTATCTGTATCATAATTGCCCAGATTGCAACACCATACAGCCTCTACAGACCAACATTTCTGAGCAGATCCACTGCCTCCGTGGATGTGTTGTACTCTGGACGGTATACACTTCATTTTCCGAGTGCTTGTTGTACAGCTAAACATCTTGGGTGTACAGCAGTTGTACACCACTTACTGAAAGGCCTCTGATCCTTTCCAGAATACTAGCAGCCCTCTGCATCATATCAAGATCAGAAATTTCAGTTCTGTGCATCATCTGTAGACAACCCACCACTCATTTAGCAAGTGCTACTGTGCTTTGTACTGAATGAAGTGCACAGCTTACTAAATGGTAAACCTCTGCAGAATCCCCCATATTTTCAAGCATCCCCACACCTCTCCACATGAGGGGTGCAAATTGTTGCCCCGCCATGTGCCCTCAAGAACTTCTATTCCATAACCATCTACTTAGTGCCTATGTCGATGTACATTGTTGGATGAAGTTCACTAAGCAGTTTGGTAAACTGAACAGATACTGACACACAATTCTGCTTCTGAGTCATGAATCTCTCAGTACAGTAGAAATGATACTGCCAACCATCTAAAGTTTGGTACAATGTATGGGGGGGGGGGGGGTTGTGTGTCTCTGAATCTTGTACACCCACAACAAGCAGAAATCTGACTCAAAACTTGGGTTGTGGAGCTGTGAGGGAGAAACATTAAACACTGGTTCAGGACCCTGACATGATTAAAAAAATGACCACCTACTGGTGCGAAACATAACATTTTACTTTTAGTTTGTTTTATTAGACTGATAACCAGGAAAGCCTACTAATTAAACATGCCTTTTTCGAGGGTGACCTGGGAACAGTGTATGGTTAAGTGGCTTGCTCATTCACATAGTTTCTAAGTGAAAACAAACAAATACAGCAGTACAATCTTACCAAACTCTCACTCTTAACCTTTTGCATTAAATTTCCAGACCAAATATGCTCACTAGAATGAATGACTTTTTTCACTAGTCACCTGGGAACACTGATTAAGTGAATTGCTCGGAGTCACCTAGTTTGCAAAGAGAAACTGAGGAATTCAAACCCAGAACTATAGGGTAAAGCACCTACAAAATAACTCTGCTTTAAACCATCTGACTGAACACATGAGTTTATAAACTAATCGACTGGCTTTTATTTCCTGTTCTAGATTACTGTTGAAAAATATTCATTCTTTACACATCTGAGTATGCTGTAATAATCCATTCTGTGGAAAAAGTATATTGATTTGTTTTGTTTTGATGAACTGCAGAATGTACATTAGCAGTAAAGCAGTAATTAAAAGGAAGTGCACAAAACCCTAGGCAATTTATCAGTGTTAAAAATGTGCATTAGCATTTCTCTACTTTTTTTTCAATGAACGTCCAAATCAGGAGTGCATTTTGAGATGAACATTGAGTTTTTCCACGTCTCTATTTTTCTTGCCCTGTGTTATTAACAGTGGTTTTTTTACTTTTATTTCTTTCCCTTTTGTATTCTTACTATACATCTTACAAATACCTAAGAAGACCTATTATTAGACATTTAATTATTAAGACTCTTGTTGTCCTTTTGTTGACAGATAACAACACAAAGTATGCTGCATTGAGACTGTTTCGAGAAATCAGTATCACTTTACTAACAAGAGCTATTAATGCATTCACGTTATAACTTCTTCTCCAGATCATAGCCAACTCATGTGAACTACTGTTGGTCACCTTTGTAGCACACAACAGAGTTAATGTTGTACTGTTAAGACATTAAACATTCAGAGACCTGCATATCTCACATTTTTTTGTAATTACTAGTTTTCTAGGGTATAAGTGATATGAGGTACTGATATGTGGTATATATGTATACTATAAGCAGAGATCATGGCCTTCTAAACTAAAGCAAGTTGACATGAGTTGTACAAAGGACAGGAAAGTGTAGGCGGTAATAAGTAACTTCAATGCACATTTAGTCAAAGCTACATAACATGGCATTTAAAGACACATGGACATCTATACATACATAGCCAGATTGATAGTGCCACTGTGACTCCTGAAGCAGTAAGTAAAAACATATGCATGGCTGTTATGATTTATTGTACTTATCAAGTATTACAGTGCAATGTTATGTTGCATAAATGCACACACACACACACACACACACACACACACACACACACACACACACACACACACACACACACACACACACACACACGAGCTGGTGAAGGTACATATTCATATCTATGTAACCATCTCTGATGGCATCATTTTCTGAAAATGATAGGCTTGATACTCAGTGGAAGCACTACAGTGAAACTAATCTTCAATAGGGCACCAGCCCATCTCAGGATGTATACATACACTGACTGACATGGCACACACACTTATGGGCAGTCTAGAGAACCACAAGTCTCCTGTTTTGCCATTTTGCATTCAGGATGTGGAAGGAAACCAGAGAAACAGGTGAATACCCACACACAAAAGAATTCAGCCAAAAAGGATGAAAAATAAGTTATGGTGTAGTTGGAAGGAAAACACTTTCTGCTAGCTAAGATGACAGACTGAGTGGTAAAGTATCAATAGAAAGGGCTAAAACTGGTTGCACATTAACAAGTTAGACTATCAAAATCACTTATATTATAAAGTGATGTGCAGTTTGATCTGGAGGCAAAAGGGCTATGTGGCCAGTAATGGCAGACATGGAATTAAGGCACCTTCCCTTGAAAAACAACTATCCATCCTTTTATTTCTCCAGTAACCTATTGTATCCTTTATAGAGCTGTGGATGCCATAACCTATTCCAGCAGCCAATTTAAATGCAAGGATTTGAAGCTCATTCTGAACTTGGTGTCAGTCCATAGCAAAACAAACATGCATTCACACATATGCTACATGCATACCAACAGGTAGTCTAGAAGATCAACCAATTTTAAAAATAATATAATAAGATTTAAAGACAGCAGTGTGTACAAACGTTCAGCAGGAAAACATATTTTTACATATTAAAGTCAATTATTAATAATGTAGATACTGAAAATAATAATACAGTGAGTTTCATATGTTGTGATTTTTAAAAATAGGCACTATTAGGCACTTTTTTGGAAACAGTATAGGTAACCAAACTAATAGTAACATGCAACAAATACAAAATGTTTTACATCCTCGGTTCATGTCAGATAAATTCAAAACATGCAAACATCAAAACTATGTAAGTAAAGTAATTTACAAACAGAAATCTGAGCTCCAAGCTGGACTTACCAAAACCAGATATGCACAGAAGAGTACACAATATGCACGTTCAACATGTGAATGAAAGACCTTTCAGAATCTTAAATGCAGAATATTACAAAACCAAAAAAAAGTCTACATAGTAAAAAAACTGTGTGAATGACTGCCTTTAATGCATGACATTCTTATGTCATATGGTGTATGCAAACGATTTGAGAAATGCTTAGCAATCATATTGTCCAGAACCAGCTGTTAAACAACAGAGTTTATTTGAACCACTTGATGACCAAGGTGATGCCACAGAAGTGGTATCCTACTCTGTCTGGTAGGATAACGGATAACAGAAGCAAATCCAAGCTGGAGATCTGACTGGATGTTTGACCGAAAAAGGATGCATGAGCAACATTGAAATGAAGGAAATGACTGACCAGTTACACATCCCAAAGGGGAATGACATAGCACACATCTGACAAGGCATGGAAGATCACATCTGCTCCACATCACAATGTGACTGAGATGTTGGTGCTACTGCATCCATAGCAGCACTCCCCAAAGTACCTAACCAGGCCACAGTTCATAACCCACTGAGGCCACTGAGATGCTGTCCTGAATGAATGAGAAGACCTCTAATAGGCTGAATGTATAAAAGGTGAGGACGTGTTGATTAAGAAAAACAATGTAAATGTTACTGAAGGGAGCATCAAGAAGTATAACTAGCAACTATAAAAATACTAAGCAAAGCAACGTAAATGTTACTGACGGGAGCATCAAGAAGTATAACTAGCAACCATATAAATATTAGCAAAATAGATATAAGGCCCTGATTTACTCCATGCAACCTGTTGTGTCAAAGCCTTTCTGGATGAGCCCTGGAGACTAGAAGGCCAGATAAGTGATACTTTTTTTAATAAGGAGACAAAGACCCCTCCCCCGTAAAAACAGATGTGCCTCTTGTGGTTGCCTAGCTAGCTAGTATAACTAACTTACTAACTCTGTGGTTGCCAAACCTTGGAAGAAATCATATCAGCTTTACTTAGTTTGAGGTCCAAGCTCCAGTTCTCAGCTAAACAAGCTTATACAAAATGATGAGAAAGTGATTATATCTCTTTCTATTCTGTACACCACTGTCTTATGAAACATAGTATGTTAATGTTCTGTACAATATGTGGGTAGCAAAGCCAGTGACTCAGATCTAATACTGCCAGATGTAACTAGCTGTATGACAAGTTGGTAAATGTTCAATGCAAAAAGCAGTATTAAATAATTACTGTAGTGCTAATGTTCACGTTTGTTTGTTTTTCTTTTTTTTTTTCTCCCCCAGGGTAAAAATAAATGGTAACAAAAGGAAGCAAATAATTGCTAAAGGCTGGTGTACAAATGTGTCTGCAAGTACAAAAGACACACACACACAGACACACACACACACACACACACATATATATATATATATATATATATATATCAGTCTGTGTAATTACGTATTACACACTAACACTGCAAAATATTAATTATTAATAGTACAACATACTATCATTATTTATTATTATTACACATTATACAATAAAAGATATTTGCTATTCAAAAATGTGCACGTTTTCTGGACACAGCAATCAGCATGCTTGTTGTAAATTCAGCATTTCCAACAGGAAGTCCCACTAGCAATATGTTTTAAAACAAACCTAACAGATATCCACAGACCTTTTTAGCTTTGCATAAATTGATACACCGGAGACCTACTGCCAGGAATTCATGAATCCCTGAGCATTCCCATTTAAACAGTAGGATACTTACAGACTCCTATGGCTTAAAGTAAATGAAAAATCATTTTTTTTAATTTTGCAATAAACAGAAAGTATTTTTGTTACCCAGTAATACCAAATATTAACATTTTATACTTCATGGTCAGATATAAAAAAAAATAAATAAAAAAAAAATAAAAAAAAGATGGCTCTCAAAAGTGCAACTCCACAGACATATACACTCTGCATAAATAAAAAAAAAAAAAAAAAGTTCCTTAATGGCACACACCATTCTGCATACAACTCCAGTTAAAAAAAAAAAACGTATGATTCTCAACAGAAGGAGTGCTCCGTGACCATGCAGACTCTTTACAAAAAAACCTCAGTGGCCATGCACACTCTTTATAAATTAACTCCATGGCCATACAGACTCATTATAAATAAAAAGGCACAGAAGACATGACAGCAGGTTCCCCATTATCTTGGGAGAAAACAAAACTTCAGCAACTTTAATGTACTGTACACACATTTGCATTCATAAGGTTGGAAAAAGCGCATTTCATGTCTTAGACGTCCTACTCTAATAGATGATGGAGGAAAAGCACTAAAGTCTGTTTATACAAAGACATTATTTAGAAAAGGCAAGAATGTTTCCTTAAATAACGTCATTGTATAATAGCAATAATCACTCCTGTCTGAGAGTAACTCAGAATTTTCCCACTGTAGGCTTTATTTAATCACTAGGGCTTCGCCCTTGTGAGTGAATCTTACCAACAGTGAATAAATCCTGTGTTACCCACACAGTCATGGATTATTGCTAAATTATATATTACAGTATAATGCTGTGTTGGCTGATGTATAACAGTACCAATTCCTGGATATTCTCTGGGCTACAACAAATAAACAAAAAACAGGGCCTCATGCACTGGAAAACAAACTGTAAATGCTTTGTAGTTTAAAAGATAACAATTATTATTAGAATCTCCTCCTAAGTTACTGCAGGTGCTAAAGAACCCCTCACATCCATGTATCATTATCTGTGGCCAGGGTGAGTCTTTCTGTTAGTATACTAATTATTAAAAGTGTAAACATGGAAACCATATAAATGTCTGATGTGATATAGTGAAATACTGCCAGCCCAGCTATCTGAATTTTGTAAATAATTCTATGCCATTTGTGAATATTAATATGATTTATACAGAACTGTATGTTATGTACTGAGCTAAAATGTAACCACAGCATGCCCTGCTGACTTAGAACAGAAATGCATATACCTGTGCAATTGTATGTTTTAACAGTAGAAACTAGAACATAAAAGGGTTGCAAAACTTCAAGAAAATAAGTTGAAATTAGTCCGCTTTACTATTGTGCTATAAAAGTTCTATCTCAGTTTTAAGGTAGCAGACACAATGTCTAGACCTAGAAATGTTTGTATTGTCTTGAAAAAGAAATAATTACTAGATTTGAGATGTGGAAGTGTTTTATTGCTTTATGACTTCCTGGTAGCTGCAAAGATCTGAGCGCTATGTATTTCTCACACAGAGATGTTAAATTCTGTTAGTTTCTGTTTAGTCTGGGAACTGATGTCAGGTGACAAAAAGTGATGTCGTCCAAGCTAACCCAGCAGTAATATTTGATATTAAGTTAAGAACTCTCTCAGAGAGACTATGCATTTTGTATCTTGTCTTGGACCTAGCAAGAACATCCACCCACCATCAACATATGCACTTGCTATGCTGTAAGAAAGATTTAGGGCATAGTATCTATTTTCGATATAGATAGGAATATAGTAAAGATTAGTTTAGATGTTTGCTGTATTTATTTGAGACTGTCCTGCAATGTTGTTTTAAAATATTTCCTGTGAATATGAACTCTGAAGTTACTGTGTTGACTTTACTGAGTACTGCCTTGTTCTTTTATTATTTATTATTAAATATATTTAAACCCATTTTGTGGTTGATATTTCTGAGACATATTTAAGCTTTTAGAGTACTCATATATGTATTTTGTGACACTGTACAGGCCACTCCTAAATAGCCTTGCAAGTCTTGGTCATACTACCATATGGATAATAGTAACATTACACAGTAGGATTGTACACCCTTTGTAATGGCCTTATAGTAACTGATAAGTAGGGGGCGCTTGCAGTAGAAACTACCTTATATTCTGGGCAGAAGAGGTCATAGCAAGTAAACCTGTGCCAGTCTTCCCAAAGTGTGTGTGTGTGTGTGTGTGTGTGTGTGTGTGTGTGTGTGTGTGTGTGTGTGTGTGTGTGTGTGTGTGTATGTTTGTATATAAATCAAATCTCAAAGTTTGTGTCAGCTACTTGGGCAGGAACACGAAGCACTGGTTGGACAGGGATGTATTGGCTTGGCCCCTCAGCTGAAATCTTAACCCTGTAGCTGTGCCAGTGGGGAGTCTTATTGGGGATCTAGAGAAAGAGGGAGAAATCAGCCCCAGACTGACTGTGGTCTCTGTGTGCTCTTAAGGGAAACTGCACTTTACTGTGTGTGTACTTGTCATCCTCCCCATGTGTAGATCCCCAAGCTGTCGCCAGTGGTGAGGACTGAGGTTCACTGATTACCTGGCCAGTGCAGGGGTGTCACATATTAATTGGTGACAGTGGTAGGACAGCCACATCACATATTAACTGGCTTGTAGTGGTGTGGATATTGAATTCCTATAGCCTGTGTACAGTGTTCACTAAGGAAGGTGTTGGTACTCTCAATCAGCCACACAGTGAACATTCAGAGTTTCATATCACAATTGTTTTTTTTTTTTTTTTTGGTAGCTTACTTAGTCATGGAGAGCAGGCAAGCATGTCAGCAGAGGAGTATGGCCAACTGACAAAGACCCAGTTAGCTGAAATGTGCCAGACTAAAGGACTGGCACATGCCAACCTAAAGCAGAAATGATTGTAGCTTTGGGCACAGCTGCATTGCAGTCCAGCAATCAGGAGGTCAACCAGGATGGCATTGGAAAGGTACAAATCACAGAAAATGGCATCTGGAGTTAGAAAGACTTGAGCTGGAGGCCAGGCATTTGGAAATAGAAGCAGCAGAGAGACTGAGACATCTAGAGACTGAGGAAAATGAGAAATTGCAATGTTTGGAGGCTTAGGAAAATGAGAAACTGCGACATCTGAAGACTGAGGAAAAGGAGAAACTGTGACCCCTGGAAGCTGAGGAGAATGAGAGGCAGAGGCAGCATGAAAAAAAATGCTGACTCTTCACCAAAGTCATTGAGATAATGGGAAGGAAGTAACCGAACCCCAGAAGCAACAAAGGTCAGTAAATTTATTCCACAATTTACAGAGGAAAATAATTTTGATAGTTTCATTTATATGTTTGAAAAGGTATGTAAACAGTATAATGTTGACCAAGGGCTCTGGGAATGGTTCCTGACTCCCTTACTCCATGGTAAAACTGTAACTGCTATTTCTAAATTGTCTGATACTGACTGCTTAAATTATAATACTGTTAAAATTGTTTATTAGAGTGTTTTATGTTTTTAAATTATAATACAGTCAAAAATAGTTTGTTAGAATGCTTTAACTTAACACCTGAAGCTTATAGGAAAATGTTTCGTGAGCACAGACACAAGGCAGATGAAAGTCTGTCTGAATATATTGCTGAACTAAGCACTTATTTTCATAGGTGGGTGAGTGCATGACAGGTCACCACTACTGAAGGGCTGGCAGATCTTTTGGTGAGGGAACAAGCCCTTAGTACTCTGCCTGAGGACATGAGAATCTGCTTAGCTGATAGACAATGCACTACTGCAGATGAGTTGGGGAAGGAGGGAGACCTATAGCTAGCAAGCAGGGCATCACTGCACAGGAAAGGGACACCCAGTGCCGCTCATGGGTCTAAGGAAACCCATGGTGGGCAGCCCAGACTGCACCAACAGAGTCTGCCAGTAGCAGGGGGAGCCACTATTCCAGGTACACATCCAATGGGACCATGTAGCATACAGATGTCTATGGAAGTAAGGTTGGGAACAAAAGGTGGGACAGCCACTTGGTGGGAATGACAAAATGCCAGCAGTAAGTTGTCTCAAGACAACAAGGGTACCAAACTAGCAGAAGAGGTTATATCCTATCTTAGTGGATGAAAAAGAGGCCACTGCTAAGAGAGGCACAACCTCTGACCTAACCATTGTGAAGTCTGCCATAGTTAAAGAGGAGTACTACTTGCTTGGGCAGTCTACTCCAGTCAGAGCTTTAGGAGGGACCCCATTCCCAAATACATTTGGCTAGGGTAAACCTTGACTGGGACAGTGGAAAAGGAAGCCACCAAGTAGGTGTATTTGAGGATATCCCTGCAGATGTCCTGATAGGGAATGGTTTTGATAATGCAGTACCTTGTCTGCATACGGTTACATGCAGTCAGACATGGAGACAATCATGTAGGTCTGGTAGCCTGGGGGAGACCCAGGCAGACCACACACTTGCAGACAGGAGTGGTGAGCTACCATGTAGCGGTGAGACTGAAGGTGAGCCACAGCTGCGTGTGGGTACTGATGTTCCCTTGGTCAGAGTGACTGCAAGGGCAGAGGTGAGTAGTAGTACCCAGGCTGACAGTGAGGCACCTTTGTCAGAGAATACCAGACTTCCTGTGGAAGGGGAGCTAGGAAGGGTTACTAAGAGAGAGTTGAGACAGGCTCAGCTCTCAGACCCTACATTACAAGGCCTGAGGGAGGTAGCTAGTGAGGCTTCTGATTCTCAATGGCAGGGGGGAATCTGTATACTAGGACAAAGGGTTACTGTATAGAGAATGGACCCCTGAGGGAAGGCTAGAGGGTGAAAGAACACAGCAGTTGGTAGTGCTCATAGCCTACTGTCTGGCACTTATAGCTATAGCCCATGATATTCCCTTTGCAGGTCATATGGGCATAAAACATACAAACAGATGTATTATGCAAAACTTTTATTGGCCTGGGATTTCCAGAGATGTAACAGGATACTGCAGGATCTGTGAGCATTGCCAAAAAGTAGGCAAGGCAGGAGACAAGATGAAAGCTCTTTTGATGCCTTTGCCTGTGACTGAAGAGTCATGTCAGAGGGTAGCTATGGGTATTGTGGGGCTTCTGAGTACCCCAAGCTCCACAAGGAAAAGGTATATCCTAGTGGTAGTAGATTATGCTACCAGATACCCTGAGGCGGTGGCTCTGTCCTCCATCAAAGCAGAAAAGATGTCAAATGATTTGTTACAGATTTTCATCAGGGTAGGTTTCCCAAAAGAACTGCTGACTGACAGATGTGACAATTTCATGTCAGACCTGCTGGCTTGTCTGTGGAAGCACTGCAGGATGAAGCACCTAAATACCACCCCTACCATCCTCAGACTAATGGTCAGGTTGAGAGGTTAAACTCTACACTGAAGACGATGCTATAGGCATCTGCAGACCAGTTCAAGAGGGAGTGGGACACATATTTGCCCCATCTGTTGTTTGCTTACAGAGACATTCCCCAGGAATCCACAGTTTTTTCACCCTTTGAGTTGCTGTATGGGCATAGGGTGAGGGAAACTCTAGATTTGATTTGAGATGAGTGGGAGGGTGTGTGTGAATCTCACAAGGAGTCTGTTGTGGCATATGTCCTAAACCTCAGGACAAGGCTCAGGGAACTCATGGGCTTGGTCCAGAGGAACCTGGCAGAAGCCCAACAGCAGGAAAAGGTCTGGTATGACATGAATGCTTGAGCTACAGAGTATGCTGTAGGGCAGCAGGTAATGGTTCTCATTCCTGTCAGAGAGAACAAGCTGCAGGCAGCTTGGGAGGGACCCTACAAGGTAGTAAGGAAGGTCAGTGATGTTAACTATATGGTAGAACAGCTAGGCAGGAGGCAGGGGCACAAATTGTACCATGTTAACATGATGAAACCTTACCATGATATGGAGGCCCTTGTGCTGAGTACTTGCAGTGGATGGCAGGAGGAGTCTACGAAGATCTGCTGACTGATCTCCTCAGTGAGGCTTGAAGTGACACCTCAGTGGAAGGTGTAGCAATATCCCAGCAGTTATCCCCTACCCAGACTGGAGAAATCCGAGCAGTGTTACAGGAGATTGGGGGCATGTTCACTGGGAATCCAGGGTGCACACACCTGGTGCAGTATCATGTGAATACAGGACCCCAAAGGCTTATTAAGCAGGCCCTTTATAGGGTGCCTGAGAGAGCCAAACAGATGCTGATAGTGGAGATACAGTAAATGTTGGAACGAGGGGTAATTCAGGAGTCCGGCAGTCCCTGGGCCTCCCCAGGGGTGCTGGTACCAAAGAAGGATGGCAAAACCAGGTTCTGTGTGGGCTACAGAAAATTAAACAGTCACACAGAATCAGATGCTTACCCCATGTCTAGGACAGATGAAGCTGGAGCAGTTGGGTGGGGCTAAGTATCTTACCACTATTGATCTTACCAAGGGTTACTGGCAGGTGCCCTTGACTTCCAGTCCTAGAGAGAGAGGTCAGCCTCTGTGACTCCTTTTGGCTTGTATGAGTTCACGAAGATGCCCATTGGGATAGAAAATGCCCCCAGCGACTTTCCAGAAACTGATAGATCATATCCTAGCAGGAGCAGGATATTTTGTTCTTGCTTATCTACATGATATTGCCATCTACAGCCATTCCTGGCAAGAGCACCTTCAGCATTTCAGGGAGCTGCTGGGCAAACTACAGAGGGCATGGTTGACCATTAAGCCCAGCAAATGTCAGGTGAGTATGGCAGAGGTCTCCTACCTAGGACACAAAGTGGGGAGTGGTAAGATCAGGCCAGAACCTGCCAAAGTGGAAGCCATTCAAGCATGGCCTGACCCTGTTCCCAAAAAACAGGGGAAGGCATTCTTAGGGACAGCGTGGTACTACAGAACGTCTGTCCCCAATTACAGTACCATAGCTGCTCCCCTCACAGAACTGACAAGGAAAATCAGGCCAGATAAGTTAGTATGGATCCTACCATGTTAGCAGGCATTCCAGAAGCTAAAAGGAGCTTTGGGAGGATCCCCAGTGTTAGCCAGTCCAGATTACAGAAAAGAATTTGTTGTGCAGGTGGATGTTTCAAACCATGGGGTGGGGGCTGTACTTAACCAGGTTTCCTCAGAGGGAGAAGAGACCCCAGTGCTATATCTCAGTCATAGTCTCCAACCCAGGGAGGAAATCTATGCAGCTGTAGAAAAGGAATGCCTAGCTATAGTGTGGGCACTGCAGAAACCTCATCCGTATCTGTATGGAAGGAAATTCACTGTAGTTACTGACCACAATCCCTTAACATGGCTACCTCAAGCCAGCCAACAAAATAGCAAGTTACTAAGGTGGAGCCTAGGTTGCAAGCATATGATATGAAATTGCAGCACCACAGTGGGGTTAACAATGCCAACACAGATGGGCTCTCAAGACAGGGAATGGGGTAGGGTATTCCCAGACAGGCTCAACCCTCCCAAGCAATGGTTCACAAGGGTCACTTGAAAAACTAGCTTGAGTTTTTTTGGGGGGAGGGGGAATGTGATATAGGGAAATATTGCCAGCCCAGCTATCTGGAATTGTGTAAATAATTCTATGTCAGTTGTGAATACTGATATGATTTATACAGAACTGTGTGTTACGTACTGAGCTAAAATGTAACCGCAGCAAGCCCTGCTGACTTAGAACAGAAATGCATATAAACTATATACCTGTGCGAATGTATGTTTTAACGGTAGAAACTAGAACATAAAAGGGTTAACTCGCAAAACTTCAAGAAAATAAGTTGAAATTAGACCGCTTTACAATTGTGCTATAAAAGTTCTCTCTCAGTTTAAGTGTAGCAGACACATTGTCTAGAGCTAGAAGTTTTTGTATTGTCTTGAAAAAGAAATAATTACTAGGTCTGAGATGTGGAAGTGTTGTATTGCTTTATGACTCCCTAGCAGCTGCAAAGATCTGAGTGATACGTATTTCTTACACAGAGATGCAAAATTCTGTTAATTTCTGTTTAGCCTGGGAAATGAAGTCAAGTGACAAAAAGTTATGTCATCCAAGCTAACCCAGCATTAACATTTGATATTAATTTAAGAACTCTCTGAGAGAGAGAGAGAGAGAGAGAGAGTGAGACTGGGCATTTTATATTTTGTCTTGGGCCTAGCAAGAACATCCACTCATCATCAACATCTGCACTTGACGTGCTGTATGTAAGATTTAGGGCATAGTATCCCTTTTAGATATAGATACAAATACAGTAAAGATTAGTTTAGATATGTTCTGTATTTATTTGAGACTGTCCTGCAATGTTTTTTTTAAATATTTCCTGTGATTTTCAACTCTGAAGTTATTGTGTTGATTTTACTGAGTATTGTCTTGTTCTTTTATTATTTATTATTAAATATATTTAAACCTATCTTTGAGGCTGATATTTTTGAGACATATTTAAGCTCTCAGAGTACTTGCATATGTATTTAGTGACACTGTACAGACCACTTCTAAATAGCCTTACAAGTCTTGGTCAGACTACCATTTAGATAATAGTAACATTACAGAGTAGGCTTGGACACCCTTTGTAAGGGCCTTATAGTAGCTGATAAGTAGGGGGTTGGTGGCAGTGGAAACTACTTTATAGTCTGGGCAGAAGGGGGCATAGCAAGTAAACCTGTGCCAGCCTTCCCCAGGTGTGTGTGTTTGTATATAAAGTAAATCTCAAAGTGTGTGTGTGTCAACTACTTGGCTAGGGACACGAAGCACTGACTGGACAAAGAGGGTGCTGGAGGTCTTGGCTTGGCCTCTCAGATGAGATCTTAACCTTATAGCTGTGCCGGTGGGGAGTCTTATTGGAGATGTGGAGAAACCAGCTCTAGACTGACTGTGGTCCCTGTGTGCTCTTAAGGGAAATTGCACTTTACTGTGTGTACTTCTCATCCTCCCAGTGTGTACATCCCCTAGCTGCTGTCAGTGGTGAGGATTGAGGCTCCTTGATTACTGGGCCAGTGTAGGGGTGTCACATCTGACTCAGAGACACTCCTGTTTTTATCATATGTGAGTGTTGTATTATACCATTCAGTTATATATGAAATCTCCAGTTTAGTAACTGCCATAGAATTTAAGTACTTAAAAATTAATGTTAGTTTTTACAGCTGATCTCATACCCTTATCATAGGTAAACAGAATTCTATAGTAGTATGGTTTGTATAAGAAAAACTCTAATCTATTTGCAGCCATGTTATAATAAATCTGTACATGTTTAATTCTCTTTTTAAAAAGGCACATATCAGACTTGTATCTCATATTTATCACTTATCTGTAACATGGGCCTTAGTTGAGGATGAAATAGGTCACTGCATCAACCTAGTTAGAAAAATAAATTAGGAATAAATAAACAAATAAGCAAATACATAAGAACTATATCACCTTCTTGGATGCCTTAATACAAGTCTGTAAATAATTAGTTTATTGATAAACTGAGTAAACCCACTAGGCACAAATGCTTCTTTTCAGACTGGTTCAGTTATAGTAGGCAAATGCAGAGTACAGGAATGAAACCAAACCTTCAGGAAAAAGCACATATGTTGCGCACAGCATTAATCTTCTGTGGTAAACTGTGACATGATAAGATATGGGAGTCACAGTTGGAGGCCATTGTTGAATAAGTGGGCACCAGACTGAGCCCATACTAATGGCTGATGACTATTGAGCTAACTTCAATGAACCTAGTTACTGTGATAAAACAATATTATTAAACTACAAACATTTACAAAAACATTTACAAAAAGACTAGTCGCACTGTACTATGTAAGCAACAGTCATCACAGAGCATTGCACATCAAATAAAATGCTGTGAGTTTATCAGTAAGACTGCAGTACTGCTGCATGACAAATACAAGTAGGATGGCATGATGCCTGCTTAGAAGGTTAAACTTTGATCTCTGATGTCCTGCACAATCTATAAATGTTCTCTCCAGCATACTCTACCACTTTTCCTACACCCTACACCCAGTTGTGATTTTGTTTTAAAATGCTTGTAAACCAACAACTGACTTAGGACATTAAAACATTACTTGGCTGCTGCCTACTACACAGATATCAATCATACATTTAAACATTACTTGGCTGCTGCCTACTACACAGACATCAATCATACATTTATTTATATATATATCTATATATATGTATATATATATATATATATATATATATATATATATATATATATACATATATATATAAAATTGTAATTATTTGTTAACCAGATAACCCTAATGAAGATAAATATCCCTTTTCAGGAGTGATTTGGGAGCATTATCTGGTTAAGTGAGTTGCTCAGAGTCATTGAAGGCAATGCCGTATCCCTTAAAGTCATCAAATCACAATTTAGTGAGGTCTGCAAAAAAGTAGGCTGCAAAAATGTTTTCTGCAGTCACACCTGCACCAGCTCAGAAAACATCATGGAAGTCAGCTCTTTGGCACAAATGGATAAAGCCTTATTTACAACACAGGCAACTTATGGTTGATCAGAGGCTTGGGAAACTACAGAAGCTGGTGGGAAGGACAGAAGTAGGTGGCCACTGCTGGTTAGCCCATCCAATTGGGTGACGTAACCAGAGCACTACATGTCGCACCCATGCAGTGTAGCCCTAAGGAGCACATACTGCCATTATGCAGATGCACACACTGGAGGATTCAACATATTCCTGAATATACCTCACTGCAGCAGCATGTAGTGGAGCTCAGGGAGGCAATGAGTGGTCGGGGTATGCTCCAGTAGGAGAGGCTAGGCTGTCCCACACGACCAGCAAGCTGGACCATTTCCTAACATCTGACTCTCTCCACTGGGGAAGAGAAGGATGACAGTACATATATACAGGGCTTCAAAGAAAAGAACAAATGGGCTGTAGGGCTCCCACCTAGCCCAAGAATGCCTGCCCCCTAGGAATGAATGGGCCAAATGGCACATTGGGTGTAAGTACAGCAGCTGTCAGGTGAAGTCCTACTGGGAGGCAAAAAAAATCTATATGCCATTATGTCATGAAAGGATAACCTATGTGAGGTAGCTAGAATCATGACATATCAGATCCATCTCAGTAGTCAACATGTGCATGTAACCAGTACAGCAGTTTTATGAATCTAACTATAGATATGTATTGCAATACAGACCAACACCATCATACCATACATGCAGAAGTCAAAAGGCTCACAATGAACCTGTTCCATTAATTAAAAGAGATGAAATATAATTTTCTGTATTTCCACATCTCCTATAGAAGGCTAACCACCACTGAGCTTGCACTAATCACAACCACATTAGAAATGTTATCACAGATGCTAGGATGATTCTCCTCTACCATCTTACTCCTTTGTGTAATGTTTCAAAGTTTCCAAGTGCACATTCAGCTACTTTAAAATCATGTCCTCAGTGGTTCTGAAGACATCTGCATAGGACGTTACATGGTGCCCATACAGCTGCCAGTTATCTAAACACACACTTCTTCTTGCATTCTGACCTCTTCCTCTTACTGCATTCATCAATAAATTATTCTCTTTGGGACAGTCCTGTCTTGCAAATCAACCTACACCAATGTATACATTCTGATTCTGGGCCTCTGTACTAGATACTGGCCTATGTCTGTCATGCTGTCATTTCCAAAGTCAAAAGCACATTATTACTGGATATTTCACATCTCTAGCACCTCTCTGATACAATATACTCAGCAGGAACTATAACTTTTTTTCCACAATACAGTAGTGGAGGTGTACTGGTATGCCAAAGGGTCTGCATTCATGTCTGAGATGAAGCACACATTTCTTTAGTGCTGAGCTCCTAGACTTTGATCAGGCTCTGTGTTTCCAAACTCTTCTAACTGATACAGCGGTTTATTTTTTAAATACTGGTTTGGGGAGTTTGTTGCTCTCTCTCCTTTTCCCTCTCTGAGACCATGCAACACTCAGCACTACCCTGCCATCACACGAGCTGTACAAAGATGGAATTACCTTGACAGTTATGCATAATTAGTTTGCCAATCATTACTGAGCTGCTAAATCTTCTGTTGACTTTGATTTCCTCATTTAAACTCTTTCCAGTAGCAATTTTATTCTTGGAATATGTCTTAGTTGGCAGCTTTTTATTCAGCTTGACAAAGTAAGCCAAAGTGGGGTCATAATCACTGCCTCATTAAGTTCTGTTAGGTGTTTGTCAGAAGTTGGTACTTAGGCCAGTATTCTTATTATTAACTTATCAGTAACCTCAGTGTGAACTATCCTATGAAAACTGCTAAAGAGCAATGACTCTCTACTTTTATTTGTTTTGCAACAATTCTTAACATACCAATGACCACCTACAATGCAAATTCAATGAAGCACAGCATTAGCATGGGAAAAAACATGTGTAACTGTCTGGTTAAGAAGTACAGATGTCCTGTGGCATTGTGTCTGACCTTAAGAGTTTTGTACTTAAGTTAGGGAGGTAAAGTGTGCAAAGCTCCTTGTTCAGAAGTGCAACAGATCAAGTCATCTACATTATTCTCATCAAACAAATGATTTCTGGTCACTTTCCACACTGTCGCTAAATGCTTCACCATCTATAATTACCTTTCTCCTGAATACTACCCAAAGCTACAATAATTTTTTACAGAGCTTTATAAAGACCAACTGCTTAACAGCTGGGAACTGAAAAGCAGGAAGTCTGACTAGCATCTTTACTTCAAATACATATGCAGCATCCTCGATACCATACTGTCCCTTAATTAACATACATGCTGGGATTTACAGGTGAGTGATGCGTAACCATATTGCCCCTTGATTAACATACATGCTGGGATTTACAGGTGAGTGATGCGTACATACTGCTCCCTGCTAATATCTGAGAAGCTCACTGCACAAGTCATGTCAAAGCTAATCAGACAACTAGTAGCATTGTCTGAGGATCATCCTGCACCCCATGCATAACCTCTACATGTGTGATTTATTTATTTATTTATTTGCCATGATAGGGCACTGATCACAACTGACCAACTACAGGTTCAGCCTGGGAAAATGAAACATCTGGCCATAATTTTAAATCATAATAGGACTCACATAAATGGCTATATACAATAATACAGCACAGAAATTTACAAACTTTATCAACTATGTTACATATAAGTTATGTTATAAATAAATTCAGCTGTGTGTTACAAAGTTCTTGATGTAAAGATTATCAGTAGGGGAAATGGGAGAAGCAAAGGTGGGAATATAGCTTAGGAGGGAGATACATGTGACAGATGCATTATATCTCTATGAATCGTAGCCATGGTTTCTGAGAAATGAAAGCACAGGAATCATTGGTTTACTGTAACAACATCAGAAACGCTTCACCCTCATAAGTCTTTCTATTTTGTAGTGACTAACACAATTTGCCAGTCACTGATTTATGGTATAACTGATATATTCTCATCTCCTCCCTTTCTAATTTGTATACTCCCCTTTATAATGCTTACTACCTCATATACAGTGCAATGGAAAAGTATTTGTCCCCTTCTTGATTTTTTATTTTTTTTTTGCATGTTTGTCACACTTAAATGTTTCAGATCATCAAACAAATATAAATTTTAGACAAAGATAACCCAAGTAAACACAAAATGCAGTTTTTAAGTGATGATTTTATTTAGTAATGAAAAAAAATATCCAAATCTACATGGCCCTATGTGAAAAAGTAATTACCCCCTAAACCTAATAACTGGTTGTCCCACCCTTAGCAGCAACAACTGCAATCAAGCATTTGCGATAACTGGCAATGAGTCTTTCACATCGCTGTTGAGGAATTTTGGCCCACTCTTCTTTGCAGAATTGTTTTAATTCAGCCATATTGGAGGGTTTCCGAGCATGAAACACCTTTTTAAGGTCATGCCACAGCATCTCAATTGGATTCAAGTTCGGACTTTATTACTAGGCCACTCCAAAACTTTCATTTTGTTTTTTTAAACCATTCAGAGGTGGACTTGCTAGGGTGTTTTGAATCACTGTCCTGCTGCAGAACCCGTGTGCTTCGGCTTGAGGTCACAAACTGATGGACAGACATTCTCCTTCAGGATTTTTTGGTTGAGAGCAGAATTCATGGTTCCATCAATCACAGTAAGTCGTTCAGGTCCAGAAGCAGTTCCAGACCATCACACTACCACCACCATGTTTGACTGTTGGCATGATGCTCTTTTTCTGAAATGCTGTGTTACTTTTATGCCAGATATAACTGGACCCACACCGCCCAGAAAGTTCAACTTTTGTTTCGTCAATCCACAGAATATTTTCCCAAACGTCTTGGGGATCATCAAGATGTTTTTGGCAAAAGTAAGATGAGCCTTTATGTTCTTTTTGGTCAGCAGTGGTTTTCGCCTTGGAACTCTGCCATGCATGCCATTTCTGCCCAGTCTCTTTCTTATGGTTGAGTCATGAACACTGACCATAACTGAGGCAAGTGAGGCCTGCAGTTCTCTAGATGTTGTTCTGGGTTCTTTTGTGATCTCTTGGATGAGTCGTTACTGCACTCTTGGGGTAATTTTTGTAGGCCGGCCACTCCTGTGACAGTTCACCACTGTTCCATGTTTTCTCCATTTGTGCATAATGGCTCTCACCGTGGTTTGCTGGAGTCCCAAAGCTTTAGAAATGGCTTTGTAACCTTTTCCAAACTAATAGATGTCAATTACTTTGTTTCTCATCTGTTCTGGAATTTCTTTAGATCTTGGCATGATGTCTTCCTTTTTGGGATCTTTTGGCCTACTTTACTTTGTCTGACAGTTTCTATTTAAGTGATCTCTTGACTCAACAGGTCTGGCAGTAATCAGGCCTGGGTGTGGTTAGTGAAACTGAACTCAGCTTTCCCAAAAATGTGATTAACCACAGTTACTTCATGATTTAACAAGGGGGACAATTACTTTTTCACATAGGACCATCTAGGTTTGGATAGTATTTCTTCCTTAATAAATAAAATCATCACTTAAAAACTGCATTCTGTGTTTACTTGGGTTATCTTTGTCTAAAATATTTAAATTTGTTTGATGATCTGAAACATTTAAGTGTGACAAACATGCAAAGAAATAAGAAATCAGAAAGGGGGCAAATACTTTTTCATTGCACTGCATGTCCCAGCTCTAACCTACAAACAACAGTACTGGCTCAACGTCCATTATGGTTAACAAAGCTAATGTATACATTATTTTTATTCTCTGGAAACTTGCCTCCCTTGCATTTTATCTATAACATTCATCTAAACACTATAATCCATTTATATCCCCTATAGACAAACAAGCTATGCAGATAAAATGTGACTAGATAGTTAATTGTGCACAATTATCTAAAGCAAGCATTTTGTAATCTTTTCTTTTTCCTATGGGCTATCCCCCCCTCCAAAAAAATCATTAATTATTCTCAAAAGTCAGCTTAAAGTGAACAGATCCACTCAGAAATCAACTTTATGCATCATTGCTACCTTGAAAAAGTAGTCACATTTTACCATAAAGCCAAGCATACGTTCACAGAATGACTTTCTGACTGAGATGTTTCCCCAATTTTTCAATCACACGTGAAACAAATTATATCATCTACCCTGCCCATATAAACAAACATTGCCCTGTTGTCTCATGCTATTCCTTGAAAATTTCTAAACCAAAACCAACACAATATGCTATTTTTCTTTCCTTCGGAAGAACTTCTACTTTTTGCATCTGCTTGATAACACTCTGTGGAAAGTACGGCATCAGACCTCTCATCCTGAAGAAGCACATTTGATATTTCTAAATACAGACACTCATACAAAATGTTCTCTATCCCATCACAGAATAAAGGCCACAAAAGCAATGAATGAAGACAAAATGGTAGGCACCACATACCTTGACCTGGCCACAGCTTTTGACACAATTCCCCACTCACGTATAGCACAAAAGCTAAATAAACTGGGAGTAAACCCTTATGTAACCTGCTGGATTGCCAACTGGTTCACAGATATGATGCATACAATCAAAATAGGGGAAGTTACCTCTATAAATAGACTAGTCACCAGTGGAGTCACCCAGGGTTATGAACTAGGACCTCTCTTGTTTGGCATTTACTTGTCTGAAGCAAATGCCAATACCAAAGGGCACTGGCTGACTAAGTTTGCGGATGACTGCAATCAAGGAGCAGTCATTGAATCCTCAAATGACTTAGCCATTCTGCTGGAAGTTTGTCTCAAATAAATAACTGGTGTCAAAATCGTGGTCTGAAACTAAATGCCAAAAAATACATTATTGTATCCTATGGGAAGTCCTCTACCCCATAGAACTATCACACTGACAATATGCCCCTGAGAGCTGACCAAGCTATTCGGGATTTGGGAATGTGGACAGTGACCTAACTTTAGACCAGCAAGTGTCAACTGTTGTGCAAAGACCTTCTATATTGCATAGCATATAAACAAAGACATTGTGTTGATATCTATGGATGTCATTTTCCCCCTTTATTCAACCCTCATTAGGCCAATCATTGAATATAATGCCCCCTTTGGCATGTATATGTCCAGACACATGCAACAACTGGAATACCCACAAAGATGCCATACTAAAAGGATACAAAGCCTAAACAACATGTCCTACATGGACTGACTCAAAACCCTTTCACTATACTTAGTTTCCTACAAACTGTAAAGAGGTGACCTGTGTCTGGGATAAATAGCATCCTCTGACCCATTACTGATAGATTTATTTTATTTTTTATTTTATTTACATTTGTTTACTGGTAAAGTCTGACTGGGCCAGATGCCCATTTTCAGCGGAGGCCCTGGGAGAAAAACTCCACAGAAATATAAGTAAAATACAATAATTAGACAGTACAATAGTATACATACAGTAAAATGGAGAATACACACCATCTAGTTAGTCTATACAAAGTAGTATTCAATACAGTTTTCTAGTAGATACAGGTTCAAAAAGAAAAACACACAAGCATTTCAGTGAAGATCACTGTGAGAAAAATAAAATCAGTACCGTGTACATATTAAATAATGGTTATGAACAAATGAGATTTCCTTTATATACATATTTCTTGGAGTAGTAATAAACAGTGAGGAGAGGGAGAAAATGAGGTAAGGAGTGGACAGTGTGTTGAGAGAGTTATAGATATCTTGTCTGTCAGGTTTTAATGCATATCAGCAAGCCAAACGGCATCAGAAGTACTCAATCTAGGGATCTAAACCTCTTCTATATCAACAGAACAGTTTGGAGGGACAGGTATATTTCACAGAGGATACATCTGCTGTGGTACAGACTCACATTCACATAAAACAAAGTTCATCACTGTCCATTTTCAAACACAACTTAAATCTATGGATGGGAAACAAAACTTTACCCCAGGACTGTCCCTTGTACTACTAACGGACACAGGCAGCTCCTAAATGCTTTACCCCATTCACTGGTCCCTTCAAATTATCAATGGTATGATCCCATTTATTCTCATTCGGGGTAATATATAATTATCAACCATGGGATGGTTAAGGCCAATCTATAATCAAGTGGGAAAGGTTATTTCCAGCACAAAAAGCAAAACTGGCTAGGATTAAAACTACCCACAAGGGCAGCTAGCCTAGTATTTACCTATGAACCTATAAAGGTTATCTGGTAATAAATGTCTCCGACATACAAAAACTAAACATCATTCTATATCTAAGAAATTCAGCCTAAACTAAATTAAAACAGCTTTTTGTACTGTAAGAAGTAAAGCTAGAAACTCTGTGGAACTAGCAAGAACTTCATATTATAGATCAAGGTAAACAATCATCTTAAGCACTCCAAAATTATTTAGAAGGAATTCATATTCTTGCTAGGTACCCAAAAATCGAGTTCTAACACACAAATCCAAATTTCTCAGACTTTAATAAAAACATAAGCAAATCAACAGCTGGTATCCTTAATGATTTCTGCACTTCAATTTACTCTTAGCCAAAATGCATTCTCTCACTCTTTCTCTGACACATACTTCATACCATCTTCTCTAGTACTAAATGTCACTTTTCTGTTATTTTCAGACATAACATCGAACCCATTTACTACTGAATGCAGAGACATCCTGTGTTTGGAATCCTGTTGTGTGGCCTCATCTGCAGTTGCTAAAAAACTTTCACAGTGAATGCCACTGACTGAATGCTATTATGGTCACAACTCATGTTGATACTTTGTCTACCTATGAACCAATATAGTGTGTTTGCAGCAGGTGTGCCTGCACGTTTGGCCAGTTGCATGGTAAATATAAATACAAAGCATTACAAAGCACTGGCAATATACAAAACCCCACACACAGTATGGAATAGCCAAGCACTAGCTGTTTTGTACCTGACACAACTAAGTATATTCCAGAGATGTTCAAAAATACATAGAGTACCATCAGGCCACGAGCACAAAAGAGCACGCTGACTATAGTGATATGTGCCCCATCTGGAACAGAGGACTTCCAGTCACTATTACTGGGCTGTAAACACAAAAGACAGAAGATCTACATAGGTAAGGAAATGATAGTGCCACGGCAGGACAGAATGCGCTGGTGATAATAACCACACACTAACATGTTCCCCATGCATCGGAGGTGCCTGTGGCCATGAGTATTAACAAAATTAAGGACAACTCTATGAATTGCATGGATGGCCTTAGTGTCATTGTGCCAGGAACACTGGATGGGACATGAGAAGGCAACTTGCAAGGCATGTCTACCCAGAGATGTCTAAAGAGGACAATGGCCTGTGGTCAGTAAAGGTTGATGCAGATGCATGGTTGACAACCAGTGCCCCTTACAGTCATCAGGGCAGCAGATTATTTCCTGAAGTCTGGAACTTGTCAAGAAAAGTTACACTGAGCTCCTGTCTCTTTCCTGACAACTGACCTAGTTGATGTATGTAAATTATAAGCTGGTTCTTGTGAATGAAACCTTCCCTATCAAGTCAGTGGTATGCCCCCAGCTGTATGGTCTGAATGGAGCCAATGGCATGAGTGGGACACAGACAGATGCCCCCCCCCAAGCATGCATTCTGATGACAAAGAAAGTGGAGGTGGGTTTCTCAGCCATGTGGGCCATGCCTTCACAGCTTGTTACTGGACCTAGCCACACACTGCACCCTTTCTGTTTGCTGATGGATTTTAAGATGGCTATCACATGATTTGTCAAAAGGCCATTTCCTAAACTGTCTATTGTGGGCTGTCTTTTCTACTTTTGTAAGTTCTTGGATGATGGGTCAAAAGATATAACCTTGCAGTAGAAAAATTAACTAAATGCTACATTTACTGCAAACATCTGAAAACTCAGAGCCCTTGACTTCTTACCGGTACATCTTGTCATCATTACAGTCAAGTAAATAGGAAATCCTTGTCAACAAACTACCCACATGTTGTGGCATTTAAGGATCATAACTTCACAAATAGCCCGAGAGGTACCTTGACAGGACCGTGAAGGTAAAGTACCTGTCACAAACTTTTCAGTCATAGTGCTGGAAGTCAATCTGTAGCATCTTCTATGAAGAATCTTGCAGCTGGAGCAGAACTGCAATGAAGTGAGGAGAGACGCCATTATCAGAGGAGCCCACCTTCACCTGAGAGATGCATTGGGGTATCCAAACAGCAGTGCCTCTGTGCAGTTATAGACAGCAGTGGAGATTACAGCAACATAACTAAACTTCTGCAGGCAGCAGCCTACGAACATTTGTATCCCTGATGTAACCAGTGTCACATCAACCACCACAATATACATCCAATATTTTCCATTAAAGTAATTTCACCCAGAGCATCTCCCCCTTCCACATAATTCACACCTTTCTAATGTCCCCTGTGCTGTTGTGAAATTAGTTGTGCCTTTTATAATGCAGCTACTGCATGACATTCACTGATGTCAGAGCACTAGCCATCACTCGTGTCACTTTCATCTTCAGTGCAGATGGTGTGCAGCCACTTGTTAATTTCTTTGAGTTGGGTTCAACCACATGGTAGTGGCTATGTAACAGGTGACCACTCAACATGTTTTCTTCTTCTCTCTTTGTGTGATACCTTTCTTAAAGAGAAACCTACTATTATTTTTTCAAAGCTATAATTGACCATATAGTGCTACTTGCAACAGCAAAAATAGTTAAAATGCATCATCTACAAAAATGAAGATGCTTGAAGAAGTGAAGAACTGGAAATGAAGACAGCAAGTCAGCCATTGCATTCAAAATGTTCTGGCAGACCAAGTCTGGGATGAGGTCAGGAGAAAGAGACATCTGTCAAGATACAAAACAGGGCACTTACCAAAACCTGGTGTTAACCTATAAACACCTGCAAGCATTTAGTTAATGAGCTATCACTTTTCTAAATACCAGCAGGCTAAAAAGAAACTGCCTGGAGCTAAGAGTTAAAAAATAGAGAAAAATGTTTTACTCCCAAGAAGTAAGTGATCTTTTTACCTCAACATATTAACTTATTTTCTCACATTTAAACTGCTTAATTATGGCAATGAATATCAAAAATCCAGAAATCTGATTAAGTTCCAGTAAACAAAAGCACTGTGTGTGGTCTGCATTCAAGTATTCTAGGCGTGAATGAGACAAGGTACTACACACAACTAATGCTCAGAACTGAAGCAATAAACAGCATCATTACCAGCGTAGATGTGAATAAGTTAAGACATTTAGAGAGTATTCATTAACAGTATGCAGTTAGCAATGTTCTACCTAATATGATCTGAATCTGATCATGTGCTTTTAAAATTAGTCCTTGATATGCACCTAAAATAAATATTTCTGCACATAAGGGCTAAACCCTTTATCTACATTGTAGACAGATTTTTTAGCCCCTTCTGCTGTGGTCCTCAAATAGCAATTTCTACCTATACCCATTCTCATTCAGAAAACTGTCAAGGGAGAGCTTTCTGCTGTTGTCTTTGCATGTAAGCACCTCACCCTTTCACACAGGCGTGTACACACACACACACACACACACACACACACACAAACCAAGTAAGGCTCTCTTTAGGAAGAAACTTGGTACTTATTCTCTCACGCACACACCAAGGACGATGACAGTACAAATTCTACAGAAGCTGCACTGAGTTCTCTGAGCACCTACTCCCTGTACAAATTCCACACAGCATTCTCTTAGTGATGCACAGCAGTACAGCTTTGCTTGGCAAGGCTTGGTTTGTAAAACCTGACTTGGTTCTATGAGGGAGTTACCAATGAGGTGCCAAAGGCTGTCCCTGAACAGAATGCAAACAAAGTTCTGCAAGACCTGTGACAATGTTCTTCATGGAAGGTTGTAGAGAAAAGTCTACAAATGTACAGCACAAAATGATGCGGTGGATATAGAGGAACCCAAGCGATTGGTAGATAGGAGGACTCCTACAAGAGTTAATGGTATATGTTGCCTGGTGAAGTGCTATCCTTGTAAGACAACACAAGCAAGCTGCAGAGTAAGGGAATAGCAACACTGTGACTGAGGCAGTCATAAATCGAGCTGTCATTTTCCACTGGCGCTTGAAGCTGCTTGCAGAGCATATAACAAGGTGGCAGATGCGATTAAATACATAAAAGACACTGCAAAATGTCTTTTGTGTGTGGAGGAGATGAGGATCATGGGAAAACATTGATGCTATCCAGGTTTGAGATCGCAGCAGGAACATGATCTGAGTATTAAAAGAAACTTTCTCTGGAAATGCACACTGCAATGTGAAAGGACAGAGATGGCCGATGAAATGTTGCAGTGCACAGGTAAAAGGGTAGTGACAGCCAATACAATGCTACCAGGGGTGTGGCCTTAAGATATGCTGAGCTCAATCTCTCATTGCACAGGGCAGTGGAAAGATAAAAGGACAGTGAGTGAGGGACAATATAATGCTGTAGTGAACACTGCG
This sequence comes from Protopterus annectens, assembly GCF_019279795.1. Taxonomy (NCBI): domain Eukaryota; kingdom Metazoa; phylum Chordata; order Ceratodontiformes; family Protopteridae; genus Protopterus; species Protopterus annectens. The sequence continues at coordinate 1,157,122,297 of NC_056735.1, read as the reverse complement.
TAGGACACGGAGAAGATGAAACATCTAAGAGCAGGATTACTCCTGATGTCCTATAGGAGAAGAACTAAAAGTAGTTAGTACTAGAACCCATTCAAAAAATCAGGGAAGGAAACAAAATGTCACAAAACTAGAAGTATAATCATCTAGGAAATAACAGCTATGATCTTTCTCTATCACTTGATCTACAAAGTGACCTGTCACCTACCTCTGGGGGTACATAACTGGGTTATTTTCTCTTTCATCTCACTTCACCATTTCCTTCTCAAAAGGTCCTGTACCAGAGGCATCCATGCCCTACACCTTTGTACCGCATTACATCACAATCCATATAAAGACTGTCTACTGACCATGAACTAGCCAGTTTGCCTCCAGCCAATGAATAAGCACAGTTTCTGCAAATCAAGAAAAAACAATGAATCACTTTTAGAGACTGCAACCACAGCACCATCCATGCAAGGAATGTCAGCAGGGAGTCTCTTGATGGGACTACTAATGTCCAGTCGTCAAGAAAAGAAACACATGGGGTTTCTTCTTTTAAGACTCCTCCACAACAGCTAGAAACTTATTGTCAAACCTAAGTGCGGAGGACAGACCAAAGGGTAGTGTAGCACTCTATACTGAAACTGGTGGCCACCCAGGAAGAAATTAAATCACCTTATTTGTGAACTCCAGACACTGATGTGCCAAATGGCAGCAAATCTAGTTAAACAACACTATCCAAGTATCCTGCAGCAGCACATTCAGGGTCACCTAGAGCATGGGTCTCAAACTCGCAGCCTATTGACTACACGCACCATGCAGACCATTTTAATATGAGCTGTGAAGCTTTCCATACTTAATTATTTAATTAATTTATAATAGAAACTACTTTAACAAAAGCTTGTCTCTCCAGCTCACAACACTGTCTACAACTTGTATAAAGATCTGTCCATTGCTATGCTTCCTCTAGTGAAGCTAAATGTGTAAAAACAGACTTCAGACTTTCTATCTATATACCTACAACTATATCTATCTATCTAGCTATCTAACTACCTAGGTATCTATATATCTGTCTATCTATAGATTCTTTGTGTTTGGTTGAACGATACATTAACTGACAGCTGGAAGTGCAAGGTTGTTTGTTTGAATGGTTTATCAAACAGATGCTTTGTCAAATATTTGCTTTGATGAAACAGGTAAGTGGGTGGTTGCTAAGTGTGTGTGTGTGTGTGTGTGTGTGTGTGTGTGTGTGTGTGTGTGTGTGTGCGTGTGTGTGTGTGTGTGTGTGTGTGTGTGGGGGGGGTCTATATTATAACAGCAAACGCTTAAAATAGCGAATGCTGTATAATCAACCTTAAAAATCAAAACAGCAAAATGCTGAACACAAGGAAATGAACAACTCAGTGTTTTTTTGCTACCAGATGTACAGTTATGTATCCTTTATGCATTACCTAGATGAGAGATCACTTAGAAGTGTAAAAAGACACTGCTCTGCTTTTACATGATCTTAGTGGGGTAGGCTACTTGAGGGGTCCCTATCCCACAGTAATTAAAGTCTGTGACATTCTAGTAGTTTAATGTAATTTGTCAAGTAGGCTGCTGTTAATAATGCTCATTTAAAATTTTTGGACAGGTTTGTATTATTCAGGCATTGTTTCTAGATACAAGCCCTCAGCTGAGTGTAGTCAACCTATTGTGACACTCAAGTTATTTGGGTTTGAGACAAAGTGAGCCACCATCCAAAGCCTGGCACCAGACCTCCCAACCATCCCGAATTACTCGTTTTTTTCCGAGTTTTGGGGTCCAAATGAAGGGGTGCCACGATTCCCGAGTGACACCCCTTCATTTCCGATTTCTTTGCGTTTGTTTTTTTTATTTTTTTAATTTTCACGCTGTCGGAGCTGACGTCATCACGTGCGTGATGACGTCAGCGCCGTCAGCACTACCAGCCAGTCGGAATTGAGCTCAAAGAGCTCACGTCATCATTTCCGGCTGGCTGCGAGCAGGCGGGAACTAGTGCCTTGCTGAGAATTTGAAATTAGAGCACTACCAGCCAGTCGGTTATAAGGGAAGGATGCTGGATTTAAATCTTCTGCCTTTTCGGATTCGGACAGAAACGTGAGGGAAGAATGCTGACTTTAAAATAAATCTGCTGCCGCGATGTCGCCGAGAGAAATGCTGGCTTTGCAAGCCAAGGGACTATTGCATGGTGAAGGTGAGGTGAAATGTTTTATTTTTGTTAGCACATTTATAGAAACGTAGTCGTACTGTGATATGCTTGTCTGCCTGTGTGTGTGTGTGCGAGTATGATGAATGTTGTTTAACCACTGAGTGTACATGAGAGACTGATTTACCTGAATGCCAGTTCTAAAAAGTTGTATGCATAAGAATATGACACTTAGAGGAACAACACTATACAATATACCTTCATTTTAAAGCATTAAAACTGCTTCATGTTATGTGAGTGTCACTATTGATACCTGGTATGTTTAAATTATACTGACAACATTGTCTACACAGAATATGTCATCACAGTACTCATCAAAAGAGTCATTGTATATACCTTAATTTTAAAGTACTCATCAAAAGAGTCATTGACTATTTGCAAATAAAGTTTACTTTCTAGGTCACATGACCCCTGCTGATCTTAATGATACTGTACCACTGTTATTCTATAACTGCTTATCTGTTACAGTCTTTATATGTACTTTAGTCTGATTAGTGACCTTGTGATGAAAGCTGTGAGTTAATCTGTGACAGATTTCCAAGCACTGCAGATCTTGAATTAAAGGCTGTATTTTGCATTGTGTAAGCCAAATATTGTGGAGCTGGTGTAAGTATACCAGAGCTAGACCTTTATACTTTGGCCATGAAACATAGTAGTTAAAAAAAACAGTACTATGGGTTAAACCATTCACAACATGAAATCCAGAATTAGATTCATGAGTTAAATTATCTTGGCTGTTTACACAACTTTGAGATGTGTCATTGTGACACTGATAAGTAAGAGATGGTAGTGTAGAGGGTACTGGGAGATCCATCTGGGTGATGGACACTAAGAGATCTATTGGGGTGATGAATAGGCTGTCTTGTGGGACTACCTTTCTTTCCATTATTAAGGTGGCTGGACTGTCTTACAGTGGTCAGTTGAGCCCAGACAAGCATGCTTAAGTTTGTTGGAAATATGATCATGTCCTCTTTAGCGAGTAGGAAAAGGGATAAAACAAAAGAAAATATCATACAAGGTCCCCTACATTTAGATTGGCTGACCCACTGAATCATTATCATGGTTGTGACTACAGTAGCCCAAAGTAAGATAGATAACCTCAGATACATAACTCCAGATTGACAGCTCTGAAGTCATATTTAGTAATACTAGTTTTTCTTACTGTGAAATTTAATTAAATTTGTACTGTGAAATTACCAATTGTATATTTTCTATTGTGGAGCTTTTCTCCCCAAGATGCCTATGGCTTTCACTACTGTCATTTTGTTTATAGTTTGGGCGTGGAAGTAGCCTTTTATGATGGAAATGTTCTGAACTGGGCAGTTTTGTAATTATTGGTTCATTCATTTTCTTTCATTGCCTACAGTACAGTCTACTGGAAAAATGTTCATTCCTACAATAAATTTAAATTGCGCTGTATTATACAAGGAATATAACTTAATAAAAGTCAGGAAGGTGTATCAAAGAAAAGAATGCCTGTATGTTTCTTGTTTTGTGTGCAAGGGGCCAATGATTTGAAAACAAAAAGGTAATCTTTATCCATCACTGGCCAGATGCATTTTCTTTGGATGTGGTGCAGGTTTCAATGCTGTTTCAATGAATGTGAGTTTCAAGGGCACAGAAGTTTTAATGCCAAGTCTATTTTCATTGTGAGACAGTTTTGCTTTGTTTATCAGATGTCTGTTAGTGTTTTCCCATTGATGTGCTGCAAATTAGTGTTTATGGTAAATGAGGTGAAATAGCCAGGTAATGGGACATTGGAATAGCTGCAGGGGGACTCCGGTGCCATATTTTGGTTGTCTGTTCTTCAGTTTGTGTTCGAAAGTTGGTATCCCACAATTCCATCAGAGTGGGTGGGGTTACGTAATTATGTATGCAAATTAGATGTTAATCAGCGTACAGATTTGTACCTATTTTTCATGGCCCTTGTCCAGATTTTTGATGTTTCCAGGTTGAGAGGTATGCCTGGCACAGCATTTGTACTTGGTGACGTTTTTGATGTTAAGAAATCCTTCTGTCCATTTTGGAATTATAAATACACTGAAGTGGAATTCTTGGCCTTACTCCAAAGGAGGGAAAGTCTCTATGACTTTTGAGGAACAATGCCTAGAGATTTATGTGCGTGTGTGTGTGTGCATTTTATATATCTATATGTGTGTGTATTTATATTTAAATCAATCTTTCTTTCTCTCTATGTATCTGTGTGTGTGCGTGTGAGTGTGTGTGTGTGTGTGTGTGTGTGTGTGTGTGTGTGTGTGTGTGTGTGTGTGTGCGCGCGTGTGTGTGTGTATGGGTGCACTATGAACAAAAATCACAGAGAACAACATAGTGCTGCCTTCCATTTATGCATTTTTCCCTGTAAACTTTTCCTCACCATCCCAGATGTTATAAAACTTTCCAGTTCCTATACTCCCTAGACAATTGAGGTTTTGGTAATTAGAAAATACTCTCAGGGGAAATACTGCAGAAAGAAAGCTACATTCAATTTAAATGTAATTCATCGACTCACTGAGTTGTTAAATAAATAATGTAGTCTGTTAATAGAGTTTTATCTCAATAAGGTGATTGCTAAGTTAAGAAGGCAGTTAGGGAACTCAACTGGTGATCAGACAGTGATATTCATTAAGACTTAAACAGGATGTTCAATCCAGTAACATTTCTTAAGAGTTATCTTAATCCTATTATAAAAACAAAGACGTGACTTGGGGTAGCTGGTAAGGGGCAGCTATTTTCAGTTCTCAGACCTATATTATTCCTGTCCTTCAGACCTGCACTACTGACTGACAACATAAATGTAAAAGTAGTTTCTCTTGCAGAGCTACTAAACATGATTAAACAGACAAGGTGCCAGGTAAAGTGTGTTTGGCCTACTCAGTCACTGTGCATTACCACATTTATCGTGACTACATTGCCTGTGCAAACTAGTAGTGATCTAATTCTGTGCAGTTATGTGTGAGTCACCATTATACCTGCTTCTTGCTTTCTTCAATTCTGTCACCATTCTTTTTGCCTTTCTATAACCCTGTTTCCTGTGCCTACAAACTTGCCTGTGAAAGAAGAAAGCTATCTCATATAACCTCTAAGATATTCATCTTTACATTCAGATTAAATATATTGTTCTTGTGCAGTTTTTATCTAAACAATGCTGTCTTTATGGCAACTACTAAATCCTTTAAGGTATGTGAATGTGCTTGTTATTCCTTGTACCTTCAAGTATAAACATTTTATGTTAATTTATTAACTTCTCTCCTTTCATATGGCATTTAGTACAGAATCTGATGCATTTTGAGTACCTTCTCCTATATGTCCTTGTAGAAAGGGGATCTCCCAACACATACAGTGTACTCCCAATGGGTACCATCATCTGTCTGTAGTGAAGAGTAATGCCATTGTAGAGGGGGGAATCTCCCAGCCCATACAGTCTACTCCCGACGGGTCCCATCAGCTATCTGTAGTGAACAGTAATGTCCTTGTAGAGAGGGGATCTCTCAACCCACACTGTGTACTCCCAACATGTCCCATCAGCTGTTTGCACTGAACAGGAATACCCTTGCAGAGAGGGGATCTCCTAGCTCACACAGTATACCCAGACGGGTCCCATCAGCTGTCTGTATTGAACAGTAATGTCCTTGTGGAGAGGGGATCTCTAAATCCACACCAAATACTCCCAACGGGTCCCATCAGCTGTCTGCACTGAACTGTAATGTCCTTATACAGAGGGGATCTCCCATCCCACACACTGTACTCCCGACGGGTCCCATCAGCTGTCTGTACTGAATAGTAATGTCCTTGTAGACAGGGGATCTCCCAACAGGTCCCATCAGCTGTCTGTACTGAACAGTAATGTCCTTATAGAGGGGTGAACTCCCAACCCATACAGTGTACGCCCAAGTCCCATCTTCTGTCTGTACTGAATAGTAATGTCCTTGTAGCCAGGGGATCTCCCAACAAGTCCAGTCAGCTGTCTGTACTGAACTGCAACGTCATTGTAGAGAGGGGATCTTTCAATGGGTCATATCAGCTGTCTGTAATGAACAGTAATGTTCTTGTAGTCAGGGGATCTCCCAATGGGTCCTATCAGCTGTCAGTACTGAACTGTAATGTCCTTGTAGAGAGGAGATCTTCCAATGGGTCGTATCAGCTGTCTGTAATGAACAGTAATGTCCTTGTAGTCACGGGAACTCCCAACGGGTCTTATCAGCTGTCTGTACTGAACTGTAATGTCCTTATAGAGAGGGGATCTCCCAACCCATACAGTGTACTCCCAATGATCCCATCAGCTGTCTGTACTGAACACTAATGTCCTTGTAAACAGGGGATCTCCCAACTGGTCCAATCAGCTGTCTGTACTGAACAGTAATGTCCTTGTAGAGAGGGGATCTTCCATCCCACACTGTGTACCCTTGACGGGTCCCATCAGCTGTCTGTACTGAATAGTAATGTCCTTGTAGAGAGGTGATCTCCCATCCTATACAGTGTACTCCCGTTGGGTCCCATCGACTATCTGTAGTGAACAGTAATGTCCTTGTAGAGAGGGGATCTCCCAGTCCATACAGTGTACTCCCGACGGGTCCCATGTGTGTGTGTGTGTGTGTGTGTGTGTGTGTGTGTGTGTGTGTGTGTGTGTGTGTGTGTGTGTGTGTGTGTGTGTGTGTGTGTCACTCCCATGTCTAGACTTTCCCTGGATTTTCTCAAAGTGCATTATTTTGCATTTTTTATTAAACTTAAGCTGCTGCATACTTGACTTCCCAGACATTGCCAAGTCTTGTTTCATTCTCTAAAAAACAGAAACAGCAAAACAAACTAAGTAAATAAAAATGCTGGCAGGCAGTTTCACAGGCACAAATCACTCAGGTGATGATAAACCAAAGGTGTATTTAATGATAAAAATCTACAAGAAAAACAAATAAAACGTGAGCGCTTTCATTAAACAAGTGTTAACTTCATCAGACACCATTAAAATGCAAGACAACCATTTATATACATATAAAAAACACTCTGACTGGATAAGCAAAGAGAGGCAGCTAGCTAAGCAACACTGAGATAGAACATTAATTAACCCCTTGATAACTGTGTTACAGTTGAAACTGTTACATCTTAAATACAACTAAAACTTGTAATTAAAAGATGAATTATTAGTCTTATCCTTGTGTCATGAATGGTTATAAATAGAATAAAACTAAAACCAAAATCATTTTAAAAATCTGATGTTAAATATTCACATGATGCTAAAATGTTTCCCAAAGCAAAATACATACAAAAGTGCTTGTGCTTAACAAATGTTTTAAGATATTTTGTTCCTTTTTAGGGCTTTTAATTTCAATATAGGAGCGATGGACATCCTGTCATTTATCCCTGGCCATCTATCTGCCTGTAGTAAGATTTGCCACCTTATCTCCTTTAACTCTAACTGAAGTCCCCAAGCCTTTTTGTCACTGATGTCTACATGGTCTAGTGCCATAAATGTGAAATTGCGGCCAGTGTTGTCTTGAATATGCTTCGCTAATGCATTGTTAATATTATTCTTTCTTATGGCATAGTTGTGTTCATAAATTCTGGCGTTAAATTTCCATTCTGTTTTGCCTACATAAAATGCTAGGCATTGGTCACATATGGCCATGTAGACCACTGCCTTGGAGTGACAGTTATGGTCTATACCATTCACTGTAAATTTGCTGCCCGATTTCACCTTGTGGCACCAGTTACAAGACTCACATTTGTACATCCCTACATGTCCTGTTCTAGTGTAGTTAGAACCTTTCCTAAAAAGGTCTTTTAAGTTTGAGCCCCTTCTGTATGTGACTATAGGTCTTTCTCCTATTTGTGCCCTGATGTCCAAGTCATCCATTAAAATGTCCCGCTTCTTACAAAAAATGGACATCAAGTGGTATGAGTCGGAGCTGAATGTAAGCACCATAGATCTACAAAAAGTACTTTTTTCCAACCCAGGTCTCCCCTCTTCAACTTCAGAGAGGCTGTTGTCTAGTGTGTTTTCCCCAACTATGGGCTTAAAATGCCCTACCCTTCTTTTACCTATCACTTCCTGCATAAGCTCATTAAGCAAGTCTGCTGGATACTCCCTCCTCAAGAACATAGTTTTTAAGTTGTCACATTCAATAAGAAAATCTTCTCCTCCTCTGGAGATTATACGGGCTGCTTGAACTAATTGCCCTTTAACTACTAACCTCTTTTGATGCTTGGGGTGGGAGCTAGTGTAATGCAGGAACGAGTTTGAGTAGGTCTCTTTCCTGTGGATCCTTGTAGCATACTTTTCATTATGTGTGTCTTTGTATATGTGGATATCAAGGTAATTCATATAATCCAGGTTAATCACCCAAGTGAACTGCAGGAATGTAGTGGTGGTGTTAAGGTATCTCAAAAACTCTTCCACATCAACCAGTGACCCATTCCATATCAAACTGATATCTATAATTCAGTTTTACCTTAGAATAGTACTGAGACTGAAATACATCATTTCTTTCCCAATATGCCATTACCATGTTCGTTAATGCCCCACCACATGCTAAACCCATTGCTACTCCTATGGTCTGCAAAAAGTACCTGCCATTAAAGGGGAAATAGTTGCTTCTTAAAACAATTTCTAATAATTCCAAAATTAGATTAATTTTCTCCTGGTTAACTTTGTATAACAACAGTAGGTCACCCACCCACTCAAGACCAATTTCTTGTGGGATGATCGTGTACATGTCACTTGCGTCATACCTGGTTTTGTTCACTTGTTCTAAAAAAGCCCAGGAGTCTTTACAAATTTGGCTTTCATTACGCAATATTTTCTTCAGCTCATGGTCTAAAAATTGGGCGCAAGCAGTGGTAATGGAGTGTCTTCCATTCACTAAGGCAAAACTGAAAAAATGTAGCGAACTGGTGAAAATAAAAACTAAAAACCCACAAATTCACCAGCAGGACTAGTAGACACAAAATTTATTTCCAGGTTAAGCGCTTTCATCAAAATAAAATTTACTTCATCAGAACAATATACAAACATTCATGTGGATTTAAATATATTGCAATAACACAAGATAGGTTAAAATCCCACCAATCAAATAAAAATTGCTTGAATAAATTAATACCTTAAAAGGCATACACTATAAAAACTAAGCGATGCAATAAAAAAATTTCATTGAGAAAACACATTTTAAAATCAAACCCTTTCTGCTCTTTCTTTTAAAGCAGGCAAGATAGGTATAAAATAATTTAATCCTGGACACAGATTAGCTGCTAGACGAAGCTGACACATCAATTCCCTTTTGTTTAAAGTGTTTTTCCAATTGCCACCCCTGGGGTTTATTTCTATTAAATCCAATATCCCAAACTTGAATCCAGAAAAACTGGCACATGTTTTACTATGCCTGAATAAGGCAATGGTTTCTTTTAAATTCTTACTATCATATAAATGTTCATATATCCTGGACCTGACAGCCCTCTCAAGTTTTCCCAACATAAAACCCTGGGCAGGAATTACACTTAGCCAAATATACTATTTTACTAGTGTGACAGTTACCTTTTTAAAAAAACGCTTTGTCCTGGTTTATGTTGTCCAGTTTCAAACTAACAGCTGACAGTATAAATCTACACTTTGTACAACAAACACAGGTTTTTGTAAATTCATTTGATTTTGCACTGCTCCTCCAAGGTAAATTTCAAATTGCGACCCACTTTAGTGCAAAAAATAGGTTTTTCACCCACTGCTTGTAAAATGTTAAGGTCACCCCTGAAAATATTCCAATTCTTACAAAGGATGTTCCTTATGTCATTGTAATGTGAACTGTATTGCACCATACATGCCTGGGAGAAATTGTAGGAAGAACTCTCTGTTTTTTCATTATTTCATGTTTCAGAAAGACCTCTACCTAACAAAGGTGGATATTTCAAACCCCACTCTCTCAGAATCTCTTGTAAAATACTCTCCACAAATTCCAGTGGATAATCCCTCTCCAGAAACATATTCTTAAGGTCACTGAATTCTTTAATGTTGTCCTCAAAATGAGAAGTCATTCTAGAAATTCTAAATAGCCTGTCCCTTAAGAATACTTTTTTTTTCTGGTATAGTGGGTGGTGACTTTGAAAACGGAGATAAGAATTACAAAAAGTTTTCTTTCTATAGACTTTGGATCTAAAACAACATACATCCTTAATGATAGTGGTAAACAAATAATGGATTTCTTTCTCATTACATTCATAGGTAAATTTCAAATAATGAGTGGTGCTATTTAGATATTCAATAAAACCAGCAATGCTTTCTTTGGTACCCTTCCATAAAATAAAAATATCGTCCAGGTACCAATTGTAAAAAAAATATCCAAGTAAAACCTACTTTCAAAAATAAATTCCTTCTCCCACCCTAATAAAACAATCTTTGCATATACGGGGGCACAGGCTGCCCCCACAGCAACTCCCTTCATTTGTTGAAAGTATTGCCCTTCGAAAAAATGTAATTGTTATCTAAAATCAAGGCCATAATTTCACAAACAAGCTGCGCACGCTCTGAAGATAATCTAGAATGATCAAACAACATTTTTTCAAAATAATCTAAACCTTCCTCCCTAGGAATACAGGAGAATAAATCGTGCACATCTATTGTCAAAAAAATCAGATCAGGATTCCATAAATCCTGCTTAATCTGTCCCAAAAAAATCCCAAGAATTTTTAACAAGATGTGGCATACCCTCAACTACATGCTTAACCATCTGGTCCACAAACACTGCCAAATTGTGTGTTTTAGACCCCCCTGCTGCCACAATGGGCCTAAATGGGGGTGACAAAACATCTTTGTGGATCTTGGAGATGCCAAACATACTAGGTACCTTGGGAAAATTATTAAATAAAAAAGAATAGACTTCCTGACTAATCCTTTGTTCTAATAAGTATTCTTCCAGAAAAACATCAATACGCTGATAAGAAATGTTGATCTGATTTTTGGATACCTGCAAATAATTTTCCTCCTGAAACAAAATAGCTTGGATGACATTTTTATAATCTTCACTGTCAAAAATCACAACCCCCCTCCCTTGTCTGGGGTCATTATACGAATACTTCTATCGTGTTTTAAAGAAAAAAGTTATTCTTTCTCTTTGGAACTCAAGTTAAAAAATAACTTCTTGTTGTTAGCCCAAAGTTGATACAGGTCTTGTTTAACCACATTCTCAAAACTAGCTACCAAAGGGTGTAAGGGAGGATTGAATACACTATTTTTTCTTAAGGCCATAGATTTCTGCCCAATTCTATCAGTATTATTGCTAGGAAACAACAATTAAAAATGTATTTTCCTAGTAAACATATGAATATCGAGCAGAACTTCTGCTATATCTGGTATCCTAGCAGGAACAAATTTAAACCTTTTAGAAAAAAGTGAAAAATATTCTTCAGAAATAACTCTATCTACATAGTTATAAATATTAAATCCTTTGGAGGTGCAAATAATATCAGAATGGAAAGAATTCCCATTTAATACCTGCCCCTGCCTCTCCCCTTGTGGTATTACCCCTGCGAGCGGGGTAACTGGAGTTGTAATAATGTTGGACTCCTGGTTGTCTGTTCGCTATTCTTTCCGAGTGTCTTAGGGTGGGAAAATCCTCTTCTACATGAAATCCATCATTAAATGCTTGCTCAAAGGGTTCCCGTTACCAGTAGCTTCTGAATAACCTTCTGAATAACCTCCACCTCCTTGATAACTGAAACTCCCTGGCACAATTTCCTGGCTGTAACTGTCAATAAAAAGCATGTCTGTGGGGTAGACTGTTTTGGATTTATACTGTTGAACATGCCTGTTGAGCTTCCTTTTCTTTTTCTGAAATTATATATTACACTTTTTTTCAACCCTCTCAAGGACTTTAGAATACAATTCCTCGTATTGAGGAAACAATAAGTCTTCCAAAATGTCCTTGTTAAGTATTTCCACTTCTTTAAATAATTTGACCTTCATTTGTTCTTGAAAAACCAACACTTTGTTAAGCAGCTCAATACCCCATTTATCAAACAGGTTAGTAAAATCTTGCACCATATCCACATCATAATATAACACAAAAGGAAATTTAAAAACACGTAGTCCCTGAGGAACCACCTTCAATTTAACACATTCACTGAAATAAAACATTTCCATCTGCAAAGTCTTGAGTTTGTATAATTTTTTCTCAAACCCCAAAATCATGTCTCTAATAGATGTATAGTTCTTATCTTGTTGCCTTTTTGGCCCGCTGTAACATTCACCACAGTTACTGCCTTCTGTAAAATTAAACTTTTTGTTTAAAAAAACATGTAATTTAGAATTAGCCTCTCCCAAGGTCTTCGGTGAACTGGAAACACCAAAAGAATGACCAGCCTGTATATTAGAAGCCACAACTTCGGCTTCAAACCTCCCCTTAGAGGCAGGATGACACACAGTACCTGTTTTGTTGTTCCCAGTGTTAGATAATGAGTCTGGTGCACTCGCCTGTATAATCTCCACATCCTTTCCAAAATATACCACTCAACTGACATTCGAACGCTCCAAACAAGAATTAGCCATAGGAACCTGGTTTTTATCCTGTACAGAGACCGCAAAATGTTCCGAAATATTAGCAGCCTGTTCCGAGTGAACAACAGCTTCAATGGTGACGTCATGGCGCCCTTGACCTGTACGCTCGGAAACTGCATCCACATTAACCATATGACTGCCAGAAACACTTTGAATTCCCTCAGAGCTTCCCTTAACATCAGGGCCAAGCTCCATGGAACGACACAAAGTCATTTTAGAAGAAAAGAGCTCCATAAAATGAGCCGACTCACTTCTGAGCTCAGCAACATCTTTTTTAAGTTCTAGAATTTCTGCAGACTGCCCAAATCCAACATCTGCAGGCAGACCTATAGAATCTAGAGAGTCCATCAGTCCAAGGCTACAAAACTAAACCAAAATCAAAAAAATATAGCCAACTGGTGAAAATAAAAAATAAAAACCCACAAATTCACCAGCAAGACTAGTAGACACAAAATGTATTTCCCGGTTAAGCGCTTTCATCAAAATAAAATTGACTTCATCAGAACAATATACAAACAGTCATGTGGATTTAAATATATTGCAATAACACAAGATAGGTTAAAATCCCACCAATCAAATAAAAATCCCTTGAATAAATTAATACCTTAAAAGGCATACACTATAAAAACTAAGCGATCCAATAAAAACATTTCTTTGAGAAAACACATTATAAAATCAAACCCTTTCTGCTCTTTCTTTTAAATTAGGCAAGATAGATACACAGATTAGCTGTTAGAAGAAGCTGCCACATCAATTCCCTTTTGTTTAAAGTGTTTTTCCAATTGCCACCCCTGGGGTTTATGTCTATTAAATCCAATATCCCAAACTTGAATCCAGAAAAACTGGCACATGTTTTACTATGCCTGAATAAGGCATTGGTTTCTTTTAAATTCTTAATATCATATAAATGTTCATATATCCTGGACCTGACAGCCCTCTCAGTTTTCCCAACATAAAACCCCGGGCAGGAATTACACTTAGCCAAATATACTATTTTACTAGTGTGACAGTTACCTTTTTTAAAAAACACTGTGTCCTGGTTTATGTTGTCCAGTTTCAAACTAACAACTGACAGTATAATTCTACACTGTGTACAACCACAGGTGTTTGTAAATTCATTTGATTTTGCACTGCTGTTGTTCGTATTACCCTCCAAGGTAAATTTCAAATTGCAACCCACTTTAGTGCAAAAAATAGGTTTTTCACCCACTGCTTGTAAAATGTTAAGGTCACCCCTGAAAATATTCCAATTCTTACAAAGGATGTTCCTTACGTCATTGTAATGTGAACTGTATTGCACCACACATGCCTGGGAGAAATTGTAGGAAGAACTCTCTGTTTTTTCATTATTTTTGTTTCAGAAAGACCTCTACCTAACAAAGGTGGATATTTCGAACCCCACTCTCTCAAAATCTCTTGTAAAATACTCTCCACAAATTCCAGTGGATAATCTCTATCCAGAAACATATTCTTAAGGTCACTGAATTCTTTAATGATGTCCTCAAAATGAGAAGTCATTCTAGAAATTCTAATAGCCTGTCCCTTAACAATACTTTTTTTCTGGTATAGTGGGTGGTGACTTTGAAAACGGAGATAAGAATTACAAAATGTTTTCTTTCTATACACTTTGGATCTAAAACAACATACATCCTTAATGATAGTGGTATCCAAATAATGGATTTCTTTCTCATTACATTCATAGGTAAATTTCAAATAATGAGTGGTGCTATTTAGATATTCAATAAAACCAGCAATGCTTTCTTTGGTACCCTTCCATAAAATAAAAATATCGTCCAGGTATCTACTGTAAAACAAAATATCCAAGTAAAACCTGCTTTCAAAAATAAATTCCTTCTCCCACCCTAATAAAACAATATTTGCATATACGGGGGCACAAGCTGCCCCCATAGCAACTCCCTTAATTTGTTGAAAGTATTGCCCTTCGAAAAAAATTTAATTGTTATCTAAAATCAAGGCCATAATTTCACAAACAAGCTGCACATGCTCTGAAGATAATCTAGAATGATCAAACAACATTTTTTCAAAATAATCTAAACTTTCCTCCCTAGGAATACAGGAGAATAAATCTTGCACATCTGTTGTCAAAAAAATCAGATCAGGATTCCATAAATCCTGCTTAATCTGTCCCAAAAAATCCCAAGAATCTTTAACAAGACGTGGCATACCCTCAACTACATGCTTAACCATCTGGTCCACAAACACTGCCAAATTGTGTGTTTTAGACCCCCCTGCTGCCACAATAGGCCTAAATGGGGGTGACAAAACATCTTTGTGGATCTTGGGGATGCCAAACATACTAGGTACCTTGGGAAAATTATTAAATAAAAAAGAATAGACTTCCTGACTAATCCTTTGTTCTAATAAGTATTCCTCCAGAAAACCATCAATACGCTGATAAGAAATGTTGATCTGATTTTTGGATACCTGAAAATAACTTTCTTCCTGAAACAAAATAGCTTGGATGAGATTTTTATAATCTTCACTGTCAAAAATCACAATCCCCCTCCCTTGTCTGGAGTCATTATACGAATACTTCTATCGTGTTTTAAAGAAAAAAGTAATTCTTTCTCTTTGGAACTCAAGTTAAAAAATAACTTCTTCTTGTTAGCCCAAAGTTGATACAGGTCTTGTTTAACCACATTCTCAAAACTAGCTACCAAAGGGTGTAAGGGAGGATTGAATACACTATTTTTTCTTAAGGCCATAGATTTCTGCCCAATTCTATCAGTATTATTGCTAGGAAGCAACAATCAAAAATGTATTTTCCTAGTAAACATATGAATATCGAGCAGAACTTCTGCTATATCTGGTATCCTAGCAGGAACAAATTTAAACCTTTTAGAAAAAAGTGAAAAATATTCTTCAGAAATAACTCTATCTGTATAGTTATAAATATTAAATCCTTTGGAGGTGCAAATAATATCAGAATGGAAAGAATTCCCATCTAATACCTGTCCCTGCCTCTCCCCTTGTGGTATTGACCCCTGCGAGCGGGGTAATTGGAGTTGTAATAATGTTGGACTCCTGGTTGTCTGTTCGCTATTCTTTCCAAGCGTCTTAGGGTGGGAAAATCCTCTTCTACATGAAATCCATCATTAAATGCTTGCTCAAAGGGTTCCCGTTACCAGTAGCTTCTGAATAACCTTCTGAATAACCTCCACCTCCTTTATAATTGAAACTCCCTGGCACAATTTCCTGGCTTTAACTGTCAATAAAAAGTCTGTCTGTGGGGTATACTGTTTTGGATTTATACTGTTGAACATCCCTGTTGAGCTTCCTTTTCTTTTTCTATAATTGTATATTACACTTTTTTTCAACCCTCTCAAGGACTTTAGAATACAATTCCTCTTATTGAGGAAATAATAAGTCTTCCAAAATGTCATTGTTAAGTATTTCCACTTCTTTAAATAATTTGACCATTTGTTCTTGAAAAACCAACACTTTGTTAAGCAGCTCAATACCCCATTTATCAAACAGGTTAGTTTATGTGTCTAACATAGCCAACATTTTGTCACTGTATGTGGAAGAGTCCATGATTACAACCCCTCCCCCCTTGTCAGTTTTCATAACCCTGACGTCGTGTTCTTGCAGTTCCAATAAAGTCATGTTCACTTTGGTTCATGTTGTGAAGTGTTTGAGCTAGCCAGTATTTTTTCTTATTTAGATTATACAGATCTAGTGCACAAACTTTTTCATACATTGCTAGTTTTGGGTGCAAAGGGGGGTTGTAAGTAGAACTGATCTTAAAAATGCTGCCTTCACTGACATTAGTTTGAGAGGTAGTACCATGTAGTAAGGTGAAATTCAACTTTCTTAAATAAAGTTTCAGATCCAACATAGTGTCTACAACATTAAATCTCTTACCAGGTTCAAAAGACATTCCCTTAGACAATAAGTCAGCTGTAGTTTCAATTATACAGTAAGCTGCTGCATACTTGACTTCCAAGACTTTGCTAAGTCTTGTTTAATTCTCTGTAAAATGCCACACATATCAGGCCTGTTATACATCTTTGTATGATCTGCAGAGTAACCTGTTTTTTGTCCATTTATTCAACAATGCCAGTAATACATACATTAAAGTGAACTGTGCCCCAGTACCCAGCTCTCTTAGGCCCCACGGATAACTTCTCTTTCCTGACTACAGATACCATTTATTGCCATTGTTTCTACTTTTGTTGAGCAAACTTTTTTACCAGGGTACAGCCTTTTGACACACCCCAAAGACATCCAATGTCTTCATTATTTATTTATTTATGTATGTATGTATTTATTTATTTATTTTTTGAGATTTCTGTGTAGGTAACATTGACTTACACATCTTAACTTACTGTTCTGGACAAAAAAATAGAAAAGAAAAAAGAACTTTATTTGGTTTATCTCATGTGACCTTCATTCTATGAATTCGTGCATCTTTATGTCTTGGACATCAGACATTCAATAAGTTTCATAACAAAGAACCGTTTTCTTTATCTTTCCTACTGCAGCAGTCATCTTAAGTAGGTCTACGTTTTCCCACTTCAGTGCTGCTCCTGCATGTGTAAAGCAGAATTTCATCTGTCCTACTCTACACAGGCAGTACCATCTATGAGTTCTGTTCTTAGTTCTCCTGGGACTGGGGAGATAATTTCATCTTCACCTATTGTCTTATGTACTTTTAAAAGTACATTCAGGCCCATTTTCTCTAAGGACTGTATACGCAAGACAACCAAATTGTGATGACAGCCAAAGGACGAGCCAACATATACCTTAAGTTTTTTTTTTCCCGTTTTTTCACATGGGGAAAGTCGTAAGGGTGACCCAGCCACTGCCTACACCTCCAGCAGAGGGGATTCAGAGAAGGAGCTGGATGGTAGTAGCAAGCATGAATTTCATTCACAGCTGTGAAAAAGTTACTGGACTCCTAATGACAGGGGTTATTTCAGTGGAAAAGATGGTTAGCAGCAACAAGCCTAAATCTGAGACACATCCGTGAAAAATATTCAACTTCCATAGGAAGGGGGACTGGGGGGATCAGAAGGAGACAACTGACAGAAGTGCCTTACAAAACTTGAGGGGGATAGCCAAGAGGGTCTTGATTCTCAATGGCAAAGGAGGTCCGCACACTGGGCATACTATGGGTGCTGATAAGAGCACTCTTGTCTAACATGAAAAACTGAAAATACTAATTTCACAAACTCTAATCATACCCTGACTTAAGAATGGGGTGCATTACCATTGTGGTAGTAGGAACCCAAAAGAGCTGAAGAAATTAAACCAAACAAGACTACTGCACAGAGAATGGACTCCTGAAATGGAGCTTGAGGGAGAAATGGTACAGCACCTCTAATTCTAAGGGCCTGACTTCAAGCACTTCACTGTAGTCCATCAGTCCATGATACCATGATATCATGATATTCCTTTTCCAGGCCATATCGGCCTAAAACATACAGAAAAGACTCTTATTCAAAATTTTCTTGGCCAGGCATTGCTGAAGATGTAAGAGGACATTGCAAGACATGTAAGCAGTCTCAAAAGGTTGTCATGGCAGGAGATAAAATTAATGCTACTTTGGTGCAACTGTCTTACTGAGGAACCATTTCAGAGAGCATCCACAAATATCGCTGTGCTTGTGAAGCTTTTATTGTCCTATTCAGTGTATTTTTTTTCTAGATGCTTTTTCCCACACTACCTAGCAAACATTGAGCATCCTCCCATCAGATTTGAGCTTATTCACTCCTTAGAGGTAAGGAATCTTCCCTCAGGTCACTTAAGGTGAGAGCTGTCCAGAGGAACAGTCATCCAGGAAGCCATTGGGGAACTTGCGATACTGCCAACATCCCGGTTATTAGGATAATAATATCCGCTTACTGCAAATGGTCCTAACTTCATCTCTTGGGTGGTGGCATTGGCACTTACATCATTGCAGGGACTATGACTGTCCATTTAACACAATGTGAATAGTCCTTTGTGCACAGCCATCATAGACTAACATTAATGGCTTGGGTAGCCATGCCAATAACTACTCCTGCTCCATCTTTCCACCCTTTGACTCCATCCCATCCTCCAACAGGGATCACACCGATGAATGGTGACATAAGGATATCTGGGACCCAAAATCTCCTGACAAAGTAGACACACCCATCCTTCCCTGCCACTCCATCAAGTGCCCAAGCTGCTACTCTGACACAAGTCACCTGGGTCTCAATCAGGCTCTCTCTCTCTATTCCACTGTCATTGCCATTGTGGGAATTTGTGTAGCTTAAGCACCACAAGTAAGAGGTATGTTTTGGTGGTAGAGTATTGTACTAGGTATTCCGAGGTGACTGCTTTATTGTCTGTTGAAGGTTAAAAACGGGTGGCAAATCCTGTTAGAAATTATAAGCAGGGTAGATTTTTCTAGAAAACAGTGACAGGCAGAGGTGCTAACTTCATGGCAGACCTGCACACTTTTTTATGAAAGTGCTGTGGGGTAAAGGAGTTAAAAACTACTTCCAAGCAGCCACAAACAAATGGTTTGGTAGGGAGTTTTAACTATTCTCTCAAGGCCATACTGAGAGCGTTCAAAGACCAACTGAAATAGGAGTGGGACAAGTACCTAGCCCATATTATCTTTGTATTCAGAAATGTACCCCAAAAATCCATAGTTTTCAAGATGTGAGCTACATTATGGTCAAAGTGTGAGAGTCTCCTAGTCCTAATTACTGATGAGTGGGAGGGTAAAGATGATTTCCTTAAGAAATATGTTGTGGAGCATGTACTGAAATTTCAGATTAAGTTTAATAAGTTCATAGAGTTGGCACAAAAGCACCTTGCACAAGAGCAACAGCAAAAGCTCTGATATGATGTGACAGAAAGAACTGGTAGCATACAACTGGACAGAAGATAATAGTGCCTATTCCTGTTCAAGAAATTAATCTGCAGGCAGCAATACATGGTCCTTTCACTGTTGCAGGAAAAGTCAGTAATATGCAATGTCACATAAGAGGCAGTTTCTATCATGTCAGTATAAAGAATCAGTGGGATCTGGTAAACCTCCTCAGTGATGCTTGAACTAATATGCCTCAGTTTATAAGGCAGTGTTGTCACAGCAGATATCGCTTATACAGGTTCAGGAAATCTGAGCAGATCTACAAAACTTTGAGGACATGTTCACTTTTACTGCTAACCCAGGGTGCATCCAGCTAGTACAGCACCATGTAGACAAAGGAACCCAACTGCTAATTAAACAGGTGCCTTACAGGATGCCTGAACAAGTCAAGTAAATCATGCAAGAGGAACTGCATGGTATATTAAATCAGGGGAATAGTCCAAAAATCTAGCAGTGTCTGTGCCTCACAGGTGGTGGTGGTGCCAAAAAAGGATGGGAGCACCAGCTTTTGTGCAAACAATAACTAACTAAATCATCACACAAAAGCAAATGATACCCAAGGCTGAGGACAGATGATACTTTGGAGCAGATGGGTAAGGATAAGTATATGACTTACCGGTACGTATCGCTGATACCACATATAGGTAGAGGAGAGCTTCTGTCACCCCATGTGGGTTGTATGAATTCTCCAGAATGGCCCAGGAACTTCCAAAGGCAAGTAGATTGCATCCTAGCAGAAGATGGAGACTAGGCTCTGCCTTACATAGATGATACTGTAATCTTTAGTCAGTCCTGACAAAAACAAGTCAAAAAAGTGCTGAAAAGAATTAAAACAGGATGGGTCAACTGCTACAGCAAACAAATGTCAGGCAGAAATGGCAAAAGTAACTTATGCTGGTCTTTGGGTTCATGGTAGTAAAATTCATCCATAGCCAAACAAAAGTGGAGGCGATCCAGACATGCTCAATGCCCTTTAACAAAAAGGAGTTGATGGCATTCCTAAGGATAGCATAGTACTACATAAAGTGTGCCAAGCACTACAATACCAAAGTCACTTCTTTCATAGGCCTTACCCAAACTATAGGCAAATAAGACTATCTGAACACTGATAAACCTCAAAGAAGCCTTGAGTGGACCTTCTGCACTAGCTAGTCCTAATTATTGTCAAAGTTTGTCAAGCAGGTTGTTGCTTTAAGCCACAGACTGGGGCTGTACTTAACCAGGTATTTTCAAGGGGAAATATGAATCCAGTAATATACCTTAGCTGTATAACAGACAAGGAAACAAGTGTATGCAGCTGTGGAGAAGGAATATCCAGAAAAAAAATTGGGCTTTCCAGAAGCATCTACTTACCTATACAGTAGGAAGTTCACAGTAGTTACAAACTGTAGTACCTTAAAATGGTTGACCCATCCAGTGGGCAAATGAAAAGCTTCTTAGATGGAGTTTGGGATTATAGAACTAGAACATGACAATCATTTGGATGAATTTCTCCATGTATTTTTGGGTTTCTAATACCGTGATGGGAATGGACCCCATTCCTAACTCAAAGTATGATTAAAGTTAGTGAAATAAACATTGTTTCAATCACTGATGTTAGCCAAAAGTGCTCTTTGCAGCACCCACAATGCACCCAGAATTGACTCCTTCTGCAAACTATATGGAATTACATGCATTGGTAGCTTATCTAAATAAGACTGTAAATCCTGTTTTATGAGACCCATTGATCCTACTTCTATTGGAACTGTCTGGGTATCCATCTACCACAATGACCTCATTTCTACCTGCAAATCCTGGTATTTTATGACTTTGTGTCTCTCTGTACATAAGACACTGTAATCACTGGATGTAGCAAATTCACTAATCAATGCTACTTTTGCCTTCTTTTCATGGACTACTATATCTGGTTATCTCGCATCTATTTTTTGAACTATTGGTAATGGGTAATCCCAGGTGATATAAACTTCATCATTCTCTATAATGCTTTGGGGCTCATATTTCCAATGTTTCTCAGCTACTTCAGTACTGTGATGTTTGCACAATCCCCAGTGCAGAAATCTTGTCACATTATGATGCCTTTCAGTATTCAGGCCCTCTGCCATTATTATAACACAACAAGCAACAAGATATGTGACTGTTTCCAATTCTGTTTTACAGAACCTACACTTGTCTGTTTCTCCCATATGTTCAATGGACTTTGTAAACCAATGTGTACATAGTCCACTGTTGTGGGCTGCTAATATTAACCTTTCATATTTTGGTTCAAATTCACTTCTCCAAAACTATTCCTGTGTCAGATCCTGATCGACACGAGGTTCTTTCTGGAGTTTTCTGTGCTTGCAACTATATTCATGCATTTTCCATATTTCTTGCCATCTCATCTGATCCTTCTGCTTATATTATTTCTTTTGTTTTTGGGACATTCAATTGCTGCCTGATATTTGTCTATTGCTGGTTTGGTTTCCATTCTCCTTGACAACGATATGGTTCTGCTAAACTATGCATGGGAGTCATCTTCGATTTGTTCTCTTCATGTTTCAAAACTTTCACTATGTTTGGATCTGTTGAGGTCAGCAGATAAGTATGTAGTCCTATGATTGCAGATCTATACATGTAATAGTTTCAAGGAGGCTCATACCTCCTTCAGAATGAAAAATATAAAATCTTGATATACACTGATTTTTACGTATCATTTGATAAGTGTGAAGCATTTTCCTTGTTTTTCTGTCCAACTGATCCAAGACCTTTTGGGGCCAAACACCCCAAAACTGTAAGTTAGAACAGGAAGAGCAAATTGGTTTACAGTTTGGACATTGTTTCTGGATACCAGGGCTGTCTTCAATATTAATTTTAGTCTTCTACAATATTCCTTACTGAGTTTTGTTCACATTTGTTCATGTTTTATTGTCGATCCTTCACCAATTCCCAAATATTTATACACTCCCTCCTGCTCAAGTTCCTTTACATCCCATTTCTGTCCCAGACTGATATTTTCTTGGTGCTGCAGCTGTCCTACTTTAAAGGTTGCTTTTGTACATTTATCAAGACCAAATGGCATTCTTATATCATCTGATAAAGCTCTGACCAGTTCCAGTTGTGCTTTCAGCTCCTCATCTAATGAGCTATCCTGTTTTAAATCATCCACGAAAAGAAGATGAGAAATATTTACACTTTCTTGTTGTCAGGGAGCCAAATTGTAACCATAACTAATATGAACTATACAGTATTAAATCATCCACAAAAAGATGAAAAATCTTTACACTTTGTTGTTGTCTGGGAGCCATATTGCTACCATGACCTAATCTATTAAGTAGACAGCTTAATGGGTGAAGGGCAAGACAAAAGAGCATCAGTGACAAAGAGTCACCCTGGAATATCCCCCTTTAAATTTTTATCCCTAGGATAAAAATATGTCTTTTATCATGGTTTAGATGCAAAGTGGTTTGTCATTGTTTCATGGTCACTGTAATGTAACTGATCAATGTAGGGTGTATCTTATACATCTGTAAGTACTTTATCCATGAATGTGGGATGCTGTCAAATGCTTTTTCTGTAATCTATCCATGCCATACTTAGATTCTTCCCCTTTTTACAATTCTCCATTATGACTTTAACAACAAATGATCCTTTGTTCCATATGAATCTTCTCTGTGTGTAAGATTTTCAGTCCATATATTTCTGGTAAATCACGGTATATTAATCAGATCAGACAATAGTAATAGAAGTAGCGAACTTAAACTTGTCAAGTCAAAACAAAACAAAACAAAAAACTACTACTGTTCAAGTGCACTGGAACTTAGAAAATTGCCACATTGTTTACATGACTAAATGTATTTTATTTTATTTTATTCTACCAGTTGGTTTTAAATACCATTTTAAATCAGTTGTAATTTAAGTGTATATTTTGTTTCCATCATCATACATACATTTTTTCTTATTTTTATTTATTTATTTTTTTCTGGTTCTTTTTTCCACTTTATTCAAAATTATGTGTAATAACAATACTAATTAATTATACAATTATATATATTTTTTATAGATTGTTTTTAGGGTTCTTGTACACAGACCTGAAGAGGTCTAGAAGGACAAAAGTGATCTTTGTTAACAATAGGTTATGAAAATAGAAATTGATTTTTACATGCAAAATGTATATGTATATATTTATATATATATATTTTTGATTGCCAAATGAACTAAGGTTGATATATTTCCAGCCATGTAGTATATTGTCTTGGATAAAAATCACAGACTTAATATTCTACTTAATAATCTGGTTAAATAAGAGGTACCACATCATTATAAATTTTATTTAAAGTACATAAGGGTTATATTATTATAACAGCTATTAAGTAGGGCAGGACCAGCTCGAATGTCACACTGATAGGGGAAGGGATGTGAATTTAACATGTGTACCAATAACACTTTGTTTTACAGCACAATAAACCACTCCCATGCCTGATAAAAAGTATATATATATATATATATATATATATATATATATATATATTTAGAAAGCTTGTGTGGAAATGATTACTCTATTTTTGTTTTACTTAGATCACTTTTCTGTGTACTTAATAAAGGATTTTCGACTGGAAACAGACTGCCTGCCTTACTTGGATTACTTTTGAATACTTAGTAATGCTATACAATTATATATCTTCTATTATTATTTTTTGTTTTGCTTTGTTTTGACTTAAGATGAGTTTAAGTTCGGTACTTCTACTACTATTGTCTGATATGATTAATTTACAGTGATTAACTACAAATATATGGACTGAAAATCTTCCACACAGAGAAGTTTCCTGCACTGTTTGGTTTTTGGACCCACTACACTTGTTTACTGGGGTGTTTTGAGACTTCGGGGATACCACGGAGATTACTTGTTTTTTATTCCTTTAATTCTGTTAATTTTTAACTTCTGCTTTACTAATATTCTATTCTACGTTCCCCCTTTGTGATCTTATTTTTTGTATTATGAAATTTTCCATATCTGGATGCCTATGCCTGTATTTCTTTTCAAATATCTTTGGAGCTGAATTTTTATATTGATTAGTTTGGCTTTCTCCTTTGCATAAATATTGTACCATATCAGATCTCTGTTTCTTTGCCCTGTCCACATTTCTTTTTTATAGCTTTCAAAAATCTCTGTTTTTTTGTTCTTTATTTGTTTATGTATTAAAGTATGTACTCAGGGTTTTGTAACAGGTTTTTCTTTTATTCAGTTATTCAGATTTTCAATGAAAAATACACCACTTATATCTCAGCAGCTAAGGGTATATGCAACCCAATAAATCAAAAATAATGCCAGATACCTACTTCAGACTTGCTTTACCGAAGCTCATCAGTGGGCTTAAATTCTGCTGACTGAGATGGATGAAGGGATGGGTGTTTCTGCAGCAGATGTTTCCTATAAATGCCATGGTAAGTGTAAAAGATAAGTTTCTAATAAAAAATTAAACATCAAATAACAAAGACAATTATTTTAAGAGTACGTGTTGGAAAAACATTCTACCAGTAACTGTGTAAGGGCACACCATACTTTGCAAAGGCTCAATACAGCAGTACTTATAACATCTGAGTTAATTCATTAATGGAGTACCATTTGAGCACACATTTTCCATAACTATTACATTCCCTGTTGTTGATGAGCTTTGATACTGATGGTGGTGGTGTGAGACTCCCATATAAGTAACTCTGGCATGCTCTTCTTTTGTCATCAAAACTGCTTATCACAAACTTAAGTTGGGAGGGTGGCCTAATGGTTAAGGTGTTTGCCTTACAAACACAAGGTGCAGGGTTTAAGTCTCACAAGGGATAACTGACTAGGCTTAAAATGGCTCGCAAGGGCAGTTAGCCTAGTACTAACCTATGAACATGTAGAAGCAGTTGCTCTCTCTATGAACCTATGAACATGTCCCTCTTAACATTGTCAGGCGAGTGATTCAATTATCTTCAATATTCTCACACCTGACATGTTACTAAAAAGATACTTTCACCTGAACTGTATGTTTTCATCAAGCTTAATAAACACTTAATAGACAAATGAGCTTTAAATATTTCTAAACCTTGCATCTTTCTTGCTAATGGCCAAATCATACAACTTACTTCCTTAAGCACTGTATAAAGTTTAACAAAGCCACTAGAATAAGCAGATTTATGGATTTAAGCTCTCATTTAACAGAAAAAAATACAAGCATTGCAAAACTTTCAAGTTTAAGAAAAAACTGAGACAAAAGCAATTCTTCTGAATTGACAATGAAGAAAAAAGTTAAATGCCTACTGAAATGTTAAGTCCTCTTCCAACTACCCTTTGGAAGTGGCAATATGTACAGTGACCTATCATGAAGGTGGTTAGAAATGAAAATACTGTTGTGTAAGTAAACTTTCCATAACAGTAGATGTTCAGATAATCACTGCTGCAGTAGTCTAAACTATATCGGTTACATCCTGCCAGAGGTATAGCAGCTAGTCAGCTTCCAAAGCTTAAGGGTACCTTTCATGCACCCAAACCATTAGAGCTGGAGCACAGCAAGAAGAAAACCACTGGTCTAGTCACCAAGCCCTTACATGTTTTCATGCCCACTGAAAGAGGGTGGCTACAGCCCTGAAAGAGGTTACTAATAGGAAAAAAATCCAATTCCTCATCCTGGCACACAAAACCATATAAAAAATTAGGTTGTGGAAGGAGAGAGCATCTACTGCAGCAGTGACCATTTGAACATCTACTGTGATGGTAAGTTTACATACATATCTGGACTATATTCATAATCTGATCACTGATGCAGTAACCTAAGCTGTATCAGTATATTACCAAAGCTTAGAGAGAGGGAGGAAGAATGATAATGGTCTAGGAGCCCCTGGAAAACAGATCTTGCAAAAGCCTGTTCTGGACCTGGAAAAGGAATCTAGTTTGTAATGTTCTGTAAAAGCAGGCACAAAGGACCAAGATGCTACTACTAGAATACTTCTAGAGTCCACCCCTTTCCAAAGAGCTGCTGAATAAACCAAAGCCCCAGTAGAGAGCACCTTGACCCTGCCTAGAATTAACTTATAATGGTGGAAACAGTAAAGGAAATAGCATGGGACAACCATTTGGAAATTGTCGATTTTGGAACTACTTGTTCTCATTTTTTTACTTTCATTAAAAATAAATAACTGGACAGAATTTCTAAAAGTTTTAGATTTGTCAAGATAGTTTCCAACTTATTTATGGACATCCAGAGTAAGAAGGATCCTTTCTCCTTCACTTTAGGTTTTGAAAAGAACACATGGATATGGACAGCTTGGATCAGAGTAAAGTGAGATACCACTTCAGGCATAAATAAAGGATTCATCCTCAGAGAAACCGTATATCTGATAACCTACCAGAAGAGCTTGCATCTCAGTTTTCTAGCAGAAGTCAAAGCAATCAGTAACATTCTTTTCCATTACATGAACCTCAAATTACTAATAACTAACAGCCAGTCCCCAACCCTGGAGATCTAATTTTTGCTGCAATAAATGTTAAATGCATAAGAAATAAAACTGCTGAACTACATCTCTGGATTACCCAACATAAGCCTTACTTTGTTGCTGTAACTGAAACTTGGCTTAATGTCCATGCACGCTAAGGACCTCAAGTTTATTAAGATGGTCACTGTCCCTTTTTTCTTGACTAGTACACTATACTGCACATACCAGTTATTTAGCTTCAGAAAATGACAGAAAACCTGTTGTACTTTGCATCTCTTTATGAATTGTGTTGTACTGGCTATAAACTGAATGCTCTCAGTTATAATCTGACCTACCCCCAATTTTCACCAACTTCCTATTACCCTAATATTGTACTTCCTACATAAACATTTTACTTGTGACTCATTCCAAAACCCTCCCCAAATGACCGTATTACTTTTAGGCATACACTTGTTTCTTGTTCTCTATTTCCCCATCTCAACTTAAATTTTAACCCCATTAGCAGTTATCTTTCTCCCATACTGCTTTGCACTATATCCATTCAGAATCAAAACTCTCCCTAATAGTACCTACCTATTTCACATTGTATCCTTTACTTTTCACAAATAAAGCTTCATTTCTTCTTATTTTGACTACATTGTTATATTCTAGCCTTTCACACCCCTCTATTCTTTACATTCCAGAAAGGATACCAGGATAGCTTAACTCTCTTCTTTTGTAGAAAATACTTTTCCCCTTACCTATCCTCTAGCAGCTTTCAGAACCCACCATCACTGAATCTCCTGCCCTGCAACGTCTTGTTTCCTTCTTCACTGCTACTTCCCCACTACCTGACATCTATAAAATACAGATTCCTGTACTTAATTATGCTACTCTTCAGCTTGTCCTCTATTTGTCACCTCCTACTGTGCCATCTGTCATCCTACTATGACTCAATAATATCTCAAAACATCTCTCCAGCTCTATCCCAACCACCTATCCACACTTCCTCTTTACACTCTCCACACATTGCACCAAAGTCATTTAGTATTGCTCCTCACCTTTAATATAAACATAGACCGATTAACTGTACTTCAGCTCAAACCAAAACAAAATTGAGTGCAAGAATCTCTCCAAAAACAAGTATGCATAATTCCCCAATATACTAAAAACCTTTTAGGAGGAGACATATACTCTAATCCTGGCCCCACCTATCACAATGAACACAAATATAATTCTCTCCCACACATTTCTCTAATCTCCAACCATGGTGATCCAATATTTGCTGCAATAAATGTTAGAAGCATAAGATAAAAAATTGCTGAGCTACATGCCTGTATTACACAACATAAGCCTGACGTTCTCACTGTAACTGGAACTTGGCTTAAACCTAGCATTAACGACTCCAAAATTATACCTCCTGGCTATAATAGCATCAGTAATGACCATATAAACAGGAAAGGTGGTGGTATTGCTTTAATATTTCCCACCACCTACCACATTTCTCCTTACACCAAACCAATAACAAAATTCAGTTCAGCAGAGCTTCTAAATTCTTTCCTCAAAATAAATAATTATAAACAAATATGTATAACTGTCCTTTACATACCTCCTGGTGACAATAAAACTGTACTGGAAGATAGCCTACATTGAATATCCATAACATTTCCACAACAAAAAAATGCTACTAGGTGATGCGAATGTCAATTGGATGGACATAAACTCTAACTCCCCTATATCTCGCATGAACTTATATGGTTTACACAACTAATTAACAGCCCCAAAATTCAAAGCAAGACATCAAATTCCCTATTAGACTGGATTATAGTATCAAATCCTAGCAAATACTCCACCAGTGGTTCAATGTCAGACTCTGCCTGTAATCTTCTCCCAGTCTACATGACCAGACATCTCACATATCTAGTTAAACAACATATCTAGTTAAACAGCATATTTATAAAACAGCATGCAACCTTTGCAAGTTTAACCTAGAAATGTTCATTACTACACTATCATCTATTGAATGGAACTTGCTAACATCCTCCCTGTGAAGATAGGTGAAGGCTGCCAGCCTATCTGGATAGAAATTTGTAGATAATTCTGTCATTTGTAAATATTAATTTAAGCCACAGGCTTGCTCTCTTAAATGTGAAAAGACTGTATTGGATGTTGAACTGGAAAAATGTAACAACATTGCACTCTGCTGTAAGAAAGCTGATAAGTCAAGCAGTGTGAAATTCTTTGATCTAAAACTCGGAGCCGAAATGTCTAAAGGGATGCATTCTGCCTATTGTTTTGAGATCAAAGTTAATGGCTAGAATTTACATGTATAATTTCTTTTACTGCTCTGGCTTCTTGACCAGCTACAAGATCAAAAGGGCTATTAACCTCTGAGTGTCTGTTAGCCTGGGAACCAGAAAGAAATTATGTAATCTGAAATTAATCATTGGTACTGTGTTATCAATTTAAGGACAGAAAGAATGAGGGCATTTAGGATTTGTATTGAAAACATCCAACTCACCAGCACTCTGCCTGTGTTCTATATGTAAGTTTATTTTAAAACTGTGTTTTCTCTTAGACATAGCTAGGAACTAGCTTAGTCGTTTTTTCTGTACTGATCTCAGAACTTTTCTACTGTGTTAATTTAAGTATTTCTCAGTGATCTCTGAACTCTTGACTAGCACTGTGTAGTAAGAAGTATTGTCTTGTGTTTTTATTATTTATTATTAAATATGTTTAAACCTTTCAATGGTGGCTGTTTTGTGTAGAGATAATTTAAGCTCTAAGAGTACATTGCATGCATTTAGTGATACTGGCAAAACCACACCAATAAGCCTAGACTGTTCAGTTGCACTTACCATTTGAATAATAATATTGCACAGTAATAATTGGACACCCTTTGTTAAGGGCCTTTTTAGTAGCTGATAAATATTAGTGGGTTTTGGCAAGTGGCACTACCATATAGTCTGGGTAAAAGGGGCACAGCAGAAGAACCTGTGCCAGCCTTCTCCAGGAATATCTGTGTGGTTGTACATAACTCATCTCAAAGTGTGTGTGTGTCAGCTACTTGGGCAGAGACATGAAGCACTGGTTGGACAGAGAGGGTGCCGGAGGTTTTAGCTTGCCCAATAGGCTGAGATCTGGACCCTATAGCTGTGCCAGTGAGGAGTCTTATTGGGGACCTGGAGAGAAAGGAAGAAACCAGCCCCAGACTGACTGTGATCTTTGTGTGCTCTTAAGGGAAATTGTACTTTACTGTGGGTGTATTTATTATCCTTTCCCTATATGGATGCCCCTCACTGGTGTTAGTGGTGAGGATTGAGGCTCCCACACCACATATTCATTGGCTGGAAAATACTAATTGGCTTGTAGTGGTGTGGGTAGTGTGAATTCCTGTAGCTTGTGTACAGTGATCACTGAAGGTGTTTTTGTACTCTAAATTAGCCATGCAATGAATACTCAGAGTTCGGATCACAACTGATTAATTTCTTTTGTTAGCTTACTTAGTAAGGGAGAGCAGGCAGCATATCAGCAGAGGAGTACGGAAAGCTGACAAGGAGCCAGCTGGCTGAGATGTGCCAGGCTAGAGGACTGGTGCATGGAAACCTGACTAAGGCAGACATGATTGCAGCTTTGGTCACAGCTGCATCATAAAACAGCAACCAGGAGTACGATCAGACTGGCAGTAGAGCTGTACCACACTCAGAGAATAAACTGCTCAACC
The DNA here is from genome assembly GCF_019279795.1 of Protopterus annectens. NCBI lineage: Eukaryota > Metazoa > Chordata > Ceratodontiformes > Protopteridae > Protopterus > Protopterus annectens. Next base: position 1,157,091,534 of record NC_056735.1, on the reverse strand, counting down.
TTTCTGCAGAGGACTTAAAAATCCATCTGGAGCTAAAGAGACTTGAGTTGGAGCCCAGACGTTTGGAAACAGAAGCAGCTGAGAGACTGAGGTGTCTAGAGAGTGAGGACAATGAGAAACTGTGATGTTTGCAGGTTGAAAAGAATTTGAAACTGCTATGCCTAGAGGGTGAGGAAAAGGAAAGGCAGAGGCAGCAAGAAAAGGAGATGATGACTCATCGCCAAAGTCATGGAGGTAATGGGGAAGGGAATAACTAGACCCCAGAAGCAAAAAAAGACAGTAATTTTTTTCTGCAGTTTACAGAGGGGGATAATTTTGATAGTTTTATTCACATATTTGAGAGAGTATGTAAACAGTATGATGTTGACCAAAAGCTCTGGGTATGGTTCCTGACCCCCTTACTCCATGGTAAAGCTGTAACTTTGTTGTCTAAAATTTCTGATCAGGAATGTTTTGATTATACTACTGTTAAGAACTGCTTGTTAGATTTTTTTAAGCTAACACCTGAAATGTATAGGAAAACGTTTCGTTAGCATAGCCACAAGGCAGATGAAAGTGTGTGTGAATATGTTGCTGAACTGAGCACTTATTTTCATAGGTGGGTGAGTGTATATCAGGTCACTACTTCTGAAGGGCTGGCAGCTCTTTTGGTGAGGGAACAAGCCCTTAGCACTTTGCCTGAGGACATGAGGATCTGGTTAGCTGATAGACAATGTGCTACTTCAGATGAGTTGGGGAAGAAGGGAGACCTAAACCTAGCAAGCAGGGCATCCCTGCACAGGAAAGGAACCCCAAGTACTGCTCATGGGTCTAAAGGAACTCATGGTGGACAGCACAGACTGACCCAACAGAATCTGCCAGTAGCAGGGGAAGCCACTAGTCCAGGTACACGTCCAGGACCTAGGATTAAATGTTTTGAATGCAACCAGTGGGGCCATGTGGCATACAGATGTCCATGGAGGTAAGGTGGGGAACAAAAGGTGAGAGAGCCAGTAAGTGGGTAAGACAAAATGCCAATAGTAGGTTGTCTTGAGACAACAGGGGTACCGAACGACCATCCTGCATATGTCCTGATAGGGAAGAATTTGGATGAGGCAGTACTATGTTAATGCAGTTACACACAGTCAGGCTTTGAGACAAGCATGTACGTCTGGTAGCCTGGGGGAGACCCAGCTAGACTGCATACTTGCAGCCAGGACTGGTGAAGTGGTTATTTCAGGGAGGGAGCTACTTTGTAGCAGTGAGACTGAATGTGAGCCACAGCTGCTTGTGGGTACTGATGTTCCTTTGGACAGAGTGACTGCAGAGGTAGAGGTGAGTAGCAGTGCCCACTCTGACGGTGAAGCACCAATGTCAGAGGATGCCAGACTTCCTGTGGAAGGAGAGCTGGGAAAGGTTACAAAGAGAGAGTTGTGACAGGCTCAGCTCTCAGACCCTACACTGTGAGGCCTGAGGGAGGTAGCTAGTGAGGCACCTGATTCTCAAGGGAAGGGGGAATTTGTCTACTGGGACAAAGGGTTACTGTATATAGAGTGGACTCCTGCGGGAGGGCTAGAAGGTGAGAGGGTACAGCAGTTGGTAGTGCCTAGAGACTACCATCTGGTGCTTCTAGCCATAGCCCAAGTTATTCACTTTGCAGGTCATATGGGCATAAAATGTACAAACAGACATATTATGCAGAACTTCTATTGGCCTGGAATTTCCAGAGATGTAACAGGATACGGCAGGACCTGTGAGCAGTGCCAAAACGTAGGCAAGGCAGGAGACAAGATGAGAGCTCCTTTAATGCCTTTTCCTGTGATTGTGGAGCCATTTAAGAGGGTAGCTATGGATATTGTGGGGCCTCTGAGTACCCCAAGTTCCACATGGAAAAAGTATATCCTAGTGGTAGTGGATTATGCTACACGATATCCTGAGGCATTGGCTCTGTCCTGCACTGAGGCAGAAAACGTGGCAAATGCTTTGTTAGAGATTTTCAGCAGGGTAGGTTTCCCAAAAGAAATACTGACAGGCAGAGGTGCCAATTTCATGTCAGACCTGCTGGCTTGTCTGTGGAAGTACTGTGGGCTAAAGCACCTGAAGACCACCCACTACCATCCCCAGACTAATGGTCTTGCTGATAGGTTAAACTCTACAATCAAGTCCATGCTACGGGCATTGCAGACTAGTTTAAGAGGGAGTAGGAGAAATATTTGCCCCATCTGTTTGCTTACGGACAGGTTCCCCAGGAATCCATAGGTTTTTCACCCTTTGAGTTGCTTTGTGGGCATAGGGTGAGGGGACTTCTAGATTTAATTCGAGATGAGTGAGAAGGTGAGTGTGAATCTCACAAGGAGTCTGTTGTGACATATGTCCTAAACCTCAGGACAAGGCTCAGGGAACTCATGGGCAGGAGAACCTGGCAGAAGCCTAACAACAGAAAAAGGTATGGTATGGCAGGAATGCTCGAGCTAGAGAGTATGCTGTAGGGCAGCAGGTAATGGTTCTCATTCCTGTCAGACAAAACAAGCTGCAAGCAGCTTGGGAGGGACCCTACAAGGTGGTAAGAAAGGTAAGTGATGTTAACTACGTCGTTGAACTGCTAGGCAGGAGACAGGAGCACAAATTGTGCCATGTTAACATGATGAAACCTTACCATGATAGGGAGGCCCTTGTGCTGAGCATTTGCAGCAGATTGCAGGAGGAGTCTGAGGGAGATCTGGTGACTGATCTCCTCAGTGAGGCTCGGACTGACACCTCAGTGGAAGGGGTAGCAATGTCCCAGCAGCTATCTCCTACTCAGGTTCAAGAAATCCGAGCAGTGTTACAGGAGATTGGGGACATGTTCACTAGGAAACCAGGGTGCACCCACCTGGTGCAGCACCAGGTGGATAAAGGACCCCAAATCCCTACTAGGCAGACCACTTATAGGGTGCCTGAGAGAGTCGAACAGACTCTGAGGGAGGAGATACAGGAGATGTTGGAACTAGGGGTAATTCAAGAGTCCAACAGTCCCTGGGCCTCCCCAGTAGTGTTGGTGCCAAAGAAGGATGGCAGCACCAGGTTCTGTGTGGACTACAAGAAATTAAATAGTCACACAGAGTCAGATGCTTACCCCATGCCTAGGACAGATGAGGCCCTAGAGAAGCTAGGTGGGGCTAAGTATCTTACAACTATTGGTCTTACCAAAGGTTACTGGCAGGTGCCCTTGACTCCAAGTGCTAGAGAGAGGTCAGCCTTTGTGACTCCTTTTGGCTTGCATGAGTTCACAAAGATGTCCTTTGGGATGAAAAATGCCCCAGCGACTTTCCAGAGGCTGGTAGATCACATCCTAGCAGGAGTAGGAGGGTTTGCCCTTGCTTATCTAGATACTGGCATCTGCCATTCCTGGCAAGAGCACCTTCAACATGTCAGGGAGGTGCTGGGCAGACTACAGAGGGCAGGGTTGACAATTAAGCCCATTGATTCAGGTGGGTATGGCAAAGGTCTCCTACCTGGGACATAGAGTGGGGAGTGGTAAGATCAGGCCAGAACCTTCCAAAGTGGAAGCCATTCATGCATGGTTTGCACCTGTTACCAAAAAGCAAGTGAGGGCATTCTTAGGGACAGCAGGGTACTACAGAAAGTTTGGCCCCAGTTATTGCACCATAGCTGCTCCCCTCACAGACCTGACAAGGAGGAACAGGCCAGATAAGGTAGTTTGTACTGCAGCATGTCAGCAGGCATTCCAGAAGCTTAAAGAAGCTTTGGGAGGACCCCTGTGTCAGCCAGTCCAGATTACAGCAAAGAATTTGTTGTGCAGGTGGATGCTTCGAACCAAGGGGGTGAGGGCTGTACTTGCCCAGATTTCTTCAGAGGGAGAAGAGCACACAGTGGTTTATCTCAGCCATAGGCTCCAACCCAGGGAGGAATGCTATGCAGCTGTAGAAAAGGAAGGTCTAGCCATAGTGTGGGCACTGCTGAAATTTCAGCCTTATTTGTATAGAAGAAAATTCACTGTAGTTACCGATCACAATCCCCTAACATGGTTAAACAGAGCCAGCCAGCAAATTATTAGGGATGATAGTGGATGATAATCTTACATTTGACCTCCATACAAAATTGCATACGAAAAAATCATCAAAAACGAGAGATATTTTACAGATCCAAAAACGTTCTCATTAACTAACTAAAATGACACTTGCCACTGCTCATCTCCTCCCCTACTGTTCTTTATGCTGCTCCCATACTTACTAGCCTCCAGGCTTCACGAAAATCAAAACTTGAACAATGTTAAACCAAAGTTGCTAAATTTGCAGCAAATGCCCCTTTCAGAACTCACCACTGTATAGCACTAAAAAGCCTAAGCTAGTAAGAATTGCCTCATCAATCAACATATTCACAGCTTTTTACCACCTATAAAATTATCCAACATCTGTCTGCCTGAGCAGCACTAAAAACCATTCTACACAGACTATGTTCACAGTCATTTGTTGCAATCCACTAACCAAAAACTCCTGTCTGTCTACAAACCTGTCAAATCTGATGGGGACTGTCTGTTCTCATACAAGGTTGCTAAGATCTGGAATTCCTTACCTGTATCCGTTATGTCGATACCCTCCCTCCCATCTTTCAAAACCATTCTGAAAGACTTCCTAGCTAAAATTTGGCTCTGTTCTTGCTTAAAACCAGGAAAAACTATATCCCTAAATGTGAGCATATACAGTTTCATTCCTTACACCTCCTTACTCTCCCTTCGTCATTTACTTCCTTACCTCTATCAAATTCTCCTCCCTGACTTTCTCTCTAAATATACCATAAGCCTGTTTTCCCTCACTTGCAATTCCTGTTTGTATTAGACCAACTTACTTTTAATTTCTCTACAAACTGTCTAAAATTTCTCTAAATATTAAGTGATTGTCATATAACTTGTATCGATTATTAATTAATGTCTTCATATTATGTGTAACTTGTTATAATTATTTAAAGTGCAGATGTTTCTGTTTTATTTTTGAATATTGTAAAATTAATGTTCTTAAAATGTTTTGTAATAACGTGGAGCTTTTCTCCTCAGGCCTTTGCTGAAAATGGGCTTCTACTACCCAGTCGAACTTTCCCTGTAATCAAATGTTAATAAGTAAACAAATAAATTGGCCTGAAGAGCTGGTTTAAATGGAAAAATATAGCAAAAGATATATATTTTTAAAGAAAACCAAAATCCGAAGAAGGACCCCATTTTATATGTGAAATGACATGTAAAACTCCTTTCAAAAACATGAGTGTATTGGAAGAGGATGGGCAGTCATGCTGAAATAGCCTACAGAAGAACCTTGATAATGGAAAAAGAAATGCTGAGGACAAAAATTCACATAAATATTTACAACCAGAAAAATACAAGCAATGAAAGCGTCTTTGTTCTTAAGGTAGCACCAACTAGAAAAACTTTCTCATAATCTAATATATATGATTTTCTAGTGGCAGGTTTCTTTGCCTTTTATAACATCTGCTACACATCCTCAGAAGAAGTTGCCTAAAAAGGTATCCATGCAGTCAAATGAAAATGTCCAGAGCTGTTGAGTTTCAAACAACTGCTGCTTTGTGTGAGAAGGTCTAATTTGTGAAGGAGCTTGTGGTAATTGCCCTTGGCTGTTTCCAAAAAGAAGGGAGAAACACTGTTTCCTGGGCTAGAATGGAGTCATCACAAAGATCTTACACAGTCCTTCTGAATCTTCAGAGTGACCCCAGATAGAAGAGAAATGGGTGGAAAGGCATACAGGAAACCTTCCTGTCCAAGAAAGATAGAGAATGCATTTGTTTTCCAGGCTGCTCAAAAGGAATCCTACATCAAAACTGTGCATTTGTTTGTTGTGAATGGAGGTACACAGATCTAGCTGATGTGTTCCCTACAGCAGGATCAGATCCTAAAAGACCCCCTGATTCAGTTTCCATTCATGACGGTTCATTTAGCCCTAGTCCTGCTCAGCTTGTCTGCCACCAAGTTTTTGTACTGACTGAAAGGAAGGTGTGATCACAGTAAGATTGTACAGAATTTCTATTTCACAGGGTACCAAGGCTAATCTGCACAGAAGTAAGATATGGAAGCCTCCTGCTTAATTAAGTACTGCATCAATGTGGTGTAGTCTGTGATCACTTGTAGAGGTAAGGGGGAGCATACATGATTAATAAAGTTGAGTGCATTTATTACTGCCAACACATCTTTTATGTTTAAGTGCTTTGGTCTGTTTTTTTTTCCAAAGACCCTGAACTTTTAACCCCAAAGAGGCAGCCCCCCAAACAAAGTCTGAGGTATTTGTTGTTACAGACTACAGTGGAGGTGGAAGGCAGAAAGGGAGACGTGGATTCAGATAAAAGTGGTCTTTCCACCAAAACAATTTCATTTTTACAAATCCCAAAACTGGAATTTGAAAGATCAGGGGAAAACGATGTTAGGGCCATACAGATTTTAGCTACTACTGATTTTTTTATATATTTCATATGGAGTCTGACTAGGGGATTCATGAGAATCACAGATGCCATGAATCCTAAAATTCTGAGAAAATTCAGATTTGTGGAAGTGATTAATTAAGTGGAAATACTCCAGAATAGATCTAGAAACAGACTTAGTTTATCCTGTGGGGAAAAAAGCTATTTGAATGGAAGTATCCAGGAGATACCCCAGGAATACCATTCTGTGGGATAGAATAAAACAAGATTTTTAAATATTCTCTTGGAAACCCAGTCACTGGAGCTAGACACTTAGTGAATATTCCTGGATGACCTAAAGGGTAATGCAGAGAACTCAGAGTGCTTTCAAGACATTGAAATGCTTAAAATACATTTGAAAAACTGTGGCTATGGGAATTTATTTTATTTTATTTATTTTATTTGCAGTTTGTTTGCCAGGATGATCCATTGGGCCATGAGGAACGCATTTTCAATGGAGTCTTGGGGAGAAAAGCTCCAAAAATACAAATTACTTAATAGAAGCAAGTTATAACAATAGAAAGTACAGCAATACAGGTAAATGGTATTAGTAAAATGCAAAAGCAGAGAAATCTTTAAAAAAGACAATCAAAGTTATATACAAAATTTGTTATTTCCATCAATTGCTTAACAGGGTTAAAAACAATAGGAGGACATTTATAGATGTATCAGCTCTTGGACTATAGCTTAAGTTGGGGAACTTTATGTAGGATGGGAACAGGAGCATTCGCAGTGGGATGTTAGGTGGGAGTGAAGTAAAGTTTTGATGGAAGAAAGGCTGCCAGTGGTATGGATAAGAGGTGGGAGTGAATTCCAGAGGCGAGCTAGAGAGAAGGACAGAAGATATTTGCCTGGTGGGCGGGAAGGTTTATGCAGTTCGATCAGATTTTGGGAGTTAGATCTTTGGAGTCTATCAGGTTGATGCATTTTAAGGGTAGTGATATAAGAGAGGTAAATGGGTAGCGCTAGCCAATTCAGTTTATGAAGGGCAATACAGTGGTGTGTAGAAGATCTGTGGCCTGTTGCGAATTTTGAAATTTTATTGCAACAGGAGGAGAGTTTTGTCCTGAGGGAGGATTGTAGGTTAGTAAGGAGTGGGGGACCATATAGGAGGGATGGGATGAGGTATGTGATAGAGAGAACAAGCTTAGTAGAGGGAGAGATGTAGCGATTGTGATGATAGAGCATGCCAAGTTTCTTATGATTTTTTTTTATATTTACTTGTACGTGGGTATCAAACTTGAGCTGGTCATCGATAAGGACTCCTAGTAGTTTTGCATTAGATACTATTTTGAGAGGTGTATTTTTCTGACTGGTGATAGAGAAAGTGTTTTTGTCTCGGGAGGTGGTTTTGGTAGGGGTAAATATCATGAGTTTAGTTTTAGAGGCATTAAGTGCTAGGTGGTTGTCTAGCATCCATTTTTCAGTGAAGGAGAAGGCATCTTAAGTTAATTTTGTTAGCATGGAGATGGAGGTGTTGGAACAGATTATATTTGAATCGTCGGCGTATTGAATAAGACTAACATTAGGGATGGTCTGATAGAAGTTGTTTATGAAAATGTTAAATAGCAATGGACCTAGAATTGAACCCTGGGGTACTCCTGTGGGAGTGTTGAGGAATGAGGAGGTAGCTTTTTTCCACTTTACTGCTTGCTGCTTATTTGAGAGGTAACTCGTGAACCAGTTGATAGAGGGGGAAAGATTTAGTTTAGAGAGTTTGATAATGAGAAGGTTGTGAGAGATGGTGTCGAAGGATTTGAAAAGTCTAGTAGGAGGGTGGATACAATATGGCCAGAGTCACGGGCCTTGTTAATGGTTTCTAGGAAGGAGAGGAGAGCGGTGGTAGTGTTATGGCCAGGTCTGAATCCGTGCTGTGTGGGAGTTAGAAGGTGGTTATTTGTGAGATAGGGTAAAAGTTGAAGGTGGATGCATTTTTTGAGAAGTTTAGAAATGAGGGATAAGATGGTGATACATCGAAAGTTTGGGATGTTATTGTTATTACCCCCTTTATGGAGTGGAATAATAAAGGCCTTTTTCCAGAGTTGGGGTACACAGCCTTCTGTGATTGATCAGTTTTTTAGATTGCAGGTGGGAAGGGCTATGGCTTCTGCAGCTGTCTTTAGAAGTAGGAGGGGATTTGATCAGGGGCATTAGAGGCTGGTTTCAGGTTTTGAAGAAGTTTTTTATAGTAGATATAGGGATGGGATTTATGGAGAAGGGAGGAGGTTGAGAGGTGGAGGTACAAGAGTAGAAAGGGTTGGAGAAGGTAGGGGTGTGGAAGTAGGATTGTTGGTGAAGGTAGATGTCAGTTTGGCTATGGAATTGATGAAGAAAGAATTAAACTGGGTATCTGGGTCTATATCAGCAGCATTTGGATCAGGAGTGGGATTTTTTGCTTTACCTGGGTTAATGAGAGAGGAGATTCCATCCCAGAATATTTTGGGGTTTGTATTGTGATTGATCTGGACTGTGGAAAAATAGAATTTTTGGTCTGAAATAAGTCTTTTTAACTTTGTTTCGAAGTATTTTATACTCATTGAGGGGGGATATAGTTTTGTTTTTGTGGTACGTTTCCAAGCTTTATCTCGGAGTCGCATGATGCTTAAGGTGCCTTTAGTTAGCCAAGGGACGGATTTACTTTTAATGCATTTTGTTTTCAGGGGGGTCAAGGAATCTAACAAGTTTAGGAAAGTTGTATTGAAGTAGATAATGGCATTATTTACGGATAAAGTTTTTACTGGGTTCCAGTTTATTTCTGTAAGCAAGTTTATGAATGTATTGGGGTTAAAGTTTTTTAGGGACCGAATGGAGATATAGGTGTGGGATAGTTGTAAGGGGGGATGGTGGGTAAATGTGGGAAAGTGATCGCTGAGTGGGTCAGGAAGGATACCACTATCGATGTTGTGAGAATGAAAAGTATACCAATATCGTCAGCTCCTAAAGTATCCTTGCAGCAAAAGCACACAGCAACACTTGTAGCAGGAAAAACTGTCAGGATACACCACGAGAATAAATCATAAAAACTTCTTTATTTGCAGAAACAAGAACGGATAAGCGCTTTCACATGCTTAACGCATGCTTCATCAGATCAAATAAACTGAAAATTCAACTTCCTTTTATACATAGAGTTCATCAATCACACCCTCTAGCTTAATTAACAATTAAATAATTAGGCAAGCACTCAAATGGTTGTAGCCGATCTCCCATTTCAGCTATGGGTCTCAAACCAGCATATATTTTTTTACTTTCATTCAAATAAATAGCATCAGATCTAGCTCTCATTTCTTGTGTATGTGTATTAATTATTAAAAAAACATAGTTATATGTTTGATATAGTTGCAATAAAACTGTTAAAACTTTCATAAAACCTTATCGGTAACATTTTGAGGTCCATCTACGAAGTATTAACAACAAATCTCTTATGCGACAGTGAAGCAGATCTCAAGAGCGACTAAAAACAAGTATAGCGACTGCATTAATCCACATTTTCACCATAAAACATCATTCAATTTCAAAAGATTAATGTGAACACAGTGTTTAGAAGCATTATTGAATAAAAATAAAAATTTAGATAGATGTAAACATAGCCAACCTCATTCGGTTAACTTCTTGATGTTCTGACTGCGAGCATGTTTCATGGCTCTCACATCTCCCTTCGCTTTATTAAGCAAGAGATAACTGTACTAGTAAGTCTCTGCTTAGTTTCTGAATGCCTGATTATTCAAAACGCTTGATATATTTAAATTTTCAACGCGTTCGCTACTGTATTAAACAGACTGGTTGTTTATTTGCCTACAGTACGCTTCAACCCGTCATCTGACGTTGGTCGTCATCTGGTACTAATTTAAATAAGCGTCACTATGGGAACATCTCAAATGCATATAAATAACTCTTAGTGAGTTATAAGCTACTTACATATAAGCTCAGAAACTGTATAACACTCATTAGTTATTCATTGCTTATGTGTTAACTCACTTAAATTTACGAAGATTATCAAATAAATCCTACCAAGTGTAGATGCAAAATACTTGTATAAAGGCATGTAATAAATAAAATGTATATAAGATAAAAACTAGAATAAACTTGAGTTATACGTGAATAGATTGATAACTATCCGACTTTAAAACAGTTACTATTCATTAATGACTAACAGTTCTTGAAATTGAGATTAAGAGTTTACAATAGTTTAAAATTGATTCAAAATAGTTAATTACATTGTAATATAGTATGATAAAAAATAAATATATACATATGTGAATATACAAATGTATAGGATGTATATGTCTAAGCTCAGAACTTAACTATAAGTTAGAATCATATATTTATGATAAATGCTCATGTTAAATTTATAATTAGTTCCACTCTGTTTATTCAGCTCTCAGGTTATATCACACATAAGTTATTTTTCAGTGTCTGATCACTAGCCACTACCTTTTCTCAAGTATAGGTCTCAAAGAAACAGAGTAGTTCAAACCTGGTTCTTTATGAGCTCCTGTTTTAAAAATCCAATTTAGTTCAGTCTCCAACAGTCGGTTTACATTATCACCTAGTCTTTTGCTAGTCTCTACTAGTTGGAGAGCTCTAAATTTAAATTCATGGGTAGGATTATTGACTATATGCTTCGCTAAAGCATTAATCTCAACCCTCTTACGTATATCGTAAGTGTGGTTATAAATACGCTCTTTCATTCTTCTTTTAGTCTGTCCAATGTAGAAGGCATCACAGGATGTGCAGTTTGCCATATATACTAAATTATTGCTATTGCAGTCAGCATATGTCTTTGGTTTAAAGTCAATAAGGCCCCTTGGATGTCTATAATTCTGAACATGATTTATGTATTTGCACATATTGCATTTCCCACAAGGGAAAGTGCCTACTATATCATGAGTTCTAGCAGTTCTGGTGTCTAGTGTTCTAGAGAAAATTTCTTTCAAATTGTCACATGTTTTGAACACAAAAGTTGGTTTCTCACCAACCACTAGTTTGATATCTTCTGCCAGGGTCAAAATATTCCAATTCTTACTGATGATGCTCCTAATGTTTGTTGTTAATACTTCGTAGATGGACCTCAAAATGTTACCGATAAGGTTTTATGAAAGTTTTAACAGTTTTATTGCAACTATATCAAACATATAACTATGTTTTTTTAATAATTAATACACATACACAAGAAATGAGAGCTAGATCTGATGCTATTTATTTGAATGAAAGTAAAAAAATATATGCTGGTTTGAGACCCATAGCTGAAATGGGAGATCGGCTACAACCATTTGAGTGCTTGCCTAATTATTTAATTGTTAATTAAGCTAGAGGGTGTGATTGATGAACTCTATGTATAAAAGGAAGTTGAATTTTCAGTTTATTTGATCTGATGAAGCATGCGTTAAGCATGTGAAAGCGCTTATCCGTTCTTGTTTCTGCAAATAAAGAAGTTTTTATGATTTATTCTCGTGGTGTATCCTGACAGTTTTTCCTGCTACAGATGTTGTGAGAATGAGAAACTAGAATCCAATCAAAGGTATTTCCAGTGGAGAAGTCCTTGGAAGGCATGGTTGTGACATTGATAAGTTGGGAGAAGCTGTAGAGGTTTATATTTAGAGGGTTTTGTGGCCCAGTTAATGTTTACATCACCCAAGATTATAGTCTCATTGATTACACTAGTAGAAATCCAAGACAGAATGTCTTCAAGGGTTGGGACATTGTCTCCAGGAGGGATGTAAAGGGTAACTAGGCAGGTGAACTTATGTTTATTTACCTGAAGTAGGGCTGGAATTAGTTCAGCGTTAGCAAACTGGGGAATCAGTTTGGTGTAGGGAGTAACTAAGAGGGAGGATGAGTAGAGGAGAGTGACTCCCCCACCTTTTTTATGAGTTCTATCCTTTCCAATTATGCAGCAGTTGGGTGGTATTAGTTCAGAGTCTTTTGTATGGGGTTTCAGTGACAATATACAAATATTAAATAACAATCACAATACAAAATATTGTGATGATAAACGTCTTTTAAATCTGTGGGGGCAGATCTGAGATAGAAGATAAATATTTATAAGACTGATGAACCTCATACAGTAGGAGCTGCAGGCTGGCTGTCAGGCATGTTGCAGACTGTAATAAAATCATCCTCCAAAGCTGGAAGTACAAGAGGAACAGCCTTAGGCTGAGGAAATTCCTGTTGTAGTGTATCATAATAAATTTTTAAAATTTATTTATTTATTTATTTCACATTTGTTAACCGGGTTAGTCCAACTGAGTTTGCAAACAAACCCATTTTCAGTGGAGACCTGAGGGGGAAAGCCCCAGCAAACATAAGTAAAGATAAAGTGACAATATACAAATATTAAATAACAATCACAATACAAAATAATTGTAAAAAAGAAAAGGTTATTAACTATTTTCATTGCATTGATAGTAAGCAACCCATTTTCAGTGGAAGAAAAACTCTCCAGAAACAATATGATGCCTGAGAGGAAATAATGGAGAAAGTTCCCTGAAATTCTATTCTCTGTTTATCTCATTGAGAATAATCAGAAACTTAAGAATTTCTTTTATTTTTCTTTACCAGTAAAACCAGAATGTAAAGATTTAAGAGAATGAAAAAAAAACCTCCTAAGCTAAGCCCAGTAAATCTTCCCTATCAAGGGAAATAGAAACAAAGGGAAGATAAATGTTTAACTTTTTGCTCCTTTTAAACAGGAAACTTCATAGAAGCAGACTGACTCATAACAACACCCTGGGGACCACACATCTTAATCTGGCCAGCAGAGAAACATTCCCTACCCCCTTTCTCCAAGACCAACAAGAGAGGTTTCCCCACGCCTGTAGAGAACACTCCAACAGCTTTAGAGAACGTGGGACTACACCCAAGGACGCCAAGGAAAATGATAAGTTGTCTGAAGAATGTGAAATGGCCACTGTAGGGCCATACACCTCTGTCTGAGGCAAGGCAGCAGCATACTGAAATGTCAAATGCAGTCTAGAAATGTTTTTTTTTAACTTGGGTCTGAAGGGAGAAAGAATCAAGGAACCAGTAAGCTGTTCTATGGTTAAGCCGAGAACGAAGCCTGAAAAGCAGCTATAAGAAGCAGGAGCAAGAAGGCTCTGAAAGGCTTGGTATCCAGACCGCTGGTTTTCTCCTTGCTCTGCTCAAGCTATGGGTACATGGAAATGTTCTTATGCAATGGAAACTGTCTGGTTGATATATCCCAGACAGGATAAAACCCATATACCTAAGGCTTCTGCAGCAGTGATCAGTATGATGAATGTTTTAGCACTGTCAGTTTGCACTTCTTACATACACAGTGACTCGGTAGCAGGTATCATCAGCAGTTACATAAAAATATAGAAGTGCACAAACTCTATAAGCCTGCAAATGATATGGAATGTCTTGACTGTTGATACGCTTACATATACATCTTGGTCTGTACCATCCAATGTAAAGTTAGTCTTGCCAGTGTCGGTAAATTCAACAATGCACTCCTCACAGCCATTTTTATCCTAGCTTTTTAATAAGAACAACTTTGAAAATGAGTATTTTAATACTCCACAAGACACAACAAAATCACAGCTATCTTTTTGCGGACTGAAGTCAAATAAGTCGTACGTGGAGTCAGAATGTGTGACAACTCCACCCACTTCATCACTGGAAGGTGAAGGTAAAAGAAAGAGAAAACAATATCCTTCTTCTTGCTCTCTTTCGATGAACAGGAAGGCTTTTATATGAATTAGCTCCCTATGGGTCCAGATCTGGATATTGGTGACACTCCGTCATACTCATCTGAGTCTCCCCTGACTATATAACTTTTCATGAAACAATAAACTAATGGTTGACTTTTGGAGGGGAGTTAGCCCACCAAGAACACTTCATTACAAAAATGGACCATATTGTTTTACACCTTTAAGGCACCATTTGATGGAAATTCTTAATGCCATGATAACTCAGCCACCTGCACCCGAAAAGGAAGACAGCCAGGATAGGACTCTTTAAGCCAGGCTAAATTTACTTAATAATCATATGACTGAGACTACCGTAATTTCCCAAGGTAACAGTAACTACCAAATGAATACATTGCCACTAGCACCTCTTTCTTCTGACAGCATCCAGAATTTTGGATAGCAATGGTAAAAGAGGCTTCACTTCTTATAGTCTGTCAATAAGGGCTCTTGCCTACTTAAGTAAGATCTGGCCTCATCTAAATACAGAATAAAAAGAAGTTATGTTCTTAGCATTAACGTTCCATCTGTGTCATCGATCTTCATTCATTCTTGACAGTTGGGTTTCGGTTCCTTCCTTGGAACTGACTAGGCCACTGTAATAAGCTCGCACCAGTCAAAAACTCTCAAGCAAAGGCTACCCGCTCTTCCCTTCAGATTGAGTTTGTCCATAGAAATAAAAAGTGGAAGCTTTGTCTGAACAACTGCCCTACTACAGTACCAGGACTAGTAGCGAACCTCCAGGAGTCTTTGGAGGGGGTAAGAGGGTGGGATGTCATGAATGAATGAAGATCAGCACACAGATGGAATGTTATGGTAAGAACATAACTTCTTTATCTGATGTTGTCAATCTTCATTCACTCATGAGAGTTGGGACAGAGTCCCTAGCTACTTTATGTCCCAGGAAGCCCTATGGAAGGATATTCCTGAGCACCACAGAGCCAAAGCATGCACTTACCCATGGAGGCCATATCCAATTTGTAACGAGTGATAAAGGTATGGGGGGACAGCCCAAGTAGCTGCTGTGCAAATGTCATCCATGGAGGCTCTAGAAAGAAAGGCTACTGAAGTGGAAACTGATCTGGTAGAATGAGCCTTGACTTTAGCTGACAGACTCATTTTATTTTGATGATAAACAAAGGTGATGCAATCTCTCAACCATTTTGACAAGGTGACTTTGGAAACTGGTTTGAGTAGTCGAGTACCTGAAAAAGACAGAAACAGTTGGTCTAATTTTCTGAATGATTTTGTTCTAAGTAAAAACATAATTGTTTGTGCACATCCAACAAATGCAAACAATATTTTCCTTTGTTTGAAAAATCTGGGAAGAAAACTGGCAGGTCAATGGACTGGTTAATATTTGAGTCTGAGACAACCTTGGGTAGAAAAGAGGAGTTAGTCATAAGGGATACTCTATCTTTATGAAAAATGATATATGAGTGCTTTATACACAAAGACTGCAATTCTGATATTCCCCCGGCTGAAGTGATGGCTACCAGGAATAAGGTCTTCCAATATAAAAATTTGATATCACAGGAGGCTGCTGGCACAAAGGGCTGATGGATCAAAGTTTGTAAGACTAACGTCAAATTCCAAGGTTCAATGGGATCTTTATAAGGTAGCTTCAAATGCATAACTCCCTTTAAGAAGGTTTTGCAGAGGCAGTGAGATATTAGGGAAAAATCATCGAAACCATTATGGAAATTTGAAATAGCTGCTAAATGAACTCTAATAGTAGAAGCAGAGCCTCCTGATTGGAGTAAAGTTGATAAATATTCTAACACTTTATTAATCGAAGCTGAAAAGGGGTCAACTCATTATCCTTGAGACCAGATCATAAATCTGTTCCATTTACTAGTATAAAATTTCCTGGTGGACAGTCTATGGGAAGCCAGAAGTATCTTTTGTACTGGGGAATATAGATTAGTCTGCCTGGCAATTACTGGAAGTGGAGGTAGCAAGAGGTCAGCTTGAGACTTGGTAGGTTGGGATGGACCAGCCCCTGTGGATGAGACAGCAGTCCCGGAGTTGGGTCCAGAGTCCATGGACGGTGAACTAGGTGAGGCCAAATAAAGGGGAACCAGACTTGACAGGGCCAATAGGGTGCAATGAAGATCACTTTGCTTCTCAACTATTGCACTTTCTTCAAAAACTGGGGTATTAAGGGAAGTGGAGGAAAGGCATAAAGCAGTCCCGGGGGCCAATCATGCATAAGAGCATCTCTCGGGGATGCCCTGGAGGGGGGATTAGGGTGAACTAGCTGCTGCATTTGTGGTTCGTGGAGGATGCAAACAGATTGCAGCAAGGCTGACTGCAATGACTACAGATCTCTGTCGCTACTATGGGATTGAAAGACCACTCGTGAGGCAGGAAAATTCATCTGCTCAGTTTGTCCCCAATCACGCTGGAATTTCCCGGAATGTGCATTGCTATCAGAAAATGCTTGGAGGTGATTGCCCCTTGCCATACATACTTTCAGGGCTTCCTGACATAATGGATAGGACCTGGTTCCTCCTTGTTTGTTGATGTACCAGACGACCGACATGTTGTCTGGATAGCAACATGGAAGGGCAGAATGGAATTCTTGCAGAGCTAAAAGCACCGCCCTCAGTTCTAGGATGTTGATATGCAATTTGGCTTCTAAGGGGGACTAGGTGCCTTGGACTGTCTTTCCCTGAAAATGCCCCACTCCCACCCCATCAGGCATGCATCCATTGTCACTACGGCCTTGGGCTGAGGGGGAGAAAAGGGACCATTCCATAACTCCTCTTCTGGCTTCATCCACAAATTCAGATCCTGCTTGCATGGATTTGTTATGCAGATTGGATAAGACATGGGTTGCGTTAACAGAGACCACTGTGATGCTAGCAGCCAATGAAGTAGCCTCATCTGGAACCTCGTCAGGGGAACTATGGTGATTATCACTGCCATTGACCCTAGTAGTTGGAAGACTAAGCAAGCTGGGACTATGTCTTGAGAGAGTATCACTTGGAGCTGTGATCTTAACCTTTGTAGTCTGTGAAGAGGTAGAGGAACCTCACAAGATCTCGTGTCAAATGTTGCTCTGATGAATTCTATGCTTTGAGTGGGTGCCACTTTTGACTTTCTTTTGTTTAGTGAAATGCCTAAGAACTCTGCCAGTTCTACAATGTAGTGTGAGGCATGAAGCAGTAGATGCCTGGTGGGGGTAAGGAGCCAATCGTCTAAATATGGTAACACCCAGAATCCTTGCAGCCTCAGATGTGCTCCTACCACTGACATGCATTTGGTGAACACCCTGAGGCTGTGGTGAGACCAAAGGGCAGTGTGCAAAATTGGTAATGATTGGCTCCCAGCCAGAAGCAGAAGTATCTTCTGGAGTGCTTGTCTGTTTTTATGTGGTAATACCCATCCTGAAGGTCTATTGAGCACATCCAATCATCTTTCTCCAGAAACGGAAGGATAGACTGAACCATGACCATCCGGAATTTTGTCTATCTGACAAACTTGTTCAAGATACTGAGGTCTAGAATCGGCCTCCAGTCCGCTGTCTTTTTTGGCATGAAAAAGAATCTTGATTAAAATCTGGAACTTACTTGGTCTAGTGAGACTGTTTAGATGACTCTTTTTTTAAGCAGCGTTTGACTTTCTTCAGCTGCTGCATCCCTCTGATTGGGTGGGACGTCGGGATTCACCTTTGCGGCCTTGGATAAAGCTCAAAGGGGATATGGCAACCTCTGGTAATTATTGTCTGCATCCAGGAATCTGATGTTACTAAATGCCAGGCTAAGTGGTGCAAATAGAATCTTCCCCTGACTGCCTCCAGAGGCAAGTAATTGGGCCACTCTTCAGGAGTGCTGATATGGTTGCCCAGAGAAAGAATCTCTGGAGCCCGAATTACGCAGGTCCCCTCTGCCATGGCAGGGGCATAGGTTCATATGTTCATAAGTAGGTACTAGGCTATTGGCCCTAGGGCCTGTACAAGCCTAGCCAAAAAGGTACCCTGGCTTTCGCCACCCAAGAAAATCATTTTCCTGTGCCCCTGTCAAGCAGAACCACAGAAGTGATCCCCGTGGTGAATTTCTTATTACCCATCCAATCATCAAGATTTTTCTTGAAGAGTGCTAATGAGGAGCTCTGTTTGACATAGATAGGTAGTCTGTTCCAGAGTATGAGAAGTCTCTGGGACAATTATCTATCCCTCCAGCATGTTCTGTTTATTGTGGTGACAAGGTTTAGGTGCCAGAGCTCGGTGGGATTGGGATTTCTTTAAATGGAGCATGTCCAACAGCTCTGGGTTTGACATAGCTTTGTATGCTAGGCAGAGATCGCCTCTGAGTAGGCGATATGCAATGGAGTAAAGCTGGAGTTTTTTGAGACGGTCTGCGTAAGGCATCTGTTTGAGGCCAGTAATCCTCTTTGTCAGGTATTTTTGCGGCCTTTCCAGTTGTTGTAGATGTCTTGTGAGGTACATACCAAAAGGGGTGTTGCACTCTATAATGGGTCTAATGAGTGATGAGTAGAGGGGAACAATGACCTCTTTTTTTCTGGATGATAAACCTTTTGTGATGAGGTGTGCCGCGTAGAAGGATTTCCTGACCACTGTGGCGATGTGATTATCAAAGGAGAGACTACTGTCCACCTGTGTCCCAAGGTCTCTTATCACACTTTCGGTGTTAAGTAGACTACTGCCTATGTGGTAGTTCATGGGTACAGAGTTTTTACCAAAGGGGATGACAATGCACTTTTTGGCATTGAGCTTGAGACCATGTCTTTGACACCAGGCGTCTGTCTCAGTGAGGCCCTTTTGTAGGATGTCCACATCGTTAGGAGTTTCAATTATGGCTCCTAGTTTGCAGTCATCTGCGAATTTAGTTAGCCAAAGACCTTCTGTGTTAGCCTGTACTTCAGAGAAGTAGATACCAAACAGGAGAGGACCCAGGACTGAACCCTGTGGTACTCCACTTGTCACTGAATTCTGATTTGGAGTCTCCTACTTTCACAGTGTGGGTTCTGTCAGTAAGCCAGTTGGCAACCCATCTTGTGACATAGGGATTTATACCTAGTTTAGTCAGTTTATCTATAATTCCAGAGTGGGGGGATGGTGTTGAATGCCTTGGCGAGCTCTAGATAGGCTGTGTGAACCACCTTACCCTCATCTATGGCTTTGGTGACTACTTCAAAGAAGTCTATCAGATTTAGGAGACATGATCTGCCTTTTACAAACCCAAACTGTGTGGGGTCCAGGGTTTGGAGATCTCCAATGTCTTTGTTTATGAGTTCCATGATGATACATTCCATGGCCTTGCAGACTAGGCTCGTCAGGCTAATAGGGCGGTAATTCCCGGGGTCTGTTCTGGCCCCCTCCTTTGTGGAGTGGGATAATTGTCTCGGTGCGCCATTCAATGGGCACAAAGCCTGAGGTGAGGCTATGATTGAACATGGTACTTAGGTGGGGTGCCAGTTCATTCTGTACTTCATATAGAAGGCAGCCTGGGATGTTGTCAGGTCCCATGGATGCTGTGTTCTTGGCTTTGGAGAGTGAGTTTTTTACCTGTGCAGCTGTGATTACAGGAACTTTGCATTCTTCCAGTATAAAGATGGGCTCTTTAGGGGCTGAGAGGGGGGTAAAGTTAGCACTGAACCTATCTGCCAGGATGTTGGCAATATCAGTTGGTTCTGTATATTTAGTGTCATTGTGCTGTAACTCAGAGCAGATCTGAGTGTTGCCACTGAGATTCTTGACATAGCTATAGAATGCTTTGTGGTTGTCTTTAGAATCAGTGGCAATTTTGTTTTCATAACTAGCTTTGGAGGATTTTATGAGGGATCTCAGCTTCTTACTGAGGTTGACCAGGGAGTTCCTCCAATCATGGGATTTTACTCTTTTTTGCAACAGTTTCTTTCTTCTGTTGTAGAGTTTGTTTATGGCAGAAGACCACCAGATTGGCTTCCTTTTTTTGGAGGATAGCATCTTGGCTCTGTTAGGGATAGCATGATCCATGCACTCGTGTAAGTGCTTATAAAGTGCATTTGTGTAGGACTCAGCAGTCGTACCTCTATTGTCCATCCGCATGGGTGTCGTGAAGTTTGCCACTTCTGTCTTAAGAACCGTGAAGTTGGCTTTGGAGAAATTTTTTACGGTTGTTTCCCTAATGGGGAGTGGGAGCGGGATGTGGATGTCTAGGGTGATTAGCTTGTGGTCGGATCTGACTAACAAGGAGCTGACCTCTGGTGTGGAACACCGGCCACCCATGTTGGTGATGACCAGGTCTAGGATATTGCTGCCCCTGGTGGGGTGTGGATAAGTTGATCCAAGGCGTTGGAATTGATGATTTCCAGAAAACGGTGAGCAAAAGAGTTGGTACATGAGTAGTTTTCCCAGTTAATGGTAGGGTAGTTTAAAATCACCCATTATTAGAGTGTTGGGTTGTACCTTAATATTTTCTAGTGTATCCAGAAAAGAGGAGTGGGAATCCTGGGGCATGGTGGGGGGTCTGTAGCAAGCTGCAATTTGGATTGCAGTTTTGCCCAGAGTTAGTTGAACTTGGATAATCTCGGATGCATTATGCTGAGAAACTAGCTTGGAGATGTGGATATCCTTAATGAATATGGACATGCCCTGGATCTTCCTGATGAGTTTACCCCTCTGCCCAGGGAAGAAAACTCGCCATGTGTGTCCCGAAAATGCCCTTGGGACTTCCTGAACTACATCTTTCCACTTCTCTGATTCCTAGAATAAGGTCGTTGAGGAATGGAAAAATGTACACCCACAGCAGAAAGGGTCTTTCCATCCTTTTCACACCTGGCTAATGTGTCTAACTTTTGGGCAAAACAGCGAGGAAGCAATAATGGGAGTGTTAATGAAGGAAGACTTGAAGGGGTCCGAGAAGTCACACAAGTGCATTCAGGTGTGACGTCTCATGGCAACGCCTGCACCCACTACTGGCCGCCCCTTCGGTTGTATGTGCAATCAACTGCATGGACAAGCTGGAGATAAATTCTAGGGTTTCAAGTTGGGAGGCAACTTACCTCGTCAGACACTGCTCCTGCTAGGGTTCCTGAGAGCTCAATGATCAGGTCCCATTTAAGACAGGTGAAATGTGCCAAATAATTCAACAGACATATGGCAAAGGTCATTGAAGCATAAACTCGCTTCCCTAATCTGTTCAACACCCGACACTCGTGGTTTGGAGGATGGACGATAGGACTCTCCTCTACAAGTTACTTCCTTATGGCCACCGCCACCACCATAGCACCTGCCACTAAACCCTTGGACCAGTGGGGTTGATCCTCTGAGGGAGACAGAATTTTGTCAGGTCACCGGGGAATTGGCTCAATAGTATCAGGGGCCTTCCAAGTATGCTGCACAATGAGCTTGACTAACTCATCTGCAGGTAGTGTCACCCAGGAAGTAGAAGGTTGGCCACAGAAAGCCTGCAAGAAGACAGATTCTTTGGAGGAAGGGTTGGTGGACTTCCAGTCATCCCTCTGCTTTAAAATTTCTAGGATGTCTCCAATAGAGGCATCTTCAGGGGGCGACTGTGGGGTCCCGTCCCTTTCATCATAATCTGTATCCTCAGTTAGAGATTCTTCTGGAGAATCAACATGCTTCCTCTTACATGATCTCTTATGGGTTGGCCCATCGGGGGGAGATCTGAGGAGGACTCTGAAGAGAGGGTACCCTGCAGTAGGATGTCTTGCTGCTCCTGTGCCTGCTGCCCCAGTGTAGTAAACTGTGACAGCTGCGAGCCAGAGCATACATAGATATGACATTCTGACATAGAGGGTGTTAACTGTGAGCCTGCTGAGGCGAGCGCTCTCTCCATAATCTGGAAAGCAGGCCTACTTGAAAGGGATGGGAGCCTGGAACCAAGAAAGACAACTTCAGAACAGAGTCACACCCTGCTCCAATGAGCCCACCCCCAGAGAAGGAGCTACAAGAGGACTCGGAACTCTCAAAGCAACCAGAACCACAGACGGTGCCGTGGAAAAAAATCGGTGCCATACTAGGGCCGAAAGCCAAGTCACGGTCCCTTGGGTGGGTCGGCTCTGACTGAACCGAGGTCCACAAAGTGGGTTCCGGAACAAAGGTGACATACACCATCGGTACCGAAGAAGATGGCACCAGGAAAGGTGCTGGCGTCGAGGGCTCCAAATCCTGCGAGGAGGTTGAAGGAGTAAGATAAGTTGGAGTCTGTGGAGAAAAAACCTCGGCTCCAGGTGGGAGGGAGGTCCTAGACGGGGTTGGAATAAATATGTCCACCAAGAGCTGATCCCACAATCTAACTGCTTCAAGTTCCAAAAGGCTCCTTGTGGAATAAATAGACATCCCTGAAGAAGATTCTAGATGATCAATAAGGGGACTGAGCTGCTGACCAACAAAGGGGTCAATATATGGGAAATATCATGTCCTGGCTAGGGATTTGACCTTCAGCAACATGGTCGGTTGACCAGAAGCTTGTATTGGGGGGAGTGACCAGTTTTACAAGAGAAACTATTATTGGTGCCAAGAGGGTCTGAGGTTCCATGGAAGGGGACGGTACCATGGTAGGTTTAGTAGGTTCCATGTGAATAGACGGCACTATGGAAGGAGTCGTAGACTCCAGTGCCGAGATGGTTGTTGGCGCTGATTTCAGTTTAGACTTTGGTTCCATAGAGACATGGCCTTTGGATGATTTTGGCTCCTGAGATTGAGGAGATGCTGGAACTGAGTGGCACCTCTGTTTTGCTTCTTTTTAGGAGGCTTTGACACCTCCGCCACAGACAAAGCCTCTGAAAAGGGTTTTTTAACAACCCCTTTAGGATCAACTTTTTCCAATGCTCTGCAAGGGTCCGGGCACTAAATTCCTTGCAGAGTTCACACAGAGGTTTAATTTCTAAGTATGGCACCTCTAAACAATAAACACAAGAAAGATGCCCATCAGAGTTGGACATCTTTCAGCCATATTTCTCACATTGCTTAAATCCTGTCATACCTTTCTGTTTGTCAGCCATGATTAGGTAAATTACAAAAAGTAATGAACAGCCTTACATGTGATCACACACACACACACACACACACACACACACACACACACACACACACACACACACACACACACACACACACACACACAGCAACAGTGAAAATCAGAGGATGTTAAAGATTTTTTTTTTTATTGTACCAACAATAGTAGAAAGAAAGAAAACCTAGAAGGGTAAAAGAGAAGAAAGAAATGAAGAAAAAGGGGAAAAGAATACAAACAATGGTATTTAAGCGTTACCAGAGGTAAGAGGGAAGGAGGGGCCTATACCATCTATGGTAATGAAGAAAAATGAAACAGGTAAAGAAAAATCGGTAAAACAGCACTCACACACAAATTTCGTAATAGTAGTATAAACGTCCAAAAACTATTAAAGAAGGGAGCTATAACAAAGGAATATATAGAAAAGTAAAAACCTTAGCTTGAGAGCACAGCTTGACGAGTCTTGAAATGCTACAAGGCAAACGAGATCTGGGAAGGGAAGAGAGGCACTATGGGTACCCTTAGCTCGACAGTTTCTGTCTGGCGCGAGCTTGTTACAATGGCTGAATCAGTTCCAAGAACAAAACCTAAAACCAACTGTTATGAATGAATGAAGACTGACAACATCAGATCATCCTGACAACATCAGATCATCCATTCTTTGCCTTCAACTTTCCCTAAAACTGGTGTACATGTGCTGACATGTGCTTACTTTGCTACGGTGTTAGGTTAGAAAGTACACACAAAATTTATTTTGCTGTGGTGATAACTTAGGGGATAAACATGCTGAAGCTTCCCTTTGACTCTGTGGTGATGAGATACACATGAAATTTGATTACTTTGCCATGGAAATAACTTAAAAGGTACACATGCCGAAGTCCGCCTAAAACACTGTAGTGATAAATTAGGAGAAACACATGCTGAAGTTTCCTTATGACACTGTGTTGACAAAGTAGGAAGTGCATATGCTAGTCTGCTTACAGTGCTCTAGTGATAAGGGCTGCACATACTGAAGTTTGTTTATAATGCTGTAGTGATAAGTTAGGAGGTGCACATGCTAAAGTTTGCTTGTGATGCCATGGTGATGAGATACACATGCTGAAGTTTTCTTATGGTGTTGTGATGATATGCTAGGGGGTACAGATACTAAATTTGCTTTATGATGCTGAGAAGGTAAGGCACATGCCGAAATCTGCTTATAATCTTCTGGTGATAAGTTTGGGCTTACAAGTGCTAAACATTGTTTATAACACTGTAGTGATCAGTTAGGGCTACACATGCTGAAATTTGTTTATGATGCCATGGTAACAAGTTAAGGGATACACATGCTGAAGTTTTCTTATAATGCTGTGGTGATAAGTTTGGGGGTGCAAATGCTAAAGTTTGTTTTATAATGCTGTGGTGGTAAGAGAGAGGGCAAAATGCTGAAATTTGATTATAATGCCTTGATTATACCACAGGGGCTACAAATGCTAAACATTCTTTATAATACCATGGTGATATATTACGGCTACACATGCTGACATTTGCTTATGATGTTACTGTGATATATGAGGGAGTAGGCATAGCTTTATGGGTTCATTGGTAAGTACTTTGCTAACTGCCCTTACAGGTCATTTTAAGTCCAGCCAGTTTTCTTTTTTGTGTTTGAATTAAACTATCTCATTTGGTTAGAGTTAAGCCATAACTATCCCCCACGGTCGATAATTATATATTACCACTAATGAAAATAACTGGGATCATACCATAGACAGTCTGTGTGAACCCATGCATGGGATAAACCATTTAGGAGCTGCCACTGTCCATTAGTACTACATGGGGCAGTCCTGGGGTAAATTTTCTGTTTCCTATCCATACATCCAAACTGAGCTTGAATATGGACAGGGATGAACTTTGTTTTACATGGATAGGGAGTCTGTTCCAGAGCAGTGGTAACTTCTGCGAGATAAAACTGTCCCTCCAAACCATTCTGTTGAAGTTGCAGAAAAGGGTTAGATCCCTAGACAAAGTATTTCCGATGCCATTTGAATGCGGTGATAAGTTAGGGGCCTCAGTGTGCAGTAAACCCATCAGTATCGAGTCAGAAAGTGCCTTGTATGCCAGACACAGGTCAACTCTTAGCAGTCTGCAGGACACCAAGTACAGTGACAGGACTTTGAACTAGTCCACGTAGGACATGTTGCTTAGGCCTCGTATCCTTTTAGAAAGGTATCCCTGTGGGTGTTCCAGTTGTTGCATGTGTCTATAATTAATATTTTGGGCTACGGAAAGGTATTTCTTAAACAAAAACTACACTGTACTAGAAATGAGTGATATATGTGGCTATCTGCCAGCAGTATCAACAATTTTACATAGGGGAAAACAATTAACAGCCTTAACAAACAAATCAATCAACATACGTACGATATTAGAAGGAAAAATATCAAGAATGCGCTGTGGAAACACATGATGGAGTTCCCTGAATACCAGTTCAAATTTAGTGCCCTAGAACAAGTGTGTAATAAGGGGAGGGGGACCCGATGGATTTACTCCTTGAATAGAGGGATCTTATGTGGCAACTTAGGTGCAATGCCACCTATCCCCCAGGGCTTAATGAAATGGTGTCCATTTCCAGCTATATAAAATTAAGCAGATTTTCACATGACAGTTTGTTAGTATAAGTGTATGCACAATGCCTGTTTGCACATTATTTTCACTGCTCAATGTTTTTATTTTAATAACTTTAGGATATTTGTATATTTACAAATTATTTCAATTTTATGAGATTGGAATTTTGCATGTTTTTAATGAAGAATTTGCAATGTTTGTGAAAAAATGGTTTTGTGGGTGGTTGCTGCTTTAAAATATTGTGGGAAGCTTAATTATCAGTGATGTCACAGGAAGTGATGTGGTTTTATTTAAACTGCTTTGGATGTTACTATGTTTATTCTGAAGAAGTATTTTGGCTTTACAGCTGACGAAAGCGCTAAAATAAAGTGAATTTGTGGACACGTGTGCTGTATTGCTCTATTACCTGGCTCTTACAGTTTTGGTGTTTGTCTTTGTGTTTTCAAAGGGCGCATTATATTCAATGACTGGGTTAATAAGTGCTGCATAAAGGGGGACAATAACATCCCTAGATCTAGACACAATACTTTTGTTTATAAGCTGTGCCATACAGGACTTTTTTACAACAACGGACATATGTTGGTCAAAAGTTAGATCACTGTCCACATAAGTTACCAAATCCTGAACAACTGATTCAACTCTTAGGAGTGTACTGTTGATGTGGTAGATGACGTCCTAAAGGATATGATAATGCATGTCTTTTTTAATTAAGTTTCAGTCCATTATTTTGGCACCACTTATTTATTTGGGACAAATCTTCCTGCAGGATGGGGATTTAATGACTGCTCCTAGCTTGCATTCATTTGCATACTGAGCCAGTCAAAGCCCTTTCATATTGGCTTTTACTTCAGAAAAGTAGACTCCAAACAGGACAGGTACCAGCACAGAATCCTGGGGGGCTCCACTGGTGACTGGTCTCTTTCTGGAGGTACCTCCTCTGTTTTGATTTCCTGTGTCCTATCTGTGAGAGAGCTGGCAATCCAGAGGGTGACAGTGGTTTATTCCCAGTTTATTTAGCTTTTCCTACTATGCCTGAGTGGGGAGTTGTGTCCAAAGCTTTGGCTAGGTCAAGGTATGTGGTGTGTACTACTTTGCCTTCATCCATTGCTTTGGTGACCTTTCCAAAAAAATCCACCAGTTTGAGTAAGCATGACCTGTCCTTGACAAATCCAAACTGAGACGAATCCAGTGTTTGAAGGTTCCCTATCTCCTGATTGATTAGTTCTATCATACATCTTTACATGGCTTTGCATATCAGGCTGGTCAGACGGATCTATATTAGAACACCGAACTTTCAAAATTTCGGGTATTCTAATATCGAACCCTATTAATCGAAAATTTAAAACATCGAACATACAGAACAGCTAATTTTTTCCTAGGGAAAAAATTTGCTGTTCCAAAACACATACACACAACACAGGCACACCAAACAAACAGCAATCCACACACATACGCCTAAACCCTTACACCTAACCCTACACTAAACTATACATACACCACTAACTATCCACTTACCTTAACCCAAACCCTAACCCTAAGGTCCGTCACTATCGCACAGTCACCTCACCCGTGCCCTAACCCTAACTCACCTACCCCGCCCTAACCCTCACATTCACAAAATCGCACACTTACCTGACCCGTGCCCTAACCCTAACTCACCTAACCCGCCCTAACCCTCACGTTCACACAATCGCACACTTACCTGAACCCGACCTGTAACTTTCCACCACAGCACTGAAAATACCGAAGCAACAGAAACGAACTGCATTCTTTCCCTAGGAAAAATTTCATTTTTTTGTTTCTTCGATATTTTCAGCATTTGCTGAAAACGGGTCGATATTAGAACACTCAAAATTTTGAAAGTTCAGTGTTCTAATATAGATCCGGTCAGACTTATGTGTCTGTAATTACCTGAGTGTATGGAAGGCCTCTCTAACGAAGGCAAATGACTGTAGCTGTTCTCCATTCACTTGGTACAAAACCTGTATGGAGGCTAAAATTGAACCAAGTTGTTAGTGATCTGGCTAAATCGTGCTTCATGTTATTTAAGATGCATCCAGAGAACATTGTCAGGATGCACTGATGTAGCATTTTAGCTTTTTTTAGTACTTTTAAGACTTGATCTTGTGTGATATCTGAAGATTAGACAGTTTCAGGTATATTTTGAGGGACAGATGGTGAGGAGAGAGGGGTAAAGTTAGAGATAAATTTATTGGCCATTGGGTTTGCTATATTTCAGCCTTACTGTAGGTGACATCATTTACAATCAGCTCAACACACTGCATTGTGCTTTTAAGGTTACAGACATAACTAAAAAATGCCTTGTGATCGTCTTAGGCTTAGGTAGCTATTTCAGCCTCGAACTTGGCTGTGGTGGATTTCATTAAGTTGTTTGTTTATTTCAGTGACAAGGGATCTAACATTCTGGGAATTGCTCTTCTTACTTTTGGTCAAAATGTGTTTCCTTTTATTATAAAGCTTAATCAATTTCAGCTTACATGCTAAAATATACTTTTGATGCTGTGGTGATAAGCATGGAGGCACACATGCTGAAGTTACTTAGGATGCTGTGGTGATAATCTAGGGAGTACACATGCTGAAGATACTTATGATGCTGTAATGATAAGCTAGGAGGACTTATGATGCTGTGGTGATAAACTAGGGGGTACACATTCTGAAGGTACTTACAATGCTGTGGTGATAAGCTAGGAGGACTTACGATGCTGTGGTGTTAAATTAGAGGGTACACATACTGAAGGTACTTACGATGCAGTGTTGATACCCTAGGAGGACTTACAATGCTGTAGTGATAAACTAGGGGGTACGCATGCTGAAGGTACCTACAATGCTGTGGCGAAAAGCTAGGAGGAATACATACTGAAGGTACATACAATGCTGTGGTGATAAGCTAGGGGGTACACGTGCTGTAGTTTCTTACGATCCTGTGACAATAAGCTGGGAGGGGCATGTGCTGAAGGTACTTATGATGCTGCGGTGATAAACTAGGATGCACACATGCTGAAGGTACTTACAATGCTGTGGTGATAAACTAAGGGGTATACATGCTGAAGGATGCTTGCATTGTTGTGGATGAAGATAGTGGGACTTTGGTGACTGCAGTAGTCAAATGACTGGCTTAAGATGTAAAGTTATGCAGAAGACATGAAGGTTCACCTTCTGGAATGCTCCTATATCAACTGATTACTATGCTGGCAAGCCAGCTGACAAAGTTTAAATGACATAGAGAAAAGGAACTTTTCCATAAGCTTGCCCCTCAATATTCTGGCACGAGGCCATTGCCAGTCATAACACCAGGCTGTTTGAACACATGCCCTTCTGTAGACTATACACGAGAAAATCCCACAGGGTACTGAGGAAAGTGTGGAATCAGGCCAAAACATTCTCTGAAGTCAACACAACTAGTACCCAGAGAGGAAGGAATTTTTGGGTGGCAATGCCCAAATAAGATATCAAAAGAATGCCCTTTCCTCAACACCTTGTAACAGTGTTTAACAAGAGATTTCTCTAATTATACACCGGGAGTCCTGTTCAAAAATCTATCAGAATAGGGCTGTTATTCTCCACAGCAGAGATCTCTTCATATCAATATAAAGGAAATGACAGCAACTGCAAGAGCTCTTAGGACATTTCTGGAAAATGTTCAGCATTCTCCTCCTTAGATTAGTACAGGTAAAACTGCAATAATGTAATGTATTAACAAGCAGGGAGGAACAGGGTCTTATCAGCTCTAGAGGGAGGCAGTGTCAAAATGGTAGTGGATAATCGATCACAGTTTGCTTGTAGTAGCAGTCCATCTTCCAGGATATCAGAGTGTATTATCAACTTCCCACAACAGACAAATGTTTCTGTGTCATGAATAACATTCTTGCATTGTAGAACCGTAACTCTTTGGGATATTAACATCTGGATTCATCTCGTACTCATCTGAGTGCATTTGTTATAGAGTTTACATTAGTGGTGAGCATGTATCAGTCAGCAGTAGAGGAGATACCTGATGAGGAGTTTGTGGAGAACCCAGCTTCATGGGATGACCATGTGAGAGTGGAGATGGACAACACATGTTGTGACGCTGGCTAGGAGTACACATCTGCTTGACAACTATGGGCCAGACTAAATATAACAAGGAGTAGCAATAATGTGTGCAGTACTGTAACCAAGCTATGCTATATCATGAATAGACTGGCCATGCTATGCATCAGACACAAACTTCCCTGGTCACAAAGTACTGAAGGAGTGCACAGCTGTCATCATATGCATATGCGTGGAGAGCCACAGTGATGTGTCAGCAGTGGAAAAGGGGGGGAATGATATGGGTAAGTGTGTGTGTGTGTGTGTGTGTGTGTGTGTGTGTGTGTGTGTGTGTGTGTGTGTGTGTGATATGACCTGAGCCATGAGCTGGGAAGACTTTCCAGAATGAAGTTTTGTCTCCACTGCACTTGTGCAGAGGTGGGTGACGGTGGTTGGTGTAAGTGCGCGCGCGTGCGTGTGTGTGTCTGTGTGCTTGTGTGTGACACGGATTCACTAGACAATCTCAAAATACTGAAATGTCGAATTTCAGTATTTCGAGACTGAATAGTCAAAAACCCACATACCCAAACACCCAAAACCGCGAACAGCACAATCGCGACCTTTCACACACACACACAAACCAGCACATAAGCACAGACACATACACCTACCTAACTACACTAAAATAAACAAAACAACACACACAAACACAACATAACACACAAACACACCTACCCTACTTATAAGCAGGGTGACAAGCCCCCCCTGCACACCCCATGTGGGGGGCTGCACCTCCCCACACACCCCCTACTTATATATTCTAACTCCAAGGTCGCACTAAACACACAAACACACAAAAAACACCACCACACACACACTAAAATCCCTACCCAGTACCCTTACACAAACACCACTTACCTGAAACTCCAGATAAATCCACAAACTGCACCACACATCACGAACGCGACACCACGATAGCAGATTCGACATTTCCGCATTCGACATAGTGCAGTTTCGTGTAACTGCACTTTCCACTATTCAGTCTCGACGTACTGAAATTCGGCATTTCAGTACGTCGAGATTGTCTAGTGAATTTGTGGCACACAGCTTCTGCAGAATTTGTTGCACTATGATCTGTCTCTGTGGTAGGTCCACGGCACTGTTACAAAGTATGAATACTGACAGTACAAGTCCCCATCCACAGAGGTGTCACCTCAGAGGAATACCAATGACATGATCTGCAGCTGGCATACAGGACAGTATGCTTTATGAGCATGAACAGTAGGCTGGACCAGGGGTAGGTTCAGCATGTGTCTGCCTTTGCCCATGGTGTGCTGCCCCACCCTCTACATTGGAAGTAGGCATGTAGGATATGGCTCTATGGGACTCAGACCATATCTTGACCATTCCATGGTGAGTTCCCAACAGATGTGGACAGAACTGGCCACGTTAACAGCAATGCCCAAAGTGTACGACTGCACATGGGCATCTTGAGGATATGGATGCTCGAATCTGCTTGTCAAAAATGCTACATAAATGAGCAAAATCCTACTTTGCTAATGGGAGTTGCCAGCAATCACTAATGTTTAGGGTGCAGGAGATAAGGGTGCAGCTTGGGCTACTGTGTCAACCAGCTTCTATGCTTCTATGCTGTTCTAAGGTTGAAGACTCGATTGCACAGGCAATTTAGCAGTGTCTGTGGAAGTGTGTGAGTGTGTGTGTGTGTGTGTGTGTGTGTGTGTGTGTGTGTGTGTGTGGGTGGGGTGATATGCTATTGTCAGGCTCAGATATCATCCCAGTATCAGGCATGACAACATCTCGGGTGGAGGACTCACACAGTAAAGCACCTACAAAAACAGACAGATGCACACAAATGTATCATTGCTGCTTTGTGACACTCCTAGACCCCAGTCAGACTAAAGCTGTAACACAGAATGGCACACAAACACATAGGGCTCTGCCCTCTGCTTCATAACCCAAACATCTGGAAGCTAGATATCTTCTCTATTGACCGGAATCAAGAACTGATGTATGCCCTTCCTCCAGTTCCTCTGATTCAAAAAGTGTTTCTGACAAAACTGAAAGTGGCAAGATTGATTTTGATAGCACCATCTTAACCTTGACAACCATAATTTTCTCTGTTTGTGAAATGGGCACCCACCCACTATTTCAGCTTCCCTCAGCAAAGAACAGTATTAACTAAGCAGCAAGTATGTTCCTTGAAGTCAGTTTACTAAACTGGAGACAGACGGCTCCATGGTGTGGAGGGATAAAACCTTGATTATGATGCAGGTGACCTAGGTTCAGTGAGGGAGGATGGGAGTGAGTGGCTATTACTGGCTTGCCCATCCTTGGGGGGGGGGGGAGAAGCAGTTTTGGCTTACCACTTGGATGACACCTAGGTGTTTAGCCAGTGGAATCCAACACTGCCGTGTGCAAGTCGCTCAGAAACAGAAGACTCAATAGACTTAAAGAACCTGCAGCAAATGGTAATGTACTAGAAGGGTTTGGATGCCACCACTGCTAACCAAATGTTATGATGGATACTTGACAGACACAGCCTACGGCCTGAGATCTGATCCACTATCCCATGTACATCTGATGGCTACCAGCTTTATGGTTTCTGGATTAACACTACTGGTGGCAAACAGCATAAAGTAAAATATAGGTGCACACAAATCTGATTCATTTACCAAATGCAACCTGGTCTCAAGAATGTAGAGGGCATATGCATTGCTGCCCTGAGTATGAACTTTTAATATGCATACCTAGACTAGGACAACACAATGACCAATTACAGAGCTGAGTCTTTGGCCTAGCTCTCCAAGCTCCTTTCTCACAACTCTTCCTCTTTCAATTAAATTATTTTCACACATACACATAAACAATTGCTAGGAAAGGCTGACAGAATTTTCCAATTCTCCATAGCTGTCATTTTTGCTAGGTACTACTAGGACAATTTTAGATTACTGGGTTAGAGACCCACCATCTACTGAGCCACTCTTGATTTACAGCCAAAAAGAATAATAATAATAATCACAAAATGGCAACATGCAGGTAAATCTGTCCAATTAGAGGTGGACAACCTACAATGCTCTTCTCAGATAATGAATAATACATAAATAAATACCTGCCACAAGATCTTAAAAGTGAAAAAATAAAACGTATTTAGACTCTGAAGAAGTCAAGGCAGTGGTGATAGAAATGAAAAACGAAAACATAAAAGCAGTTGCACAAAGAAAATAAATAGTAAGCAGTTGCATAGACACAATGTTTAAAAGGAGAAACATAATTGATAAATGGTGCATAACCAAGCAGGCTCTGACTTAAGAACTAGTGAACCCTTAATTGTTCTAAGTAATAAATAATATGCAAGCACAACAGCAAACCTACACAGATGTTGCCACCTTCACACCTCTCCACTGTCTAGATTTTGCCTCATATTTTTGGTCTGTTCCACATAAAATTTGGGGATTTATGGCAAAAAAATAGGATCAAAGACACTAAATAATGACATATATTTGAGATTCAGACTTTATATCCTTCAGAAACTGCATGATAACACAGATCATGTTATTCTAATAACTTTCCAATTTTATGAGGGCAATATTTAAAATCTGTCAATATTACTTGGCCTTTGTTCCCCCGTTATTTTAGGCTTTGTCTAGACTTCTTTCTCTAACAGGTTGAGTGGTATGGTCAGCTTACTCTCTTCCAGCAATACCGATTACCTCCTCTACAAAGGTTCAACTCAAGATATATATTCTAGCTTATTAGCATAATGGCTAAGGTCTTTGCCTCACAGACAGAAGGTGCAGGGTTCAATCCTGACCTCCAGTCACTATCTGTGTACGCATGTCATTCCTATGTCTCTGTGGGATTTCTCCCACTTCAAGAAGGAAAGGTACTGTGTTCAAATCGAGCTCACAGTTGAACCTGAGGAATATACCAGTACAGTACTTCCAAAATTGAACAGAGGTGGGATCAGCAGCATGGACTCTAGGTGGTGGTGGTGCCAATCGTGTGAAGAGTTGTGTAGACCAACCTCTTTAGGGATCAACTGTGGGGCGGTGGGGGGCAGTATCCTCAACACAGAACACATACCTTAGACTGCATGTCATGTAAGGGCCAGCTACTGAGTGGTGTAAAATTGGTCTCTCAGTGATTTGGTCAAACTGATTAATTTTGTCAAAAATGGGCATGGACATTTGCCAGTGCTAAATGAGTTGACGAACTATCAAACTGTGACCTATGTCTGGGACCCATGCTAATGGTGGAAGTAGTCTATGCGCCCCTATTGGCCAGTGTGCACGTTCATAAAGCCAAGTAACCCTGAGTTATTACGTTACTAGCTGACTATGGTTCAGTTGAGCAGCCTGGGTTACTTAGGATAGCACACTTTTGAGTGAAAGCTAGACATAAGTCCAGTCAACCTGCCAAAAATGAAATAAGGGTTGCTTCACTGGATATAGGTTCAGTGACAGGATGCAGCTTGGAAGTGGGCAAATGATGGCAATGAGGAGACTGGATATTGTGTGTATCCAGGAAATAAGGTGGAAGGCAGTGCAGCAAAGGCATTTGCTTTGGAATCCAGAATCCACTAATAAGGGGGGAATACAAGAACTCGTAAGGGAATTGTGGAGAACGAGAGTCTTCTGATGACAGTGAGGGATTTCATCAGAATTAGTGACAGACTCATGACAATCAGAGTCCAGTGTAAAGATTAGGCAGCATTCATAGGCTTGGGCTATGCTCCACAGCAGGGCTGTGATACAGAGGGAAAGAATGCATTCAGGCAAAAGTGGGAGGACTTACTAGTTAAAATAAAATCAGTCGGTGTTGATAATGTGGCACCTGAGTGCTTATATTGGGACAGACTGAACAGGATATAAGGAATGCCTTGGCCTACATCGGTGGGGCAACATGAAAAAAGGAGAGGCCATTCTAGACTATTATCTGACAAATGGCTTGATGGTGGTTAACACATGGTTCACCAAGACAGTCACAAAACTATATATAAAGGTGGTCAAAAGGAAACTCGGGCAGACTTCCTTACTAGTAAGGAATGGCACTGAGGTAGAATCAGAGATTGCAAAGCCATCCCAAGTGAAACATAGGCCCCCAGCAAAAAACATAGGTGACCACAAGCAATTGCAAGCAGTGCTCAAATATGGCTCTAAGGTCATTAGAGACAAGGCTGAAGTTGAACAGTGAATGCAGTAAAATCACAGCAGTTCAAGAAATATTCAGGGGTCTAGTATCTCAGGGAGAAGAGGAAATAGGTGGTGCTGAGGAAGAAATGCAGTGCCTGAAAACAGCATATTTGAAGACTATAAAAGAGATTAATTTATTATGCGTTTGTCTTTATTGATGGGGAAAGTCTGACTGAGCAGAGCCTATTTTCAGCAGAACCCGGAGGAGAAATGCTCTATCACAGTGCATTTCTATTAACAAGTGAACTTAGACACTTCTCAGAAAAATCACAGTTACATTTTGCAGAAAAAACAAACAGTTACAAGACAGGCACATACAGTATGGAAATAAGGCACATAAGGAAAGCTGGATATGGAATGCAGAAGTCCAGAAAGTTATCACAAGAAAGGAGGAATATAGGAAGACGTAGGAGGTTGCAGAGTACAGACAAAAAGATAAAGATGATAGCCTTCATACACCATTCATACGGAGTGGGGGCAATGATCTGATCACCAACACTGAGGAGATCGAAGGCAGCTGAAAGGAGAACCTCCAACAGCTCCTGAATGGAGAAAATCCCACAGAAGCTCTACCGCACCAAGCTGAATGATGATAAATGAGGAAGAGTAGCCCACTCTAGAAGGTGCAAGAGCAGCACTGAGGAAAATGAAGTTAAGGAAAGCAGCAGGCTCAGATAACATCACAGAAGATATGTGTTAGGGGAGAAAGGGTCTTGAGGGTACTCCCTGGGGTATGTATAGAAAGGCATACCCAGATAACTACTGGCATGCTGCATGAAAGTGGGGAGGGTGACTGATAAATGAATACGGAGACCAGTATAAAGTAAGATGGGAAATAAACAATGTGGATTAATTCATGATGCAGCACAACTGACCACATGTTTGCAGTGAGAGTCCAAGTGGGCATTGCTAGACATGAAGAAAGAATATGACGAGATCCAAAGAAAGCTGACTTGATCAGTCCTTAAAAATCCCAGAAACACTGATAGAATTAATGTGGGCTGTGTACAAGGATCCAGTAACACAAGTACAAACCAGGTTCAGACTCGCAGAGGTGTTCCCAGTGGGAGTGAGTGCACATCAGAATTCACCTCTGAGAATAATGCTGTTCATAATGGTGAATGACTGTATCAACAAACAGGTCAGAAGGGACCAGTCAACAAAGCTGCTGTATGCAGCTGATGTGACAATACAAGCAGACTTTGAACAGAAACTTCAGCAAATAATAGGGGAATGGAAGGCAAAACTGAAGGCACATGGGATTAAACTGAGCACATACAAGATTGATGTCCTGGCATGAAACAGGGGAAATCAGAAGAAGCTGAAAACTCAGCAAGAAATGAAAATTGTGAAACAGGTTAACAGCTTCAAGTATTGGGGAGGGGTGACTGAGGAGAAGGGAAATCTGAATGGAGAGGATAAAACTGGAATCAGAAGTGATGTAGTACGCTAGAAGCAGTGTGTGACAGAAGGATGCCAAAGAATCTGAAAAGTAAGAGGTTAAAAAGAACTGTGCAACCAGTGCTACTATATGGCACACAGACCTTACCAGAAAAGGTAGAGCAGTATAGGAAGCTTGAGATGATGAAGATATAGTGCCTAAGATTAGTGGTGGGATGCACATTGATGGACAGATGAAGAAATGAGGACATCGGACCAGATGGCAAAGTAGCTCCAGTTGCAGAGAAGACCAAGGAGAACCAATTGCATTGGCTCAGTCACATTGGGCAGAAATGCAGAAGAAGATTTGGGAGTGGCAGGAAGAAAGTAAGAAGAAGTGAGGATATCTAACCAAAAGATAGATGGACTGAATAACAGAAGACTTGTGACAGTCAGGCATGATTGTCAAAGAAGGTAGAGGAGTGTGTCTGAGGCTGGCTCCATCTGGCCTGGCACACCCTGCTTATCAACTAGATAGAATACTGTCAGTTATCAATGCATGCTTCAGAGAAGGAACTTTTCCAGGTCTAGCAAGCAGAAATAACATATATGTACATACTGCATCAGCTGATCTGCATGGAGGTCCCCTGATGTGTGTTGATAGCCCCAGTATGGCACATGCCTTGAATTGTCTATTTTGTATGCCTTCCCAGGCTAGGAGGGCAATGGGCATGACCAGCTTCAGTTCTCCTTAGTTTGGCTACCATGTACTATGCACTAAGTGAGCACACTTGAAAGGCATAAACAAGAATATGAAATAGTATATCTGCCTTAACTTACTGGAATCGCTATCTGCAGATGTAGCTTGAAGAGGTTACCCCACAAGGGATGGCAGAATCTTCAAAAGTGTCTACTGTAGAATAACTGCTCCTAAATCAACTGAAATATGGAGTACATGTCTGCTGTATCCCATGGCATAGTAAACAGCCAGCTGTAATATCACACTTTGAAGGCCTCTACAGCAGTTACTATTAAGAAGAAACCCAGACAGTAAAAATTTAAGCTGGGAGAATGGGTATGTAGGAAGGCAAAAAAGCATGGACTCCCTCTAAAGCAATGGGAGTAGCAAAGGAGACTGCGAATCTAGGGATTATGGTCCAAACAATAATGTATTGTAATAGTGTGAACTGAACTGACAAGCAGTTGGCCATAACCAAATATTCACATTGGATACATTCTTGACACAGGTACTGAAAGCGACCACACCTTTGAGGTGGTGGCTATTCAAAATATTTTCCAAAGGGTGGTTACTAATCTTAACAGATATGGCTCACTTAGTCTTGGCCAGGCCTTTCTTACCAAGAGCAAGGTTGACAAATAATTGGTTTGTTTTCCTAAACTCACTCACCACTTCCAAAATATAACCTGAGCTGAAGGTGCAACCTAAGGGTGAGAAGGGTTCCTTCTCTCCTGGTTTTTGCCTCACAAAGAAAAAAAGGATATTAATGGATAGGTTTAAGGTAATTTCTCAGGACACTTCTAGGAGAAAATAACATAGGTTACTTTTACCTGACACTGTTCTTATGAAAATCCAAATAAGGCTTCTTCCAAATATGGGTTTAAAGTTCAGTTTTGATTATGGCTTCCAAGGGATTCACAGGTAAAACAAGTGGCACTAAATAGTACCAAACTCTTCCCTTATAAAGAAAATCCTCTAGGTTAGGACAAGGAGGGACTTCTCCCTGTTTACTGTCACCCCTTGAACATACAAGGAAAAGCAGCAACCAAACAGTACCCTAATGGAGCCAACAGAAGGCAGACGTCCAGATAAGGGAACACAATATATCCTTTCTCTGGCAATGCCTCCAATACCATGGCAGGTAATTTGGAAAAATGGTAACACAGTACAGACAGTAAAACTCAATTGTAATAAATCAAAAGAATCTCTTGTAAGAAACCCTGTCAACGATATCATGCCATGCATTAGAAGTCACCCATTTCAGTGGCACCCTCTAGTTACCCTGTGGCAGCAGGGTATGGCTTCCTGGAGAAGCACTATCTCTGCAAACACACTTCATCAGTATTCTTTTGTGTGTGTGTGTGTGTGTGTGTGTGTGTGTGTGTGTGTGTGTGTGTGTGTGTGTGTGTGTGTGTGTGTGTATCTGTGTGTGTGTGTGTGTGTGTGTGTGTGTGTGTGTGTGTGTGTGTATGCTGTTACTATCAAAATTACATCTTTGCAAGAGACAAATCTATAAACACTGGCACTACCTGCAGTTATTTGTTTAAATATTTCACTTATTTAGCTGATCCTTGCCCAGGATTCGAACCTCTGCACACATAAAACAGCTGTATTTGTGATTGTTAAAACAACACCCCAAGGCAGCTGATCATAGTACTTTATCTGCTTCTTTATAATTTGTAACTAGTTTGTTTGCTACTATCAATACTCTGAAATTAATGCAAAGTTTGGCTAAAAATGCAAAAAAATACTTTTCTGAATTAATTTAGTTATTGCATGTGTGTGCATTACAAGTGGGTGAACTGGACTACTGGGGTCCTTTATCATTTATGACTTTGATATATAAGAAGTGATATGCAAATAAGATGACATAAGCAAATTAATACACGTACAAACTAACAATTCGCACAACACACGAACACAATGATGACAAGACAGACATAGTAACAGATCAGCTGTGACACATATTAAATTGCATAAATGCAGTTTACAATCAAACAGAATTAAGAAGAAATTGATTTGACAAAATAACCATATATAACATCACACTGCATTTACTTATAACATGAGTAGGCCATCTGTTTGAATCAATTCAAGTGTTAACTTGAAAATTAGGCAGTGACTTCAGCAAGACTGTGGAAATGTTGGGGGGGGGCTCTCCTTTTCCCCAGCAGTGCATAACCACAGACTTAGTATAAATTTAGACTATGGGCGTATGGGGAGAAGAATGCCCCTTATATGTGGTGAAGGGGCCTTGACCCTACCTACAAAAATGTTGTGTATATATGTTGAAGTTAAGGCCAGCCTTGTGCAGTATCAGCTTAACAGCCTCATTACTTGATAGTGTAATATCTGCAAATTAATTTCCTAGATGTAGATCCCAATTGTTTTTTTATTTCTTTATTTATGTATTGTATTTATTCATACCTGCATACATGCACAGATAAGTGAACAGTATCACTTGGGCCCTTTTTCATAAATGACCTTATTAAAATAGTAAGTCAAATACTTACCAGAAACAATGCTCTGTTGGTTTGTAATTTATTGATCTTTACTGTTAAAAGCAGATGCAGCTATGGGTGATAGTGAGCAGAAACCACTTGGGGTGATCAAACGTAGTACAGAGTCATCAGACAGCCTATGTATAATATTCTATAGGAATGAGAAGCGTACTAACTGGTTCTCTGGGGGAGTATCTGATGCATGGAATGGATTACCAAATTACATTAAAGCAAGCACTGGTTTAGATATTTTTTAGTAAGAGAACAACTATTTTGGTATATTGGCAGGCTTTGAATATTTGTATGTATATAAATATAAATAAATTTGCAAAAGTAAAGTTATATAGTTATAGACTAACAAATCATACAGTGCATGAACACAGCTATAAATAGATTAGGCATGCAATGATATATACTGCATATTAAACTTGATCAATATAGTTCAAAATAAAATAGCATTTTGAATAAATCAGTTTGATAAAATAACATCTGCATTAAAACAAAAGCAGAAGATTGACTGACAACAGGAACCACCTGACGCTTGCAGCTTACTAGAATTATGCAAGTAAGCTTAAACAAGGACAAGTGTATTATTTGTTGAAGAATTGCTTGCAAGCTTCCCTGAAACTAAGTAATAAGTCACTACTGAAAACCTAAAACTGAAAAAAAATGTTAAAAAGCAATAGATTCTGGAAAATGGTATTTCAAGACTGTTTTAGACTGAACTTGCAGAGCTAAGGGCTTCAGCAGTAAATTTTAAATGAATTATGAAAAGACCTACATGGAGCACATTATTTTTTTCCATTCTTTGCAATTTATTTAATAACTTTGTTTAACAACTTGCCTGATACATCTCCAAATTCTAGTAAGGTGTGCTGTGAAACTGAAAAGAATTACACCCTTATCCAGAGTGGTCCTAATCCCTTGTATGAAGACCCTATGTGTTCTGTAATAAGTAGCCAAACAAGACTGGTTTGGCAGTCAACATACACACTGTAGGTAAGTGGTAAGTTAAATCATGGTCTATTATATTAAAATACACTCTATTTCTCTACAATATCCTTTAGGACTTGCTATGGTCTGTTAGACATCGGTGAAGATGTTATTAATATGTAATGTGTACCTGTCTCTTTTAAATTGATATTCATATGTATTTTTCTATGCTGCAAATTATAACACATGGGCAATTCTAAATATCAGGCATCTTTGAATATGTAACTGAATGTATTACACAAAAACACCTTCTTCTGATATACCAAGGATTTTAAATTAACACAGTTTACACTGATATGAAACACATGAATGGAACATTACGTTTACCTACTGAGACATGAGAAAATAGTAAAATGAGCTGACGCATCATAATTCCATCTGTCTTGCAACAGAAACAGGGTATATGACAAGAATGATTTGATCACTCCTTTATAGAAATGCACAGATTACAGCCAAGCTCTTAATTTGTACAGAACTTAGTTTATATCAGAGGATGCTTTGTTTAATCTGTTCTTGTATAGGTCTTGCTTCCTGTTTTCCAGCTGAGAAAATGTTCACCTCTTCTCCATTAACAACTTGGCGGAAAGATACAGGATGGAAATAGCTTTATAAATAAACATTGATAACTGAGACATGTATCAAAGATCCCCCTCCCCATGATCTATTTCAATTACAGGATGGAAATAGCTTTATAAATAAACATTGATAACTGAAACATGTATCAAAGATCCCCCTCCCCATGATCTATTTCAATTACAGGATGGAAATAGCTTTATAAATAAACATTGATAACTGAGACATGTATCAAAGATTCTCCCTCCCCATGATCTATTTCAATTACAGGATGGAAATAGCTTTATAAATAAACATTGATAACTGAGACATGTATCAAAGATCCCCCTCCCCATGATCTATTTCAATTACAGGATGGAAATAGCTATATAATTAAACATGATAACTGAAACATGTATCAAAGATCCCCTTCCCCATGATCTATTTCAATTACAGGATGGAAATAGCTTTATAAATAAACATTGATAACTGAGACATGTATCAAAGATCCCCCTCCCCAGGATCTATTTCAAATAGAAAAAATAATTTTTCTATGTTACAATGGCCTACAAAGGATTACATTTTCTGAGGCAAATTTATATTCAAAATTTTCTACGAGTTCTGCAATGGGTTGCGGTCATTTTTAAATCCTCTTTGGGGGGACAGGGAAGTTGCTAATAATTAAAGAACATGAGAAAGTTGGGAGAAATAAAAAATAAATGGAATTAGGGACATATGACTACAAATGAGTACTAATGGAAATGAGTGTAATAGGTAAAAGAACTGTCAAGTATATCATTCAACTGATTTAGGCACAATTTAGGCCTAACTGCTTTCTAAATTTAATGAGTGTTTTCATGATATGTAGTATATTTTGATATATTTGTTTCTGAAGCATAGCAAGTGAACAAGGGTCTGTCAAAAACAGAGTATTCTCCCAGTAATCTTTTAGCATTAAAAATACAGTTTTTGGTGATGTATTAGGGTTTAATAATGAGTGTGAATGCTAAAAGAGATACACAGAATTAAAGGTTAGATACTGCATGGTAGGATAAATTAGATCCTTCACTGGGCACTTGTTCCATTTTATCCCTAATATGTATGACAGCAATACATGTATGAATTCAAGATCCCGGCAACAAGACTATTTTACAAGACTTTACATTTAGGAAGTGCATTTAGGTATGTGTCAGAAGCAAGATTTAATAAGCAGGAATCATAAATATTGCCACACAGTAAACAATATATGTCACTTAATGTAACATTTCTGAATAAAGAGACAGCACAAGCATTGTGGCAGGGGTATTCTTGAATTCAGACAGTGTACACAAAGTGTACATATAATGTATACAAAGTGTGGTAACCTTTAGGAAATCTGCCTATTAATATTTGACATTTGAAATTGTTGAAATGGCATCTTAATATCTGATATTTTATCAAAGAATAACTGATATTATTTAATTCCAATATATTTTTCTGTATTTTGCTAACAACTTATTCAGAATAACAAAGGAAAACAAAGAGGAAGTTAAGCAAAAAGTACCCATTACTTAAATATGCAAATTTGTTTTGATAAATTACATATTTGAGGGGGATCCTGTTACTAACTGATTAACAGGTTATTATTTTATTTATTTATTTTTATTGTATTTATTTATTGATATTCGTTTACCAGGATAGTCCGACTGGGTGGTTAACCCATTTTCAGTGGAGGCTCAGGGGAACCCCAAGTTACAAACAATTCATAGTAAGTTCAAAATACAGGTATTTATAATCACAGTTATAGTAAAAGATTGAGAAACTTAGGAGAATACAATCGCAGGTTAAAATACAATGTATGTTGTGCAGCCAAAGGAAAAAAAAATCACAAATAGTGCATAGTATAAGAGCAATATGAGTGTAGGCAGTTTTGTCCAAAATTGCATAAGGCATCAGTCAAACATTTTATATAAAAATGAATGATAGTCTGCTAGAAATCAGGAGGAAAGTATGGATAGTGTTATTATTCCGCTGGGATTTAGACAGGGCCAAAGCCTTGATTTGGGTAGGTGGGACTTGAGCAGTGTTTTAAATATTTGGGGTTAGCACTGGTTAATATTGACTCGGGGGTCATGTTCCATATCCTGGAGATATTACTGGAGTACAGAGAGTCACCATGGAAGTTATTAGTCTTGGTTACTTGTGGAAGGAGCTTATCAGAAGATCTGAGTGTCAGTGTTGGACTGGGTTTTAGTAGGTTTTGCAAAGCTGGATAATTTTCAGGTTTATATACATTATTATGTAGTGTGCATCTGTTTCTTATAAACAGATTTGTATATGTATTTTTCTATACTGTAAATAAGAAGCCATGCTGAAACAGGCTAATTATAAATATCAAGCAACCTTGACTATGTAACTGAATGTATTACACAAGAACATTCTTATAATACAACTAGAATTGTGAAAGAATGCAGTTCAAAATGGCACGAGATTCATGAAAAAACATTTTGTCTTCCTAATGAGACATAGCAAAAAGTGAAAATAACTGACACATCATAATACCATCTGCTTCACAACAGAGTGAACATATGACAAGAATCCTTAGACTCTGCTTAACAGAAATGTGTAAATTATAGCCTGGCAATTTATTTGTAAATAGCTTAGTTTAGATCACATTAGATCACACTACA
Source organism: Protopterus annectens (assembly GCF_019279795.1). Classification (NCBI taxonomy): domain Eukaryota; kingdom Metazoa; phylum Chordata; order Ceratodontiformes; family Protopteridae; genus Protopterus; species Protopterus annectens. Next base: position 1,157,047,717 of record NC_056735.1, on the reverse strand, counting down.
CCAGGTTTAATAAGCTTACATGGACCTTACTTCTTACTTTTAGCATAGAAATTGTTTATCTGTTCACTTGTAACAGCAGCTCGGTCGAAAGATGTAGTATGGACATAGTTTTATGAATAAATACCATCACCAATTTGAAACAGATATCAAAGACTCTCTTCTTCCCAAAGTTCATTTTCTTTGTGTGATTTATTTCAGGATCTAGTTCAGTGTAGGGGTAGAGAATTTCTTTATGCTCCAAACCCAAAGCTTGTATTAGCAATTTTCTCTTTCAGGCCTAGAGCAACCAGTTGTTGACTGTCCTGACTTAGAAGAGTGATCAGTCTGCAGGAAATAATGTCTGAGTCTTTACGTTATCCACATATAATATAAACATCATATTGACTGAGGCTAGCTACAAGACTTTTATGGAAAGTCTGAAAAGGATGGGATCAAATACAGAGCTCTTTGGTACCCGTCTTTCACTGATTGCATGGATGACTGTGAATGATCAGTAATGATCAAAACAACTATGTCCTTATGGTATCTGTTAAACCACTAAAGATCTATGTTCCTAAAACTACACAGTAACAATCAATGAGCAGTGTCTGAGATCAAGAAATATGACTTCATTTAGCTCATCTTTATCTATGACCGTAAGCAGGTTATCTGTCAGGGATAGCAGGACTGTATAAGTACCTTTGGCCTGTCCTAAACCCATGATATTGATCATCAGGTGGCCCGTAGATATCTAGGTAGCTTTTGATTTCTGAGGCTACAGTTTTCTTCAGAACTATAGCCAAAATAGAAAGAAAGGATGTTGGTCTGAAGGAGTGTTCCTCATTTTTGAGTTGCTATTTTGGCAAGGGTAAAACAGTTGTTGTCTTACAAAGATGTGGAACTATGCCAGTTTGCAGGGAGGTTTAGATAATATGACTTATAGGTACTGAAAACATGACAGACCTTAAAAAATACAGAGCATGAATTATCAGACATAGGATATGAAATCAATACAAGTGAGTCTTTGATACTTGTAGATGAAAGCTAGCAACATAAATACACAGTTACTGGCTAGTGTAGGAGGCAAGAGGTAACAGAGGAAAAAAAGCATTATGGAAATTAAACCTAGCCTACTTATGACCTGATTAAACTATATATGATCAGTAACGATGGAGGACCTATAACAAATCAAGATGTTATCAATTCCTTTCTATAAAGGATTGTTCAAAGTCCTTGTGTTTAGGCAGGTAAAACTGTAATGTATCAGCTCTTTTTACTTTCGCTTGTCATATATCTCTTTTACTGGACATAAATGATTTTGGAAAATCTAAAACTGTGCTCCCTCTTGCCACCTATAACAGTTAGTAAGCGGCTATTGATGGTAATAGCTTTATGTTAATAAAATCTTGCTCTCAGTTTATCTAAAACTGCATCAGAGACTCATTCACACCTCTGTATGTTGTGGCATTGTTGCAAGCTAGAATGTCTCCCTATCCTAGGAAGGCCACTTGCCACTTGTTCTCATTCACTACTGCCCAACTTCTCCAGCCCCCATGACATTAACTGATCTCAGGCCATCTGGTCATAGTCCGGGCATCATCTCTGCATGCCAAGGAGCTGGGTTAAATTGACAACTGTGCAGCTGTGAACAAATGACAAAGTAAATTTTGGACTTACAAACTCAGTTATATAACTGTACATTAATCATGGATAACTACCTTAATTTGCAGATGATACTGTTTGTACTTGGTAAATCAAGAAAAGGATATCTCAGTGTTATGGAACATTTTGAAACACCTTCAACTATTTTTAGGAAACAAAATAAATCAAAATAAAACAATGGTTGTAACAGTAAACTATGTACCTACACATGATTTGGTTCAGCAACACAAATATTTATGGGGATATGACAACACAGATATTTTGCTGTATGGATTAAAAAGAAATATACTATGGTCATTAAGGATGTATGTAAAGAGACTAAACAAAATATAATACAAAAACTAAGAACCTGGAGGCTCTTAATTATGGATATGGATAGTTAAGATACAAACAGTAAAAATGTTTCCAGTCCCTTTATTATTATATATAGATCAGGCACATTTTTATCAACTGGAGAAACTGCAGGCTATAAGTAGTAAAGAGTTGAAGGAATTTATTTGGAACAGGAAAGGGGAAACAGTTAAGTGGGATAAGTTGATTCAACCCATATGACAAGGTGGTTTAGGATTACCTAATTTGAAGGGATATTTTAGAGATACACAATTAAGTCTCATTTATATACTTAACTCATGTACAAGATTATAAGTCAAAGTGGAAAGAGATGGTGATGAAACAAGGGAGGGATCTTAAGAAGTAAGGAGAGAATAATACTGAGAATAATGAGAATCTGGAGCGTTTCTTCTGGGCCTCCATTGAAAATGGGCTCTGTTCCAGTTAGACTTTACCAGTAAACAAATGATAAATAAATAAATAACAACAGCCATAAAAAAGTTACAGGAGTGGCTATGAACCTAGAGGCTCGTGTGCGAATGGACTGGGTTAAGATGAGTGTGGGAATGGGATAGTTAGGGACCTTAGGGTTAGGGAGTGGGTAAGGTGAGTGTGCGATAGTTAGGGACCTTAGGGTTAGAGAGCGGGTAATGTGAGTGTGCAATAGTATGTGCCAATAGCTATGCCAATATGGTTCTGGCTGAATGGGAGTTGCAGAATGTTTTCTCTGATTTGAATGGGTTTAAGAAGTTTGTACTTTACTATGGCCGCTATGTGGATGATCTGTTTCTTATTTGGGGAGATACAATAGAGGGGTTTATATCATAACATCAAAGTAGTAAAACATCGAATGTTATAATATCGAACCCAAAACAGCAAACGCTGAAAATAGCGAAGTTGCAAAACACTGACTTCCTTCCTAGGGAAAGAATTCGGTGGGCTGTTTCTGCCGCTTCGCTATTTTCTCCACTGTGGTGCGAAGGTTACGGACCGAGTTAAGGTAAGTGTGTGAATGGACTGGGTTAAGATGAGTGTGGGAATGGGATAGTTAGGGACCTTAGGGTTAGGGAGCGGGTAAGGTGAGTGTGCGACAGTTAGGGACCTTAGGGTTAGAGAGCAGGTAATGTGAGTGTGCAATAGTTAGGGACCTTAGGGTTAGGGAGCGGGTAAGGTGAATGTGCGACAGTTATGGACCTTAGGGTTAGGGAGCGAGTAAGGTGAGTGGGCGATAGTTATGGACCTTAGGGTTAGGGTTTGGGTTAAGGAAAGTGGATAGATAGTAGTGTATGTATGGTTTAGTGTAGGGTTAGAAGCAGGATTTTAAGTGTATGTGTGTGGATTACTTTTTTGGTGTGCTTGTGTTGTGTGTGTGTTTCTCGGAACAGCAAATTTTTTTCCCTGGGAAAAAATTCGCTGTTCTGAGCTTTTGATTATATCACATTTCGAAATTCCAAGTTCGAGCTTACGGTGTTCGATATTTTGGGATTTCGATTATGTGATATACACCCCAATAGAGACCCTTGAATATTTTGTGGGTTATTTGAATAGCACCACCGATTACCTTCACTTTACCTTTGATTGGTCAGCACAGTCTATTTCCTTTTTAGATGTGATGGTGCACAAGACTGCAGGAGGGTTACACATGAAACAGTATGTTAAACCCTGAAAAACTAATAATGTGGTACACTCATGTAGTATGCACCCCAAGCATAAACAGAATGTTCTCAAAGGACAGTTTTTTAGGACAGCTAGACTTAACTCTAAAGATAGTGACATGTATGACTCCTTTGAGACTCTTACCACTAACCTATTGGACAGAGGGTATAGTAGCTGAGAGAATGTAACTGTACAGAATGATGAAGTTATGATGAGAGACACATGTATGAGACCATACTTCAGTGATCAGATTGAAGAGCCTTCTTTTCTCTGGCTTTGAAGCCTATTCAACCAACGCGCCTTACATACTCTAAAGACTCAGGCTCTATTTGTGAGATCATCAGAAAGCATTGGAGCATCTTAGTCTCAGATGAGAAATGTAAGGAGCTGTTAGGCAACTCTCCTTCATTCTGCTTTAAGAACCGTCCTTCACTGAAGAAAATGTTATGTTACAAGCCTTTAACATGGAAAAAGGAAAACGTAGCTAGTCAAAGGATAGGCACATATCCCTGCCATCATTGCAATGTATGCAGATACACAGAGACTGATGATCAGTTTGTACACCCAGACACAGGACAGGTTTTTGATATCAGATTACACGCTGACTGTAGTAGTCAGAATGTTGTGTATTGTGCATCCTGTGCACTCTGTAGAAGTTTCTATGTTGGAAAAACCAATCGCTGTTTGTGGTTCCGAATAAAAGAGCATATTTATAGTATTACCAAGAGTGATGACGGGAATGCATTGTCAAAGCATGTTAAATCAGCAGGGAGTGATCACTGGTTTAAGTTTATGATGTTGGAAGTGTAAATACCGAGACTGAGAGGAGGTGACATAAGAACACAAACAGAATGTGTGGAGATTAAATGGATGCATCTACTTACGGCAAATGAAGGCAAGGGGTTAAATGATGTCATCCCCATTAAGCCAATTTTGAGAACACGTGACCTCAGACATTAAGGTATATAAGTGGATTACAATATGATGTTTTTAATAGATCTGATGAAGTGCCTATGTGTATGAAAGCGCTTATCCTGGTTATATTTTTGTATTTTTATAGCTTTTACGTGTTTCATTAAATGTGTTTGCTCACTTATCTCTCTGCCTAGCCAGTTTTTTTTCTTTTTCAGTATTTTCTGTTTTTTGCTTGTTGCTCTTCCCCTTTTTTACATAAAAAAGTTATATTCGTAAAGTACAAGAAAGTATTCTAAGAACTAAGCCAAAACAGGAATGAAAAATGGAGAGTTTACCAGAAGAGATGACTGCAAGCACGGGTATAGAAAGTAGGCAAGAAGAGGTTGTAATTTACTGGAGGAAATTAGTAAAGGAACCAAAGTTTTGTTAGTAAATAATTAGACAGGGGAAGGCAATTGAGTGGGATGATGCTAAACAGAAATTTGGACTGCAGATTAGAGACTATCTTCTCTGCAGAGTATAAACAAACAGAATAACTATAAGAATCAGTCAGAAGATAGTAAAATAGACTGGAGAGAGAAATGGCAATGCAATATACAAAGCAGCAATGGCAGGACATCTGTATAGCTTCCAAGCATGCAGCAAGGTCCAGAAGGTTTAGGATTTTTACTTGAAGTGTTTGTATCTGTATTTGTTATACTTCAGGTAGACTGCACAGAATTTTTCTTCAAGAAAATAGCAAATGCTGGAGGTGTGATGAGAAAGAAAGAAAGAAAGAAAGAAAGAGGCCATGCAGAACATGATTTTTGAGAATGTAACATGTTGGCAGATTTTAAAAATTTCCTACAGAGTATCTTATCAGAAATGCTGGAAGAGCAAATGATTGCAACTAATGAAATGAGAATTTTGAGCTGGGATACAGGATATGAATTGCCTAGACATAGTAAGGCCTTACTAAGGTCAATGCATCAGCTGTAAAAGAAAAAAAAAACAGGTTACTAAATAAAACATGGAAATCAAAATTTAAACCAAATGCAACAGAAAATGTTGCAAAGAAGACAAGAGAACTGGAAGTGGGATCTTTAGAAACAGAAAAGAGCAAATTTCATACTAATTAATGGAAATTGTTGGAACAATACATGCAAAATAATGTTCATGAGGAGAATTGAAATTTAACAAACTTGACCTAAATAGCCTCAAATCTTGCTATAACGAAATTGCCATATTCGCTACAAATCAATCTCAAAGATCTCACCATTGTACTGCATTAATTCAGCTAAACTGGCTAGAGCTCCCTCACCTCCTTACCCTGACTCAGCTACTAACAGCCCATGCAGCCTTTTACAAACCTGATAACTAGATGTAGTTCAACCCTATAGTAACCTAACATCCCTTAGGTCTGCTGATAACATATTGTTAAAAATTAGTAAAGCCCAAAACGCTTACGGCATCACTCTTTTCTCCCATGCCATAGCCAAACAATGGAACTCTCTTCCACAGCATATTCTCACCATCAATAACACACTAGCATTTAAACAAACCCTAAAAGAATAGTTCTCTAAACATAGCCTCTGCTCCTGTACTAACCCAGGCTAAACACCTCTACCCACAAATATCTATATCCTCTCTCTAGCTTCCTTTCTCAGTATCTCCTGGCTTTCTGAATCGTTCTCCCAAAAGAACTGAAGAAAAAGAATAATGCACTGAAAATTGATATTGTTTGAAATGGTTGATAATTGCTTAATATTTTTCAATATGTCTAACTTTGTTACTCCTGATTTTAAACACTATGGCAAGAACTTGGTATCTATATCACATTATCGCATTGTAATAATGTTGAACGGCTACAATAGCGAAAATGCCGTTCAGCTAAACTGTTCTTGTGAGTAGCTACGCCCCCACACCCCCCGCTAATTATATATACCAACTCCGAGATCGCACCACTACAGTGAGGAAAGGGCAAATTTTCTGATCCTCACTGTACCGCAATCTCACAAAAAACATTTAGCTGAACAGCATTTTGACACTGTAGCCATTCGATATTTTGACAATGCGACAATGTGATATAGACCCAGAAAGTACAGTTTTGTACCTACCATAAATGTAGATGTTTGAGTGCTAATACAGCTGCAGTCATAACAGATGGGTTATCCTGCCATCAGGCGGGTCCTCGGTCGGCCGAATTCCAAAGTCTAGGTCCAGCGTCGGATGTCGTCGCTTCTTCCCTGACGTCAGTGTGACAGGGGTATAAAAGAACCAGCCGACGCCATTTTCTTCAGTTTTTCTTGCCCCAGATGTCAGGTGCCCCCAGAAGGAAGGCAAAACATCAATTTATGTAATAATGCAATGCAATATAATCAAAAAACAGTAGTTGCAAGCAAATACACCATAAAAGAATACCCCATCCAGGTTGTATGAGGAGGTGTTAGCCATTAGGCCTGTCCCAAGAGGGGAAGGAGGGAGGGAAACTGGACTGCAGCTGTATTAGCACTCGAACATCTACATTTATGGTAGGTACAAAACTGTACTATGTTCATCGTGCATACAGCTGCAGTCATAACAGATGGGTAGAATCCCAAAGCTAAAAAAGGGGTGGTAGGCACTAAGTGGAACTAGGAGGAGCAAGGATGCCCTGCAAGACTGCAGTGGCAAAGCCCGCTCTAGATTTGGAGTATAATGGTAGGTGATAGTGCTTGGAGAAAGTATGTACAGAACTCCAAGTGGCTGCTTCCAAAATATCTTTGGTAGGAACCCCCCCTGAGGAAAGCTGCAGAGGTAGCTGTGGCCCTTGTGGAGTGAGATCTGATGCCTGTAGGTGCAGTTTTACCATGAAAAGAGTAACAAAAGCGTATGCAGTGGGCTATCCATTTTGAGATTGTCTGTTTGGAAATAGGCTTCCCTTGAGCACCTGTAGCATAGGACACAAAGAGTTGCTCTGATTTTCTGAATGGCTTTGTTCTGTCCAAATAATAACGAAGCTGTCTGTGAATGTCCAAGGAATGTAGTAGTCTCTCCCCTTTGTTTTGTGGATTAGGGTAAAAGATAGGTAAGTGGATAGCCTGATTCAAGGCTACCCTGGATACTACCTTTGGCATAAAGGAAGGGTTGGTTCATAAGGAAACTCTATCCTGATGGAAAATGACGAAAGGCTGCACAGCCATGAGGGCTTGTAGCTCCGAAACCCTGCGTGCTGAGGTGATAGCCAGAAGGAAGGCTGTTTTCCATGACAAATATTGCAGTTCTGTTGAAGCAGCTGGCTCAAATGGAGGCAGGGTCAGTTTTTCTAGAATGAAATTGAGGTCCCAAGCAGGTACTGGTTGCTTCCTTGGGGGTTTTATATTCTTAGCCCCTCTGAGGAACTGTCTTAAGAGAGGGTGAGAGAATAAAGGAGGATCAGTGTTGTATTGAGCAGAAATGGCTGAGGCATGGATTTTGATGAAGGAGAATGAAAGTCCACTGCTTAGCATCTCAGCTAGGTACTGTAATATTTGAGGTAAATTCAGTATTCCAGAATTCTGACACTTTTTCTGATTCCAGGCACAAAACCGTTTCCATTTTGCGGAGTAGGCTTTTCTAGTAGAAGGCCTTCTGGCCTCCAAAATGACATCCTGCACCTCCTTGGAGAGTAGGGTCTGTTGTGAATTTAAGGAATCCTCCATGCGGCTAGATTGAGTGTTTTCAGCTGACTGTGAAGAGTTTTGAAGTTGTGCTGAGTCAATAGAAGAGGCATTAGAGGCAGGATCCATGATGGGGAATGTGTCAGGCTCCTCAGGAGTGGGTACCAGTGTTGTCTTGGCCAGTCTGGAGCAATGAGAATCATCTTTGGTCTGTCTGCTCTGGCTTTTAATAGAACTTTGGGCAGCAGAGGAAGAGGTGGAAAGGCATAAACTGTCATTGTTGTCCAACTGAAAGAGAGTGCGTCCACTTTCCAGGCCTGTGGATGAAAGGTCCTTGAGCAGAATTTTGTCAATTGATAATTTCTGTGGGTAGCAAAGAGATCTATGTCTGGCCTTCCCCATGCTTGAATTATCTTTGTAAAAACTTGAGGATGCAACTTCCATTCATGTGGATCTGTCATATTTCTGCTTAGGTTGTCTGCCAGCATGTTTTCCTTGCCTGGCAGGAATTGTGCTTGAAGTTGGATTTGTAATTCCAGAGCCATGTTCCAAAGAGACATGGCTAGCCTGCACAGGGGATATGAATGGGTTCCTCCCTGTTTATGTACCACATCACTGTGGTGTTGTCTGTCCTTATCAATAGCTGGCCTGGATGCAGTAGGTCTTTGAAAGCCATAATAGCATTTATTACTGCTAGCATTTCCTTTTGATTGATGTGTAGGTGCTTTTCCTTTTGGGACCATTTGCCCTGAATGCACCGATCTGTCATGTGCGCCCCCCAGGCGTAGTCCGAGGCATCTGTTGTGATGACTTGATTTGCTTGAGGCAAGCAGAATGGGAGACCTATGTTTCTTTGGCATGCTTGAACCCACCACAGAAATTCCTTTTGGAGGCATGGAATCAGTGGTATAATTGTTTCCAAACTGTGGCTGTGTTGAGACCATAAGTTTTTTAGGTACCAATGAAGTTTCCTCATATGCAGCTTTGCACATGGGATTAGCAGGATGCAAGATGCCATGAATCCCAGAGCCTGCAGGATTTTCCTTGCAGTCAGCCTGGTGAACGTTGCCAGTTTTCTGAAGTATTGAGTTAGTTGCCCTTGTTTCTCTGGCGTGAGGTAGGCCATCTGGGTGTTTGTATTCAAGCTGGCACCCAGGAAAATTATTGTTTGAGAGGGTATTAGTCTTGATTTCTTTTTGTTGACTGTATATCCCAGAGAGTTCAACAACTTTATTACAAATGCCAGGTGTTTCAGAAGTATGTGTTTGCTGTCCGCTTGGATCAGGCAGTCGTCCAAATATGGGTATATTTGTATCCCTTGAAGTCTGCAGAAGGCAATTACTGATGCCAGGCATTTCGAGAACACTCTGGGCGCAGTAGATAAGCCAAAGGGCAATGCAGAGAATTGATAATGGGTTGAACCTGCAAGAAATCTGAGGTATCTTCTGCAATCTTGTCTGATAGGGACATGCAGGTATGCCTCCTTGAGGTCCAATATTACCAGCCAAGACTCCTTGCCCAGCATGGGAAGAAGCTGCTGTAATGTGAGCATCTTGAAATTTGGTACGAGTAAGTATGTGTTTAGGATGGATAGGTCCAAAATAGGTCTCCAATCTTTGCCCTTCCTTGGTACTAGGAATAGTCTGGAATAAAAACCTTGACCCTGTTCTTGTGCAGGTACCTCTTGAATAGCTTTCATGTCCATGAGATCTGAAATTTGTTTTTGTGCCTCTGCCCTTTGATTGTGTGGCAGGTTTGGCATGCCTCTCATTTTTGGAAGGGTGTGAAAGTGGAATCTGTAGCCTCTGTCTATAATGTTCAGGATTCATTTGTCTTTTGTGACAATATGCCAATTTTTCGAAAATAATGCCAGTTTTCCGCCTAAAGGTGCTGCCATTAGAGCTTTGCTTGGCATGCAAAGGGGAAAGTCATTGGTTCTGCTTTCTGAATGGCTGTGAACTATCCTCACCACCTCTTGGTGTAGGTGCTTGCCATTGTCTGCCTCTAAATGATCCTTGAGATTGCCCTCTACCCCTCGGGCGCCTGTATCTACCTCTTTGAGGTCTGTCCGTGGCTGGAAAGGACCAATTTTCTGAAGGCCAATTTCTACTGAAACGTGGAGGTTGTACCTGTAGGAAATCTTTCACTGTTTGCATTGATTTTGCCTTTTCCTCCATTTTCTTTAATACCTCCTCAGCTTTAACACCAAACAATACATCTTTTTGAAGAGGTGCATCTAGTAATTTAGCTTTGACATGATCTGGTAAGGTTTGCTCTTTGAGCCAAGCAAGTCTACGTATGACTGATCCTGTAACAGCAGCTCTACATGAGGCCTCTAAAGCATCAAAACCACATTGCAAGGTATGTTTACCCACTTGTTCTGCACTATGCAACAAATCCTGCAACTCCTTCAAGTCTGGTTGTTCAGGTTGTGACATTTTGCTTTTCAACTGAGATAACAAAAACTGTTGATACTTTAACATATGGAAATGACAGTTTAATGCCCTCATGGTTAAAGTGGCCGAGGTGTATACCTTTTTCCCCCAGCTTTCTAAAGCTCTGGAATCTCTCTCTGAAGGTAATGGATTTTTGGCAGTGGAGGCCTTAATTCCCTTGGGACCCTGTGAAATAGTTTCTGGGTCAGCCGCATGGCTTTTGTATAGGAATTGGTGTGAATCAGGAACCCGGTAATACCTGTCAGGCTTGACTGGAGCTGGAGGTAAAGAATCTGGGTTAAGGCTGGCCTCTGAATACACATCATCTAGTATGTCTAAGACAGGAGGGATGGCCAGAGGCCTGTGCTGAGGGAGCAAGAGGAAATCCCTGAGCCTTTTCTTGGAGTCTGAGTAACCTTGGCCTTCCCAGTGGAAGTGTTCCCTCAAGGTATGCAAGGTTTCCCCAAAAGAATAGTCCTCGGGGGGGAGACAGAGGGAATGGACTCCTCTGCATCAGAATCTTCAAAAGGGGAGTATGAATGTTCCTGGTCTTCAGAATGTTCTGAAGTAATGGAGGCCTGGTCCGAGGAAGGGTATTCTTCCTCCACTCTGGGCCTTTTGTCCAAGGGGGGTTGAGAACCCCTGACAAGAGTAATCAAATCCTCAGCCATTTTGAGCATCTGTTTTTTAGGCATGGGGCCTTGAGAGGGGCCCTGTGGAGCTTGTCTTTTAGTATGCATGGCTGCTTTAGATTTAGTGAAAGCCTTAATGGAAAAAGAAGAAGAAGGCCTGAAGACACCTTGAGAGGTGGCAGGCCTGTCTAAACTCTGAGTTTCCCCGCCAAGAGTGGCGTCGGTATCTGTAATCGGGGTGTGGGCCGAGGAGCCTGCGACCTCAGGCACAGAAGACACCGCTAAGGAAGTGTCATCGGTAGTCAGGGGCTGCGTAGGTGCCTCGCTGAGAACCGGAGCACCTGTAGTCGGCTTTAGTGTGGTGTCGGTAGAAGTCGCGGACCTCGTATGTCAGTCCTTATCTTTGCGTCTTTTACTCAAAACTGGAGTTCGGAGAATCCGACGACATAATGTAATTAAACTTTTTGCCAAAATAGTGTTGGGCGAACTCCGCCCGACGCTTAATAGTGCGTCTGTTGAATGTAGCACAAAAACGACAGGCCGAGACGTTGTGGTCTGGGCCTAAGCAAGGAATGCAGAGGGAATGGAAATCCTTATGCGGTATTTGCTTCCCACATGAAATGCAATTATTAACTTTGTCTGACATCAGTCTGAGGCAAGAAAAGTTTCCCCAACGGGGTACTTAGCTTTCAAGAAGACTTCGGTTGAAAAATATTCATAATCTCAGGAGCTGGCCAACCGGCACTTGCGAACTGCTTCTGCTTCGGGCACCGCGCGGCAAGAAAGACTGAAGAAAATGGCGTCAGCTGGTTCTTTTATACCCCTGTCGCACTGACGTCAGGGAAGAAGCGACGACATCCGACGCCGGACCTAGACTTTGGAATTCGGCCGACCGAGGACCCGCCTGACGGCAGGATAACCCATTTGTTATGACTGCAGCTGTATGCACGATGAACATCTTGTAATGTGTATTCCTTTTTATGTCCTATAATTATTGTAACTTGCATATGTCATTTGTAAATACTATTGTAATCTACCTTGGACCTTTTCTCCCCGGGTCTCCCCTGAAAACAGGCTTCTGGCCCACCCCGACACTACCCAGTTAACAAACGGAAAAAAAAAATAAACAGAAGGCAGGAATTAAGTCATTTATATGATTCTGGAGTAAATGAAAGTTGTTAGATAGAAATCATATATATACAACATAAATGTAACAAATGAAATGTTAACATGGTTTGTTTTGTTTTCCATCACTGCATACAAATGTCACCTTTAAAAAATATCATGTTTGATGACGGTGTTATAAAAATGTCAAAAGGAAATTAATTATTATATTTTTTCTAATACTGAATGCCAGCAGTGTGACAGGGAACGGTGCTGCAATCTGAATGATCAGCACTTCTTTTGTTATGGTTCTACTGCCTCGTTACTCACAACACTGATAGAGTAAGGTGCTAGCTTATATAACTATTAGCTTCATGTATAATTAAGAGACCTAGAAATAAAAGAGTTCAGCAAAGACATGCTGTAGGTGGATTGGACACTCTAAATTGGCCCTAGGTGTGAGTGTGTGCTTGTGTGTGCCTTCTCTGGAAGATTGGGCTGGCAACTCGACACCGTAAAAAAACTCCACTGCCAATCATGAGCGGACAGGTGATCTGCTGTGGCGACCCCTAACCGGGAAAAGCCGAAAGAAGAAGAAGAAGTTATACTGGGATAACAAGAACTTTGGACACACACAGAAGTATGACACTCTAAATGTTAAGAATCAACAAACAACTAACCAAGAGAATGTCACAGATTTTTTGGGATGCCTTGCACTGCTACTAATGGATGGTTCTTTTAACATCTGTGCAACCACAGTGATCCCCAGCAGCCTGCAATAAGTTTTTGATCTGGTCTCTAAACATGAAAAGAAAGATTGAAAATGGTTATACAAAGAGCTGAAGCAGTCAGATGAGGTTCATCTAAAGGGACGGTTCGGGTTTCATGAACCATACACTGAAAATGAACTTAGAAGGCATGTGGTGAATATTCATAGCTGTTTGTTATTATAGCTTGCTTTGAGCCTGTGCCAGTGACAGTAACCCTTAAATGTAGATGAAAATTTCCTGCACCATAGTTAAAGCTGGCTTTGAGAAAGAACAGGAGACAGGTATAGACAGTGGGCCTTGTAGTTCTCATGGTGATTCACCTCTGGAAGTGTCATGTCTTGCTCTAATCTGAAAGCTGCACATTTTAAGGCAAAAGCACTGACCAAGTGGAACTCCTTAGAACTCATGAGAGCTCACTGCACCAGTTATCTATGCCTAAAGAGAGAGACTCAAATATTACATCAAGAGACAGATATAATTAGAGTCAGGCAAGGACACTGGCATATAAGATGAGATAGAAATGGGTCTCTATCTGCAGACACTAATCCACCAGACTACATTCTCTGTAGCTTAGTATGTTTTGCAAATGTGGTCCTCCACTAATGTGCAATGAGAGAAGAAGCAGATGTCAAGAATGTCTAATTAGTATCTACAAGTGTTACACAGTCTGTAAGCCATTAAATACCCACAGTCTGCTTCTTTTTCTTGGTCCATAGTGGCACTCCTTATGCTTTACTGTGCAGCACTTCTGAGGGTTGCTTTTCATGATCTCAATTCACATGCCAGCCCACAGTGGGCAGAATCTTGCAGGACCACACCTAACCATGACCTATCTGTCTTGGTTGGAAAGTGTAAAGCAGTTATTGATTTTAAAGCTTTGATGATCATCTACTATTGCCAAACATGGTAAGGAGGTTTTCGTTAGACTAAGGACTTAAGAGCTGACAGACAGGAATGAAGTAACTTCCTCTACTTACAGCAGGCAGATAAGCTGCATATGTATTACACCCATACTGCTCAACTTCTTAGAGCTAGAAATTTGGAAAAAGTTTTAAAACAATGAGGAGAGAAAGGCCCCCAAAAAAGGACAGATTTTAAATACTGCTCTTATAAACTTAGAAAGTTGTTAAAATGACAATATTTGCATTTACATGCATTTTCTGAAAGATATGAAGTCGGAAATTCATATGTGTGTCATTATGTACAGACTTCAAGCATCAGTGATTTGCCAGAAAAACATAAATTTTATGAGGAGCAGACCAAAAATAATGGGCAAAAATCTAGACATTCTGGAAAAACCCGGAGAGTTGAAAGTTATGATCATACCCCAAAATCTGCATTGCATAAATGTTTGTCTTTTCTCTTCACAGCAGTTCCCTGATGTGGCCCTGATATATCTGCTCATTCTGTGAAGTAAATGTGAGACATATTTGCCAAGAACATATTACATAAAACAGTACACAACATCATGATGTTCACCATATAAAATGTTGCAAAGCTGATGTGGCCATAAACTACTGTGTAAAGATTGCTGGTCCTTATTTCTGAAATCGGGATTCATAAGAAAAAACTATTAATATAAAATGATTCTGAGAAATTCACATTGACTGTCAGCTACCTAACAAATGCTCTAAATAAGCAGTACTTGGGAGTCCCATCTCCTGTTACTCCCTTAACTTCTACCTGCACACCTGTGACTCCTCTGAGATACATCAGCCTTCAAGTGGTTTAATAAAGATGGGCAGAATATTGTTTTACAGTGGGGAGCAAAGCACTTTCACTGAAATGAAAATTTCGATTAAATCTGCTTTCAATGAATGCTGGTTTTGATACCTTTCATTTAATTAATGTTTAGTGGATTTGCCACTGAACAATCACATCATAATAAATTCTGTTCATTTTTCTAGTAATATATAATAAGATGATTGAGTATAATATAAATACAGAGATGGAGCAAAAATATGTTTCTGCATTATCCTTCAAGAAACACAGTTCACTGGGCAAGAGTTCTTATCAAGGCAACCTCAACAGAAAGGTTTGCAAAGTTAGCCACATTATGTAACTCATTCAGTCATTTTTCAATGGGCGTCAGACAACCACACATGTACACTCACATCCACACATCAAGCACACAAGCAGGTGTGTGCACACATGCACACAACTATATGAGCGTACATGTGCATGCACACCTACACCCACTAGTCTACACATCTACCCCACACCCACCCATTCATCCAGACACCACACACACACACACACACACACACACACACACACACACACACACACACACACACACACACACATACACACACACACACACACACACACACACACACCACATGCACACCTATGTGCAACTGAGAACTGAGAGGTTCAGTAAGTCACCTAGTGGCACGTCTATGGACAGAAAAGTAGATAAACCATAAACCAATGAAAACACAGACAAACACAGAAAGGATATGCAGCCTCTGCAAAGAAGGCACCTCACATGTTGCCAAACTAAAGAGCAAACCACTGTGAATCCCTATTTAAGCATAACTTAGACAACTGGATGGGAGACCATAAATTTATCCCGGGGGGGGGGGTGTCACTTATGTCCCACTTGGATAAGGGCAATAGGTGCTGATCATAGACTTACACTGCAAATATAGACCATACAGCTTGGTCAATAAGGGAACAATGGTATAACATGGCTAGGCTTATAAAGGCTCTAGGGCCAATAGCCTAGCAACCTCCTATGAACCTATGAACTGCTTACAGCTACACCATTCTTCCACCACTACACTATGCATTTGGAAAGCATTATTGTCTGTATGCTTCACTGCTGCACTTACCTTTTAGCTGTCATAGATGACAGAACATTTTAAGCAATGAGTACAAGCAGGACTTATGAAAGGTTCTGAATTGTGTCTATATGTGCTGCTTGCTGTTTATTCTTCACTCCGGTCTGATTTTGAAAGTTGTAGAAGGATGGGGTGGGAAGGTAAGAATGGTGGCAAATCAGGGGAATACTAACATGAAGTGGGTGACTGAGTTTGAGTGCACTAGGTTTCAGCTAAAATGAATCTAGAACACACTGAAAAAAATTTGTAGTGGCCAGAGTTGTTTGCTTCTACGTAGACTTCAATAAACTGGAATGCATTTTAGTGAAGGATCAAATATTCAACATTACACCTGCAGATTTTACAACAAAACAACTGCCTGAAATGGAAGAATAGCTTTCAAAATTACTTCAGTATTCTACTAAGGGACACAGTATTCAGTTCATGCCAATATGCAGTCTTGATATAATTTGCTTCCTGAATTATGCATGAAGCTCGCTTCCTTGTTCTGCTTTCTCATTTACTGCCTGGCCAACGGCTGTTTTTAGTTAATCTTTCAGCCATTCAGGCTCTCAGATTTAGTCTACAGGGAAAACAAACCCTCAAAGCAACACCATGTCTTCCCAGTATTACAATTCACAGAAGGATGCTTGCTTTCTACACAACACAGTAGGGCACTGTTGCCTCCCAACAAGAGGTTCTCTGGTTCAATTCTCAGCTGAGTGCATTCTGTGTGGAGTCTGTCTGCTCTCTCTGTGTTTGTATAGGTTTTCTCCCTCACCCCAAAACATGGTTTAACAGGGAGTTTTAAACTGTCAGTGTTTGTGACAAAAAAGAGAAGCCTGGAAATCTACTTTGATTCCCTGCTTGCCTAGGAAACTCTGTAGATGTGGCAGCTTTTCAAGCAACACTGTAGGAACTGGATGCAACTCAATAACATTGGCTGGTTTGGCCATCGGTCAATAAGCAGAGAAAGGCCCAACAGGGAGTTGATGGCAGTGGCTCACATTGTTTTGCTTTAACTTTAAAATCAATTTTAATGACTAGATCTTTTGGGAATTTCCTCAGGGTAGCCTTGAGGCAAATAAAGATGTGTTTTGCAGCAGTACAACAGGTTGTGGCTGAAAAGGGTCATTTATGGATCGTCTAAGTTACCTAGTAAACATACAACCAAATATATATAATACTGCCCTTTGAGAGGTTTCTATGAGGCAAAATGATTAAATCACAACTGCAGTCAGGGACAGCCTTAGCAACCATGGGCCAGTACAGACCATTTTTGAACGGACCCCCAAAAACCACACCATCAAACTTCACTATAACTTCCTTTCACCTTCTGGCCTCAATGACCTAAAATTATTTCATACTAGGTGTAAGGAATGCATGTTACTACTGTATATTTAAAACAGACCATTATCTTTATTTATCCCATTGAAAAAAAACAATACACAGCACTAAGCATGCAATGCTACTCTGAAGTAAGCTAAACTGAACCATGAAACCTGGTAAAATCTTCTGAATCATCCCAGTCCCCATCTCTTAGTGTCATGCCCAGAGTGCTGAGATGCCAGGAAGTCTGGACAATTAAGTGAGTGGGGATGGACATGATGGTTGTGGGAGATGGGGGGGGGGGGGTCAAAAAGAACATGGAAATGTTCTAAACTCATTTATGCATTCTCATATCATAGTACCCCTTTCTCTTTCACAGGTTTGCAATCACATCCTGCACCTGCACTGAACTGTTGAAATCCCTTGCCCAGTTAATTCTTATAATACCCTGTTGTGGTCATAAAACTGTTAAAATTCTTCAGAATGATACATAATAATAATAATAATAGTAATAAACATCATCATCACATCAGTTCTCTCCTTAGAAAAGGCATTATTCACACACCTCAATTTCTTTTCCATACTGTTGAACTGGTATTCTTATAATACCTTGCTGTGGTCGTAAAACTGTTAAAATTCTTCAGTATGATTAATAACAATAATAAAATACTAAACATCATCATCACATCAGTCCTCTCCTTAGAAAAGGCATAATTCACACACCTCCATTTCTTTGCCATAATGTTGAACTGGTAGCATTCTGTTATGAGTCTCAGTGATTACAAGTCACCTTGCATCACATTATCTGTTCATTTTTTTCTGCTTACCAGTGTTTGTTTTCATACTGCCAGAGACAAACAATTCCAGTTACTTGTATTACATTCACTAAGAGCTAGTTACATACCCCATGTCAGCAAGAAAAACAAAAGAAAACACAGTATCACTCTCAACCTTAATATTAAACAGTCTTACTACACTGTGCAACCATAAGTGGAGTGATACACAAAACCAGAAGGGTTAATCCAGCCTCAGTCTTGGGCTAAAGACTCTGTTACGCATTCACCGACTGACTACTGTGGGAGAATGAACAGCTAAAACACTGTGAAGTTATACAAGTGCAACAAAATTGCAAAATTAATAATGCCATAGTGGCCATTAGTGCAATAAACGAAAGAAAATATAGTCTGCTCCTTTGATGTGATTCATAGGTACTGAAAAAATAGGACTATAGGTAGGAAAGGGTCTATATTATATGTTCGAAGTCTGAAAACTTTGAATCTCATATGATCGACTCCATATGAGCGAAGTTTTCAAACATTGAACATAAAATATAAACAAACTAAACATAAAAAAACCTACCTGAACGCTCTATGCAGGGGGGCAAGCCCCCCTGCACCCCCCACTACTTAAATATATCAACTCCAAGATCGCACTACATTGAAGTGAAGGGAAATATTCCCTACAGTGATCCCTGTCGAAACGTTCAATGTTTGAAAACTTCGTTCATATGATGTCGATTATATGAGATTCGAAGTTTTCAAACTTCGAACTTATAATATAGATCTGGTAGGAAAATGCCTTGCACTTTATTGTAGTGACTCTTAGGCAAGTCTTGTTTATCATAAGACATAATGATCCTGCCACAGCCCAGTGTGGGCCCCCTGTCGGAGGAGGGCCCTACTGGGTCAAATAGGTCAAACTGGTCTAACTCTGGCTCTGACTGCAATCAAAGCAAAATTAAGGTAAGATATTGAGTTAATGCAGAAGGAATGTCAGTATATAGTCAACAAGGCAGTTGCCAGCCCTACTATTACAACTATCACACAGCTGTTTTACAAAGCCTGCAAGTTAAGAAATGAATGGAGAGGACAATTTCCCACTGACTGTTTGTCAAAGAGCCTGTTTCTCTATTTTATTTATTTTCTGTTATTTTCAGCTGTTCAAATGAACTGATTTTCTATCTTCTCTGTTTATTAAGGAAAACTTGAGTTCTGATCACCAAGATACTAAGTTCTGAGAATAGTATAGCCTACCTGATCTGCCTGGGTAAACAAGCTTATTAGAAGTAGTAGCCAACCTGATAAATATTGCCTTCACAGCTACAGTAATGGGGTCTCTACTTGCAGATTTTAGTTCTTTGGTAATGCAGTTGTGAACAAAACGCTGTTAGGGATTGGCAAAATTCAGAAAAAAACTAATTTCACACCTGAATGAACTAATACATATACTATTTTTGCTTCTTTATATGTATTGTAAAAATGAGAATTGCAAAACTAAAATATACAGATGATTGGAGAAAAATGGAAAGGAAGCTTAATGGCAAAGCTATGTTTATTAGCTGAGTTCATACGTATGATATGTACATAAAAAACAATGTGTTATAGCAATAATAATAATATCTAATGGTCATTTCCTTTTTAATAGCCTCTGATAAAATGAATGCAGCTATATGATTCTGAAGACAAAATAATAGTACAAATCTGAGGAAGAGATGACTCCAGCTACACTTGAAATATCAGACTAGTTTAGGTGTCAGCTATATCACCAAGGTCTGGTGCTAGCAAACACTGCTGAACAAAAAGTCTGCCAACTAGTACAGAAGATTACGGTGATGAGGCAGCCAGTGCAAGGCTTAATGTTATGAGCTTGTAGTACAGGGTTTGATTACTTTTGCCCCCATGTGCTTACTATGTGACTCTAAACAAGTCCCTTAATCAAACAGTGCTCACATGCTGAGTCTGAAAATGTCCATCTGGATCACAGCTCTACCCGGATTAACACCTTCATATAAATAAATACTCCATAAGGGGCTGGAGTAAAACTGAATTCTGAGTATCAATGCAAATCCACTCTTGGTCGCATGCAAAGTGCAGTAATCACATGGTTGTAAGAAGAATAGTGTGAGCAGTGGTGTGGTACATGTTATGTGTACAGTGTTCAGACCGTAACAGTGTTTCAGCCATGTTCTGTGTGATACTACATATGTATTTTGTACAACTGAATAAACATTTGGCAAGTTTCATGCATATGGCATGGCTGATGTGCTTCTTGTGTGTTTAAGAAACTCATAAAATCACCACACTCTTTCTTACATGCTGATGATGACCTTATTCAGAACACTAATGTAAAGGGGTCTGCTCCCCTTACATGGAGTTGCAAACAGCCCCCCATCCGCATTACACAAAATGCATGGTATATATGTTTCTTGTTTCTGCATGAGCTTTAACTGTGTACATTTGGCAGGGTGCACAAGTGTGGTCTGTGTGGTGTGTTAGAACAGTATGAATGTGTGTGAATGACTAACTGTAAATGGATTTTGCAGAATGATGCTTAATGCAGTTTAATGCTGTTCACATTTTGCAGTAACGGGTACCTCAGCTTAAGCATACAATGTACAAACAATCCTGAAATTGTGAGGGTGGTGGTGGCCCTTCCATTGACATCTGGCAAAAGAATTTATACAACAGCAGGCCAGAGTACTGTATTTTAACATCTGCAGAGTTTAAAGCAAACCTCTTTTTGTGCCGAACTCAGGTACAAGTCACTACTGAGGAAAATAATTCCTAAAACTAGGCTTGTAAAACACCCAAGTCCAAAAATACTTGTTGAGAATATATTTTACAAGAAGAAAATAAGGAAATCAAAAGTAAAAACACTAAATTTAATATAATTATGACATAAAAATAAAGCCAGTAAGAAAAGCAAAATACAGCAATTAGTTAAATGAGCCAAATGAAGGCATAACGTGATAATTTATGTTACCCATCTGAAGATACACCTTAGAGATAAAGCCATAGTTATTAGTGAATAAGCAAGCAATTGCTTATTATGTTTATTACAATATTAGTAACAACTATATTTTTATATTAAATGCTTATTCAGTAAAGATTTTTTGCAATAAAAATAAATACAAATTCAGTAAACATGCGTTTTACTACTTCCTTTAACACTGCTTTTTAAATAGTTGCTGATTGTTTATCCTGTTGTTAAATCAATTAATAAATCTAATACAGTCTTTGAGGAAAATAAATAATTACATATGTTGGACTTTACGAAAATAAGAACAACTAGTAGGATGAGTGGAATTTGGAACCATTGTACTCCTCTGGGAACAAAAAGCTTAATGTAAGAAATAAACTGTTCACTAGCCATAAACGATTTCTTATGATCACCCATGATTAATAGTCGATGTATTGAAAAATATGATTAATGTATTTTTTAGCAATGTTCAACCATCAGAAGTAAATCAGTTTTATAACAGATTACTATATACCATTTCATTCATAATAAAGAAGATATTTGGCAGGCACCATTCAAGAGGGACACCAACAGCAATCTGCATACCAGCCAGTGGACATCTACTGTCTTCCTAGACCAAGCCTAGAATACTCAAACTCACGTTGATGAAAGGAGTACTTCAAAAACTTTCATACAGATTCACTGGTACTTACTAGGCCACTGATCCGTGAGGATCTTAAAAAGCATAGACTTACATTTCCACAGTAGTTTTAGCCCTTACATTTTGTGTATGAATAACGAAGAGGTGGGCAAAACAAAGATATGTTGGGACAATTATCTGTTACATGAAGAAATAAAGACTTCTGAGTAAACAACACCCCACAGTAGCTGCTGCCACATGTGCAGCCCACGGTGAAAGAGGGAGGAAAGCTCACCCTAGAAGTGTCACATGCACTAAGCAAAAAAAAAAGTCAAGGAAAGTATCAGGCTTAAATGAAGTCACAGCAGATATGACCAAAACACTGAGTGAGTTTGGAGAGAAATGTTTTTTGAGGATACTCACTGTGAGGAGGGAGACAGGAGGGAGGCAGGAGTATTTCAGATGACTGGAAAATGCCATTGCACAACAACAAATGTGATGTTTGCAAATGTGAGCAGTACAGAGATATTGAATTCCTGCACAGTAAGTGCTGTAGAGGGTGACTGACAAGCAAATACACAGGACAGTAGGAAAACGAGAGATGAGGAAAAAGTTCTGATTCAGATGAAGATGCAGTATAACCAACTTGATAACTGCAGTGAGACAAATAACGAGACCTGCATAGCACAGCATTCTACCTCCACCATGGTATGTGCACAAAATGATTGGTTTTATTAATTGGGTAAGTTTCTGGTGCCACTCCAGGGGAATCAACTATTAGCATGAGTGGACATGGTTAACAGACCATGTTGGTTTACCAAGGATGGTCTGCACCTGCCCCTCCTAGGCTTTCAGATATTAGCCAATACCTTATCTACCCCCTAGAGACTTTTTTAGGCAATACCAAAATGACAAAACTACCAACAGAGCCTAAACAAAAAATTCCATACGTTACAAACCCTGCTCACTATGGGGAATGTTGACATCTGTGCCGTTGCCAAAACTTGGCTTAAAGCCTTAGAAAGTACTCCATCAGTGCAAGGTTACAGTATCTTTCATACGTTTAGACCAACAATAGTGTTCTCTCTCACCATCACTCTATTATTAGCACACCTTACTACCTCCTATGAACAACCACTACTCTCACACCTTAACACACCACACAAACAAACTGCCTCCTTAGTGCCCATCTACCCCAACCATCACATCAACATAACTTCAGTACCTAGCTATCTATTACCCAAATATCATAGAATTACTCACATCAAACTTGTTTACCCTAATCCCATAAGGATACCCCTCCCACATAGCAAATATACAAAAATTACCTACCTAACCCTACTCCTCCTACTTAAGAATGGAGATATTCACCCAAACCCAGGCCCAACTGACACCTCCTTAAATCAATCCAGTAAACCAGACCCCATTGTTAACCCTCTGCTTAGAAAACCCAAAAACTCACTCTCAGTAGCCCACCTTAACATACGTAGCATTAATAATAAAACAACTCAACTACATGCTCTCCTACAGCTGTACTCCTTTGATATTATTTGCCTAACAGAAACCTGGTTAAAACCCTCAACAAAAGACAGTGAAATCATTCCACCTGGCTATAACATCTTACGTCTCGACAGACTATCAAAAAAAGGTGGAGGTATTGCCATATTATTTAAATCTAACCTTCAAATAACCACATACCACCAGAAACCTCCCCAGGACTCAAACGCTGAAATTCTCATTACCAAACTAGAACTAAACCCAGTCAAATCAATCTATATTATCTGCATCTATCTACCCCCAGGTAATAACGTTTCCACCATTGAAAAGATCCTATGTTGGCTATCACTAAACTTACCCCAAGAGATAATCATCTTAGGTGATGTAAACATCGATTGGGAATCTTGTAACAACAAACAACCTACTAGCCATATCAACCTTTATGGATTCTCTCAGACCATCACCTCCCCCACTAGAATAAATAAAGCTAACAAAAAAGAAAGCACCATAGACTGGATACTTACCAACAACCAAACTCATACCTATAAAACAGGAACACTCCCTGATGACATAAGTGACCACTTACTAACCTACATCATCAGGCTTAAAACCAACCCTCCTACCCAAATAATAACCAGAACAATCAGATCCAAAAAAAGATTCAACGTGGAGTTATTCCAAAATGAACTAGAAGCATGCAACTGGACACCCTTAAAACATCTTCAACTAGATGAAGCTGTCGATGTCTTTAATGCTAATTTTCTAACTATCCTCAACTATCATGCCCCCTCACGCTCCATCAGAATCAAAACTAAACCTGCCCCCTGGCTATCAATAGAAACCAAACAAAAAATCACCCTCAGGAATAAAGCCTGGAACAAATCTCGCTTAACTAAAAACACCACAGACTTCCAAACCTTTAAGCAACTAAGAAATGAGACCAAAAAATTAATAATGAACGATAAAAAAAATTACTACCTGAAACCTCAACATTCTCCCCAAAACAACACCCAAAAATTCTGGGCAACCATAAACCAATTACTACAGCCAAGTAAACCTGTCACACCCAACCCACAAGACTCTGACATAAATAACCCCAACCAAACAGCAAATTCCTTTAATTCCTTCTTCACAGAAACTATTCAAACTCTAGCAAGTCAACTTCCCGTCAAAAATGCAAACATGTCAATGAGCATAACAAACCCACCCCCTACTTTTCACTTCCAACCAGTCTCAACTACTTATATTCTCTCCCTTCTAAAAAAACTCAAACCATGTACTCCCTCTGCCGACCTATTACCCGCAGAATACTTGCAATTAGCAGCTAAAGCAATAGCCTTACCTATCTCTATTCTGATCAACAGAACCATCACTGAAGGATATGTCCCTAAACTCTGGAAAATCTCCCACATTATCCCACTCCATAAGGGTGGAAATTCTACTGAAATATCTAATTACCGCCCCATAGCCCTTCTTTCACCCTTATCTAAGATCATGGAAAGGTGTATAAACAAACAATTGCTTCACCACCTTCTCCATAATAACCTACTCTCTAACACCCAGCACGGATTCAGACCATCCCACAGTACCACCACTGCCCTCCTCTCCTTTACAGACACAATCAACAAAAATCGCAACAATAACACCCTCTCCTCAGCACTTTTCTTAGATCTATCCAAAGCCTTTGACATGGTCAACCACCAAATACTCATTCACATTCTCCAATCCACTTCAATTGATACCCAATCTCTTAACTGGTTTAAGTCCTACTTACAAAACAGACATCAAGCAGTACTCTGGAACTCCACTCTATCCTCCCAACTACCTGTCAGCATTGGAGTCCCATAAGGATCTATACTAGGTCCCCTGCTATTTTCCTTATTTATCAATGACCTACACCATGTGGCTCCCCAAGCCACATGCATACAGTACGCAGACGATTCAACACTTGTCTGCTCCGCCACATCTGTATCACACCTTCACTCCCTCACACAACACATATTTAACTCTGTAGAAGACTGGTTTTCCCAGCATTGTCTACTACTCAACCCTAAAAAAACTAAGCTGCTCCTTTTTACACCTACAAGCAAATCTCCCCTCATTGATTTTACCATAACATCAGCAAATGGCACACCTATATCACAAGAGTCAACTACCAAACTACTAGGCATTACCATAGACAACAACCTTAACTTTGATGCCCATATTAACAACACACTAAAAAGCATTAACAAAAAAATAGGCTCTCTCTACAGAATCAAACCTTTCCTCACTCCAGAATCTAGAACAACTATAGCCCTCACCCACCTTATCTCACCCCTTCTCTATGCCTCCCCAATTTTTACTAAATTATCCAAAACAAATCTGTCAGAACTAGAAAACTCCTACCACAACATAGCCAGATTTGCCACCGGAAACCCTTACAGAACCCACCACTGTAATAATCTAAAACAACTAGGCTGGCTTGAATATCAACAGCAACTAAAAACTAACCAGCTTACCATAGCCCATCAAATTCTTTATCAACCTGACAAAACCCCTATACTATCTAGCCTGATTCACCCATACCACAACCTAAAGTCCCTTAGATCTGCACACAAACTTCTTATAGACACAGTCAAATCAAACAACAAGGCCGGAGACTCTCTTTTCTCAAACACTGTTGGAAAATATTGGAACCTGCTTCCATCTGAACTCTCATCTATTCCCTCAAAATCTCTCTTTAAAAAGAAACTCAAGCTTTACCTCAAAACACAATGGCTGTGCCCCTGTACCAACCCTGACTAACATTATTTCATGTTCATCTGACGTACTTCACCCCAATCTAAATTCACTTTCTTTTCAGCTATCTCCATTTCCCTCTCTATGCAAATGTTATTAGATACTTCTTGCTATCTTGTTCTACAATGCTTTCTTCACTCCATTACTTTATATACCACTTGTTTATTATTATTTTTTTATATTAGAATTTAGTTCTTAACAGTTTTTATACTTTGCATCAGTAAAGTTTTATAAGTGGAGCTTATCTCCCCGGGCCTCTACTGAAAATGGACATGTATCCAGCTAGACTAGCCCGGTCAACAAATGTAAAATAAATGTAAAATAAAATAAAAAATAAATAAAATAGCACAAGTAGGGACTAAATGTGGAGGCATCTCTACTTACATTAACAACAAAAATACCTCCAGGTTGTTCAAACAGGATGATGCCATGAAGTTCATCCCTGTGCAGGTCACCCTAGACAAGGGTCCCTTACCATATACTTTCTAGCTATAGGTCACCATCAATGCCCCAAGAGTCTCACAACTCTTACCTAGACCTATTAGTGGCACTCATCATTCAACCAAATACCTTATTCATGGGTGACTTTAACTACCTTTCTACAGACTGAGAAACATACGCTGCCTCAAAGGCACAATACTTGCTGGACTTTATCAACACAAACACCCTAGTCTGGATGATGCAAGCTCCAACCAGAGGATCAAATATACTGGCTCTAGTACTCACCAACAAGGGAGAGTGTTGCACCCATCCCCCCCATGCATGCACACACACACACACACACACACACACACACACACACACACACACACACACACACACGCACACCCCAGTGAGGTCAGAGCACAATGTTGTCGCCTTTGAAATAAAAATCAACTCAGAAAACCCAACTAAACCTGTAACAGTTAGGAACTATTCTAAGACATACTACATCCTATTAAGTGACAATTTGTCAAATTTCAAGGCTGCCCCTAACCTCGAGACCACAGCAATCTATACAGAATTATTCACAGAAACCCTGTACAAACATGTAAATGGCTGCATAGAGGCTGCCATACCTACCAGAAGTAAGCCCAAACCAAACACCAAAAACAAACCCCACTGGTGGAATCCTCACCTCAACAGGATATATAACCAAAGAAAAACAGTAATGGCCAAAATCAGAAAGAGCAACTCCCATAAAGAAAACAGCTCACAGATTCAATGAACAAGAAACTAAGAGGACTAATCAAGTCTAAAAAAGCCAACTATGAGGTCAGGATAGCCTCTCAGGCTAAGGACAATTACTAAACTTCTTCAGCAATATCCAGAACCTTAAAGGTAACAAAAAGCAGTGTGTTGAGCTGGTGGGTAACGGCACCACCGTCGCTGATCAGAGAGACACAGCAAATCTACTGGCCAATAAATTCAGTTGAAACTTCACTCCTCACTCCCCTTTGGCTCCTCCCTGTGAAATCCATACTAGCATACTCTCCCCAACTACAAGTATTAGCAAGGTTGGTGGCACTCGCTAAGGCAAATAACACTGCCTCAATGGGCCTCAGCAATATCCCTGGCTGCCTCCTGGACAGTCTAAAACACAACCTGTCAGGACCATTTGAGGAGCTCTTTAACTACAGGCTCAAAACAGGTTATGTACTAAGTGAATGGAGGACTGCAAAAGTCGTCTCTCTTTATAACGGCAGACAATCAACTGAACCTGGGAACTACAGAACCACTAGTCTGACAAGTCTAATATGCAAAGCTATGGAACTAATTATCAGGGAAATGATCAACAAGGACATTGGCAAACTACAGACACTGGACCCATCTCAGTCTGGCTTTGTTAAGAGAAGGTTGTGCCTACTTAACCTGGTTGATTTTATCCAGAAGGTCACCAAGACAACAGATGAAGGCAAAACAGTGCATACCACATACCTTGACCTGGCCAAGGCATTCAATAGAATACTCCACTCAGGCAATGTTGACAAACTCTCCAAACTAGGCATAAATCCCTGCATAACTCACTGGATTCCAGTCTGGCTCACTGATAGGTCCCAGGAACTCAGGAATGGTGAGATCATCTCCACCAAGGGATAGGTCACCAGGGATTAACTCAGGGATCCACACTGGGCCTGCTTCTGTTTGGCATCTACCTCTCGGAAGTTAAGGCTAATGTCAAAGGCAGTTGGCTCGCCAAGTTCACAGACAACTGTAAATTGAGAGCAATCACAGATTTCCCCATGGCATAAACATCTTGCAATAGGGTCTAACACACACACAAATGACTGTTTCCAAAGCCACGGTTTAAAACTTAATGCCAAGAAATGCTTATAATTCCTTTTTGGAAACTGTCCACCCAAGTTAATTATTCTATTGATAAAACACCCCTAAGAGTCGATCCGGTAGTCAGGGATCTGGGAACATATGTAGACAGTAATCTGGCCTTCAACCAATGTGCAGCAAAGATAGTACGAAAATCGTTATATGCCACCCAACTCATAGGTAAGGATATGGTATCTAGGTCCAAGGAAGTTACAGTACCACTCTACTCAGCCCTTATCAGACCCATCATTGAGTACAATGCCCCCCTCTGGCATATACCTAACAAGACACCTGCAACATTTGGAAAGCCCACAAAGTTCCTCACCAGGAGAATCCAAGTCGTGAATACCCCTGTCCTATGCAGATCACCTAAGGGTCCTGTCTCTGTACTCAGTATCATACAGGCTCTTGAGAGGCAATCTATGCCTGGCTTATAAGGTATCCTCAGATCTAACCTTGATGGATCTTTTGCACATCAGCAAGACAAACAGCACTATAAACACTAGATCCAAGGATCTGAACTTCACTTGTGACATAAACAGAACATGCTGGAGATAGAGATATGTGACTCAGAGGATCTCCATTTTATGGAAAAGACTCACCATCCATGTGAAGCAGAGTTCATCCCTGATCCTATTCAAATGAAACCTTAACCACTGGTTGGGAAATTGCAAATTCATCCCCATCTTGCCCCCATGTCTCTGATAGACAGAGAACATCAGTAAGTATAATGTTCTCCAATTAACATCCCCTCCATAAGTCCTTTAGCTACCTCCTTACTAAAATACTACTCTTCCTAATAGATAACCAAGGTACATTGGGACAAAACTGACTTGGGGCGCATGACTAGTCTTATAAAGGCCATAGTGGTTGTTAGCCTAGTAACAACCTATGAACCTATAAAAAGGTGAAGATCAGGAAGGATTCCAACTGGATACTCCTAGACTTAAAGAAAGCATATGACAAGGTCCCAAGAAATCTGATTTAGGCAAGTTTGTGGTACTCCAAAGTTACATAAACTTTGATAAAATTAGTGCGGGCTATATAACCCAGTGACGCAAACATGAACAGTACTAGGACTCACAGAGGGGTTCACACTGGGAGTAGGTGTGTATAAATGTTCAGCTCTGAGCCTACTTCCTGTTCTTACTGATGATGGACTACTTCAGCAAATGCACTGGAAGGGACAGAGCAACAAAGATGCTGTATGCAGATGATGTGGTACTACAAAGGCTCTGAAAAGGAACTAAAGCAAACAGAAGGGACTGGATTGCAAAACTGAAAGCATATGGAATAACACTGAGTACAGAAGAGACAGTTGTCATGGCAGCAAGTGGGGGAATCAGAAGAAGCTGAAAATTAAGATAGGAAAAAAAATAGTGGAAAACATTAACAGCTTCCAGCATCTGGAATGTGTTGTTGTGAGACAGGAATGCTGAATGGGCAAGTCACACTAGCAGAAATGCTGCAGCCACCTTGCATAAAGTACAGTGCTAATGCCTGACAATATACAAAACAGTGATACAACCAGTGCTTCTGTATGGTACAGAAACCCAGGCAGTAAAGGCACAGCAGCTGAGGAAGCCTGAAGTGACAGAGATGAAGTGCCTGAGATGGGTAGTAGGATTCACTCTGTTGGACTGTAGCAGATGTGGTCTAGAAGAACACATTACAGAGGTTCAGTCACATGTGCAGAAAAGCAGAAGATGATTTAATAAAGTAAATTTGGGAGAGACAGAAGGAAGACAAAAGAGCAAGAGAAGACAAGCACATCCAAACAAGGAACGGATTGCATGAAAGAAGATCTGAAACAGTCTGGCACGAGTGCCAAAGAAGGTAAGACAGCAGCACTGAGTCAAGAAAAGAGGTAACAACAGAAGTAACACTGACCCCATGTTAAAAAATGGGAAAAGGGAGGGTCAATGATGATGATTGTGTTATATCCTGTTCTTGTGAATATATCCACCACTAAGTAAAGTACTCACTTGATAAAACAGTCAACAGTCAAAATGAAAAAACAAGTAGTACACCAAGGCAGGCGAGGGTATGAAACTCCAAACCACAGTATTCACTTCAAGATAGGCGAAGGTAAGAAACTCCAAACCACAGTATTCACTTCAAGGTTTATTGAAAAGGATCCAAAAGTTAGCGCTTTCACGTTGGTCTACAACGCTTCATCAGACTTCAGTAGAACACTGCCATTGCTCTGTATTTAAATAGTGCTTGCAATTAGTCAATCAAATGATATTCTAATTAAGCATTTAAAGATATACAGACATATCAGCATTCATATGCAATACATTACTAAAAACATTTTTTCTATATATGACAGGTCAATAGTATATATTATACAACATCATAGTAGAAATATATATATTAAAAATATATATATATATATATGTATATATATATATATATATATATGTAAAAAAAATATATAAAAACAATATGTAAAAACAACATATCATTAAGCCCTAAATAGCTATATGTATATATATATAGATCATATCTAGGACAACTATATACATCATAAGTGTGCAAAGACACAAACTCCAATATCTAAAAATATCTATGCAGCACTTCCAGCATTTGTATATATAATATAATAAGTCCATATATATTCTATATCAATAGATCCTAACTAGTGACTGTATGGTCTAGCTGCCAAATGTGGTTTAAGAGACATTTTATCATTTAGGCCATTTCCCATATGTGCCTGTAATCTAATGATCCATTTGTTTTCTAATTCCTCGGTGTAATTCTTAATATTGCCTAACCTAGATGTTTTGTTCACTAATTGTAACACCTTAAATTTAAACACATGTTCAAGACCATGTTCCACAGTGTGTTTAGCAAGAGCATTATTCATATTTTCTTTGTTAATGGCATATATGTGTTCTCTAATTCGTTCTCTCAGAGTTCTGTTCGTCATACCAACATAAAAACTATTGCAGAGTTGACATTGTGCTAAATAAATCAGATCACGGGACTTACAGTCTGCATAAAAGTTAAACTTATATACACGGCCTGTAGTAGGATGTATAAATTCATTTTCTTTAGAAATATAACTACACTGATTACAAGACCTACAAGCAAAGGTCCCTATTCTTTGTGAGTGTATTCTCTTTGTTCTATTCTCATCATAACATAACAACCGTTTCAGTGACTTCATATTCCTGTATGTTAAATATGGTCTAGAGTCTACCAGTTCTCTGATCTTTTCATCAACTTGTAAGATCTTCCAGTTGTTCTCAATAATCTTTCTTATCTGTGTATTCCTGTTGGTATATGGTATGACTAATCTATTCTTCTTGAATTTCTTACTGTCAGTCATATCTCCAATCTGAGTCTTTCTAATGTTATAATCTATGTGTCTGTGAAAGAACGGGGTACCTTTGCCTTTCCTTTGTGTCTTACAACAACCCAATGCTTCATCTATCTCTTTCTTGTTGTAACCCCTGTCTAAAAAATTCTCTTTCAACGTTGCATTCTGTTTTATGCATTCATTCTCATTTGTAGTTAATCTAGAGACCCTATATGCTTGGCTCTTAATGATGTTTGAGTAAATATGCCTAGGATGCATACTGTCACGATATAACAAATTGTTTTTCCAACAGGTTTTCCTATACATAGATGTATTAATTCCATCCATATCCTTGTGAATCATAACATCCAAGAATTGTAAATTAGTCTGTGAATAGGTGTGTTCAAAAAACAAAAAACTAGTGGTGCTATTAATGTATGTAATTAAATCCATAAGATCCTGTTCCGTGCTATCCCATACAAAGAACACATCATCCACAAAACGTCCATAAAATTTAATATGATCTTTAAATCTTAAATTGTCTAATAGATATGTGTTCTCCCAATACGCCATAACCAAGTTGGCATAGGCATTGGCGCATGGTGTGCCCATGGCTACTCCATTACTTTGTAGATAGTACGTGTCCTCAAAACATAACACATTGTTTTCCAACACAGTTTCAAGAATCGACATTAATTTTATAACTTGATTGTTAGATAGTCCATGTTCTAACAGTAATAGTCTCACATATTCAATTCCTATGTTATTAGGAATTGATGTAAAAAGTGATCTAACATCCAAAGACACTAAAAAGTCTGTGTTGTTAATAGATCTTTCGTCATTTGATTTAGCAAGATGTTCTAGAAACTGTTGTGTATCCCTTAGCCCATGGCTACTCCCTTACTTTGTAGATAGTACGTGTCCTCAAAACATAACACATTGTTTTCCAACACAGTTTCAAGAATCGACATTAATTTTATAACTTGATTGTTAGATAGTCCATGTTCTAACAGTAATAGTCTCACATATTCAATTCCTATGTTATTAGGAATTGATGTAAAAAGTGATCTAACATCCAAAGACACTAAAAAGTCTGTGTTGTTAATAGATCTTTCGTCATTTGATTTAGCAAGATGTTCTAGAAACTGTTGTGTATCCCTTAATACTTGTTTGATATTGGCCAGTATATATATTTTTTTTACATATATATATATACATATATATATATATATATATATATATATTTTTAATATATATATTTCTACTATGATGTTGTATAATATATACTATTGACCTGTCATATATAGAAAAAAATGTTTTTAGTAATGTATTGCATATGAATGCTGATATGTCTGTATATCTTTAAATGCTTAATTAGAATATCATTTGATTGACCAATTGCAAGCACTATTTAAATACAGAGCAATGGCAGTGTTCTATTGAAGTCTGATGAAGCGTTGTAGACCAACGTGAAAGCGCTAACTTTTGGATCCTTTTCAATAAACCTTGAAGTGAATACTGTGGTTTGGAGTTTCTTACCTTCGCCTATCTTGAAGTGAATACTGTGGTTTGGAGTTTCATACCCTCGCCTGCCTTGTTTTTTCATTTTGATTATATCCTGTTCTTGGTAAAATTCCTTCCATAAGGCATTGCTATTCAGGAAGGAGAAATGTTCACACCAATACAGCTAAAACAAGGTGCCTGCACTGATTATCTCACTGATGAAAGTACTTAGTTTTAAATATAAATTGTAGCTTTTGGGTTTCAACATACAACAGAAAGAAGTAACTACAAGGTATCCAGCAAATGCTATTGTATTCTGCTGCCCTCACTCATGCAGATATTTTTCCTGAACACCTGTGTGATTCCTTGAAACTTCTTGCATTACAGGTAACATGGGATATATGCAAATGTCCATGGCTTTTTTCCTTTTTAAGTCTGTTGTGGACAAATTCAAGCCAGCAGAACCCCCACAAGATGATATTTTGTAAGGAGGCCGTGTGTTCTGGAGTACAAAGGGGTAGACTGCCCTTGCACTGAAATTTTCCAGATGTACAGCTATGGACTCTGTATCCTGAGTTAGACATAAGGTGCTGTAAAACAAACACAGCAACACAAACTGCACATGAAATACAAAACTCAGGCATGACTTATGTCATTGTTATAGATGCAGGATCAAGACAGCTGTAACATGCAGGATCTGAAAACCCCGCCCACATCTGTAACCATGTATTTATTCTCTGTACAACTGTCCAGCACTGCTAATAATATAATGAATACATAAGTTACTTGCTCCTTCATCTTGTACTGTAAGTTACTTGCTAGATTTACCCCTTCATCTTGTACTGTATCCTAGGGGCAAATTTCATGCTGAACACTGAACGGATACATTATATCCTCTCATAAATTAATGAAAATAAATTTATGATAACATGAGTTTTATAATATTCAGAGTCCCTGACCACATGCATGTCTGACTACTCCGTATATTATTACTTGGAGGCAAAGCCCTCCGCAGCCTTCTGTGGGAGCTCCGCAGTTGTTCAGCAACACACACACTGCCACTGTAGAAGGAGCATGGTGACTGTCAGAATTCAACTCTTACTTACGTTTTTTAATACAGTGACTGCCAGAATTAGACTGTCATCGCTGCAGATATGAACCATCACAGTTTGCAATGCCACTCTTCCAGTGACATAGTCTCATCTGATCTCATCTGACTCACAGATACAGCCACCAGGAAAACATACATTTCCCATGATGACCAAATTAGCTGAGACTGAGAGATAATGCTCAGAATCACAAGCACACTTTAGATATTTCTTTAAGTAATAACTAAAAACAAAGAAAAATATGTTTCAACAGTGGACAGAGACAGTAACACTACAATACTGGCTTTCAAATTAACCAGAGAAAAAAACCCTGTTCTGATACTCCTATGAATGTAAGGATCTGAATTTCAAGGGAGGATTTTGAAAAAAAAAGACACCCTGCAGCATTTTTCTCAACTATCCAGAGTTTTGTAGAATATCTGGATTTTCATGTCATAAAATCTGTGGTTTTCTGTCAAATCATTGCAGACTGAAGTCAATAATGATAAATATTCATACCTCTCAACTGCCCAGATTTTCACTTCACATTTTTAGTCTATTCCTCATAAAATTTGTGGTTATCTGGCAAGTCACTCATATAATCTGAGGATTGAAGTCACTAAATAGTGACATACATTTGAGTTTCAGACTTCAAATCCTTCAGAAAATGTATGTTAACACAAACCCTGTTACTCTTGCCACTTTCTAAGTATATAGGAACAATATTTAAAATCTACTCCTATTTTGGGCCTTTGACCCCCACCCCATTTGTCAGGCTTTCTCCAGATTTTTTGCACTAAGAGGTTGAGAGGTATGCAGATATTTGTGCTTCAGACTTTATTCCTTCAGAAAATGCATACTAATGCAAACCCTGTCATTCTATCAACTTTCTAAGTTAAAATGAACACTATTTAAAATCTGTCCCTGGGTTTTGGGCCTTTGTCCCCCATTAGTTTTGGCTTTACCCACAATTCTTGCACTAAATAGTTGAGAGGTAGGCCTTGCAGTCATAATACATCAACTGGCTCACATATCTAAGTAAGTTAAAATGAAGTTAACTAGTCAGTGTTAAGATATCCAATGAGAAGTTTAATTGTTTTTTTCAAGAGATCCTTTTGAAAAAAAAATATTTTCAACAATCAGCATGATTGTTTTCTCAACCACAGACAGATTAGTACATAAATGATATATTTCACCAATCAATTTTTGTTTTAAACACCTGTATATTAAAGGTCATACCTCTCAACCTCAGTGCAAGAATCTGAACAAAGACTAAAATAAGGGACAAAGGCTGAAAAATAGAGTAAAATTTTAAATATTGCTCTTATAAACTTAGCCTGAAAGTCCTATGTTTGTCTTTATTTAGTGAATTTAATCCTCAGTGACTTGTCAATAAACCACAAATTATATGAGGAATATATCAAAAATATGACACAAAAATGTAGCCATTCTGCACAAATCTGCAGAGTTGACAGATATATTAGTGGTAAAGTTGTGTGGACCTAGCAGTATTATACATTACAGAGGTTCTCACTTAGTAGTATTATACACTACACAGGTTCTCATTTATTATTTCCAAGTAAAATCAGGTTTAATAAAACATCCTGTTACATAACTACAAACAAATCATAACCTATAAACCAGGACAGTCTTTCCAGGAAACATATATATTTTTAATATTAACAGTCCAACATTTTTTTCAAAATCTCTCTATAAAAAATGTAAAAACAGGTGTTTAGTTTCATCTGAAACACACAATCAGTCTGGTAAGGAAATTCTGTGGTTGCACAACATAAAAATGTCCATTAGATTCATTTAACTACTAGATAGCACCAAACAAATAAAGAAAGCAGGACAGTCAATGTGGCCACAGTGGTATTTAAAAATCTCAGATTTTCACTCTTTAAATCATAAATTGGGCAACTGCAGACAAAAACCATCTGTTCCTTATCTAGGCCAGAAAGAAATCAAGTACCTTTGTATAAAGTATGTGTTACTTAAATTGAAGCCCAGATTCTATAACATTACGGGCACATTAAAGGCTGAAAAATGCATCTAAGCTTGGTTTTCAATGACATCTAACTGGACATTTCCTCTGGGAAAAATCATACTTATTTAAAAGGGTTATTATGAAATGGAAAATCAAACTGAGGTACCACAGCATAAGGTATCATACCATTATGTCAATCATAATACTGACTTGTTAATGCATCAGTAACCGTGGCTTACCACAAGGGTCCTTTCTATGCAAATTGTGGTATACAGATTATAGACATAAATAACATACAAAATAGCTATGTATTGTCCCATTTCTGATGACTAACACAGTGTTACTGCCAGTAAGTCTTATCTTTCTGTTTGTCTTTGTTTTTATTTTAGCGGGACTATTCTTTTCAGTCAAGTTACCTTTGCTACTGAATGCCGCTGCCAGCTACTCCTCCATTTATGCCTTGCTGCTAACGTATGGACAAAGGAATAATCACCTACCATCTTCAGATGAAGTTCTGCATGTTTTGATGAGCTGCATTTATGTCCTGATTACCAAAGAACTTGATGTTGTGACAGATAATCTTACTCTACTAAATGGTCATTAATTTTTAATGCTACTATACTATGTTCTAGTACAAATCTGCTAAACAACTGCAGATAGCTCATATTGGTATCTAGTGACTCTAAGGCAAGAGGCAGTAATTGAAGGAAATACTGCAACTGTGCGATTGTGTAATGAGTAATGTACAGCACTCAACTAAATAATATTACGCTACCGCTCGCAAAGTAGCCAAGGTTAATAGAACAGTATACAATGGGATACCTACTGCATGAGCAAGACCAAAGAATGCATATGTTTGGAACATAAACCAGGCCAAAAAAAATAATTGAAATCCCTACAGTACTTGGTGTGTATGTGCCCCCCACTGCTTATATGCAACAAATTTGAGATCACTGTACCTCAGATAAGGGTAAATACTCAGATGTGCTGCAAACATCACACTTAGCAAATATTCCCACCCAGCTGCAGCTGTGGTTCTGTTTTTTTTTTTTTCATTTACTGCACTTATGGTCCTCAGAATTTCAACATACACCCCATATTGTCATAGTTCCACAAATTCACTGTTTCTAACTGGCTAACACATGACGGTGACAATAGTGTGAAAAAATGTTGCTTTCTTAGGATCAATTATGGAGGGTATGACGCACCACCACTGGACCAGTAGTTAAGGAGCCTCAATCCCCACCACTGGCAACAATAGGGGAAGTACACTGGGAAGAATGACAAGCACACAGACAATATTTCCACATGCAGCTCTCTGCATCACATAGAGACCACAGTCATTCCAGGGCTGGTTTCTCCATCTTTATCCAGATCACCAGTAAGACTCCTCAGTGGCACAGCTATAGAGTTAAAATCTCAGCTAAGTGGCCAGGAAGACCTCCTGTACCCTCTCTGTCCAACCAGTGCTTTGTGTCCCTGCCCAAGTAACTGACAAACACACTCTTTGAGGTTTGATTTATACACAAACACATACATGGGAAAGGCTGGCACAGGTTTACTAGCTATGCTTCCTTTTGCCCAGACTATAAGGTAGTTATCACTGCCACCAGCCAATTCCTTATCAGCTACTTTAAGGCCCTTAACAAAGGGTGTCCAATCTTACTGTGTAATATTAATATTAATACAAATGGTAGTTTGACCAGGGGAAGGCTATTAGGAGCAGTCTACACACTGTTACCAAATAAATATACAAGTACTCTCAGAACTTAAATATCTCTACACAGATCAGCCACAGTGAAAGGTTTAAATATATTTAATAATAAAAAATAAAAGAACAAGACAATACTGAATATATATTCACAGTGACATCAGAGTTCAAAATCACAGGAAATATTTAAAACAACATTGCAGGACACTCTCAAATAAATAAAGAAAAACATCTAAACTATACTTCACTATATTCCTGATGGAATCTAAGAGAGTTACAATACCTGAGTTAACTTAATTACAGAGCAACACATATGTAGTGAATGAATCTTCTAGTTGTTGTCAGGTCAAAGACAGAATACAGAATGCTGTATCTCTCTAACAGACCTCTCAAATTAATATCTCAAATATTATGCTGGGCTAGCTTGCAGAATGACATCATTTCTTGTCATCTGACTTCTAATCCCCAGGCCCAAAACAACCATTGATGGCAGCTGGTAGCATTTAGCATCTACCCGTAAAAATACATAGACAAGGGCTTTTCCTCAGATCTATGGCAGATGCTGGACATCATAAAACAATAAAACACTTCCAAGACAATACAGAAAGTTTCCCAGTTTTAGATATTGTGTCTCCTAGCTGCATTGAAACTGAAAGATATCATCTTTTATTGCGTAGCCATAAAGTAATTTAATTTCAGCTATTTTTCTGAACTTTTGCTGGACTGAGGTTAACCTCCTGTGTTCCAGTTTCCACTGTTAAAATATATACATTTAAACAGCTACAACAGTGCATGTACATTTCTGTTCTATTCCAGTAGGGCACACTGTGGCTACATTTCACACACTTCGCAAAAACCTTTTCAACACATAGGTCTGTACAAACCGAGTTTGATATATACATGATATACAGTTCTAATACATTTGTTACACAATCACCTTATATGAATCATGTTGATATTTACCAATGATATATAATTATTCACAAAATTCCAGATAGCTGGGCTGGCAGTATCTCCTTTCATCACACTTTTTTGCCCCTTGAAGACTCAAGCTAGTTTTACAAGTGACCATTGAGAAACATTGCTTGAGAGGGATGAGCCTATCTGTGAATACATTACCCCATTCCCTGTCATGAGATCCCAGCTGCCTTTGCATCATTGACCTCATTACAGTGTTGCAGTGTTATATTATATGCCTGCAACCCTAGGCTCCACTATAGTAACTTGGGATTTTGCTGGCTGGCTCCCTGTTGCCATAGATCCCCTCATACTCTTCCTGCCTTCTACTGTGAATACTTAGCACCAGGGCCTCCTTATCATGGTAAGGTTTCATCATGTTAACATGGTACAGTTTGTGCCCCTACCTCCTGCCTAGCAGTTCTACCATGTAGTTAACATCACTGACCTTCCATACCACTTGAAGGATCCTTCCCAAGCTGCCTGCCACTTGTTGTGTCTGACAGGAATGAGAACCATAACCTGCTGCCCTACAGCATACTCTCTAGCTCGAGCATTCCTGTCATACTAGACATTTTTCTGCTGTTGTGCTTCTGACAGGATCTTCTGGGCCAAGCCCATGAGTTCCCTGAGCCTTGTCCTGAGGTTTAGGACATATGCCACAAGAGACTCCTTGTGGGATTCACACTAACTCTCTCACATCTTGAATCAAATCTGGAGGTCCCCTCACCTTATGCCCATACAGCAAGTCAAAAGGTGATAAACATGTGGATTCCCAGGGTACCTCTCTGTAAGCAAATAACAAATGGGGCAAACATGTGTCCCACTCCCTCTTAAACTGGTCTGCAAATGCCTGTAGCATGGTCTTTAGTGTAGAGTTTAAGCTCTCCACCAGACCATTAGTCTGGGGATGGCAGGGGGTGGTCTTTAGGTGCTTCACCTGAGGGTCTATATTAGATAACTGAACTTTCAAAAGTTTGACTGTCATATGGTCGACACCATATGATCGACCTTTTAAAAGTTTGAAAATCTAATAAAAAAAGATAAAACTACACAAATAACCTACCTGAACATTTTAAGCAGGGGAGCAACCCCCCCTGCACCCCCCACATGGGGGGGGGCTGCACCACCCACATCCCCCGCTCTTTAAATATACCAACTCCGAGATTGCAATACAGTGCAGAAAAGGGCAAATCATCCCATTCTGCTCTGTATGGAGATCGCTGTTAAAACTTTCGAACTTTCAAAAATTCGGTCATATGGTGTCGATCATATGACAGTCGAACTTCTGAAAGTTTGATCATCTAACTTGGGCCCTTCACCTGACAGTGTTTCCACAGACAAGCCACTAAGTCTGACATGAAATTGGCACCTCTGTCAGTCAGTATTTCTTTTGGGAAACCTACCCTATTCCACCTTTTCTGCCTCAATGGAGGACAGGGCCACCGCCTCAGGGTATCTGGTAGCCTAATCTACTACCACTAGGATATACTTCTTCCCCTGTGGAACTTGGTACTCACAGGCCCTACAATATCCATAGCTACCCTCTGAAATTGCTCCACAATCACAGGCAAAGCCATCAAAGGCGCTTTGACCTTGTATCTTGCCTTGCCTACCTTTTGGCACTGCTCACAGGTCCTGCAGTACCCTGTTACATCTCTGGAAATCTCAGGCCAATAAAAGTTCTGCATAATACATCTCTTTGTATGCTTATGCCCATATGACCTGCAAAGGGAATATCATGGGCTATGGCTAGAAGTGCCAGACAGTAGGCTCTGGGCAATACCAACTGCTGCATTCTCTCACCCTCCAGCCCTCCCTCAGGGGTCCACTCTCTATATAATAACCCTTTGTCCCGTATACAGAGTCCCTTTTTCCTTGACAATCAGGTGCCTCTCTGGCTACCTCCCTCAAGCCCTGTAATGTAGGATCTGAGAGCTGAGCTTGTCTCAATTCTCTATTTGTACCCGCTCCCAACACTCCTTCCACAGATGGCTTGTATCCTCTGACAGTGGTGCCTCACTGTCAGCTTGGGTACTACTACTCATCTCTGCCCTTGCATTCACTCTGTCCAAGGGAACATCAGTACCTACAAGCAGCTGTGGCTCATCTTCAGTCTCACTGTTACAGGGTAGCTCCCTCTCTGAAGTAACCAACTCACCAGTCCTGGCTTCAAGTGTGCTGTCTGTCTGGGTCCCCCCACGCTACCAGACCCACATTCTTGTCTCCAAGCTTGACTGCATGTAACTGCATGCACACAAGGTACTGCATTATCAAAATC
The DNA here is from genome assembly GCF_019279795.1 of Protopterus annectens. Classification (NCBI taxonomy): domain Eukaryota; kingdom Metazoa; phylum Chordata; order Ceratodontiformes; family Protopteridae; genus Protopterus; species Protopterus annectens. The sequence continues at coordinate 1,157,006,669 of NC_056735.1, read as the reverse complement.
ATTCCCTATCAGGACATCTGCAGGGATATCCTCACACACCTACTTGCTTACTTCCTTTTCCACCCTCCTAGTCAAGGTGAACCCTAGCCAAAGGTATTTGGAATGTGGTCCCTCCTAAACCTCTGACTGGAGTAGACTGCCCAAGCAAGTAGCATGCAGGCTTCACAATGGTTAGGTCAGAGGCTGTGTCTCACTTAGCAGTGGCCTACTTTCCATCTACTAAGATAGGATATAACCGCTTGTGGTAGTCTGGTACCCTCGTTGTCTCCAGACAACTTACTGCTGGCATTCTGTCATTCCCAATTACTGGCTCTCCCACCTTATGTTCCCCACCTTCCCTCCATGGACATCTATATGCTACATGGCCCCACTGGTTGCATTTAAAACATTTAACCCTGGATCCTGGCCATGAACCTGAACTAGTGGCTTCCCCTTTTACTGGTGGACTCTGTTGGGGTGGTTTAGGCTACCCACCATGGGTTCCCTTAGACCCATGAGCAGCACTGGGTATCCCTTTCTTGTGCAGTGATGCCCTGCTTGCTAGGTATATCTCTCCCTTTTTCCCCCAACTCATCTGCAGTATTGCATTTTATATCCGCTAACCAGATTCTCATGTCCTCAGGCAAAGTGCTAAGGTATTGCTCCTTCATCAAACGATCTGCTAGCCCTTCAAAAGTGGTGACCTGACACCCACTCACCCATCTATGAAAATAAGTGCTTAAATCAGCAATATATTTACACACACTTTCATCTGCCTTGCGACTATGCTCACGAAACAACTTTCTGTAAGCTTCAGGTGTTAACTTAAAACACTCTAATAAATAATTTTTAACAGTATTATAACTTAAGCAATCAGTATCAGACAATTTAGAAATAGCAGTCACAACTTTACCATGGAGTAAGGGGTCAGGAACCATACCCAGAGCCCTTGGTCAGCATTATACTGTTTACATATCCTTTCAAACATATGAATAAAACTATCAAAATTATCACCCTATGTACATTGTGCGAGAAATTTACTGACTTTTATTGCTGCTGGGGTTCAGTTTCCCTTCCCCATTACCTCCATGACCCTGGTGAAGAGTCAGCATCTCCTTCTCATGTTGCCTCTGCCTCTCATTTTCTTCAGCTTCCAGACATCTCAGTGTCTCAGCCCCCAAACACCACAGTCTCCTGCTGATTCTATTTCAAAATGTTTGGCCTCCAGTTCAAGTCTCTTTAACTCCAGATGGATTTTTAAGTCCCTGATGTAAGTATGAACTGTCCATTTTCTGAGAGTAGTACATCCCCAAGGCCAGTCTAGTTGTCCTCGTGGTTGTTGATCTGTGATGCAGCTGTGACTAAGGCTGCGATGATTTCTGCTTTAGTCAGGTTGGCATGCACCAGTCTTTTGTCTTGACACATCTCAGCCAGCTGGCTCCATGTCAGCTTGCCATACTCCTCTGCTGACATCACTGCCTGCTCTCCCTGACTAAGCTAACAAAAATAAATAAATAAATAAAACTATTGTGATATGAAACTCTGAATATTCACTGTGTGGCTGTTTCAGAGAACAAACACCTTCTTTAGTGACCACTGTTTACAGGCTACAGAAGTTCAATATCCACACCACTGAATCCCAATATATAATGTGGTGATCCCACCACTGTCAGCCAATAAATATGTGATGCTCCACCACTGAACCAGTAATCAAGGAGCCTCAATCTTCACCACTGGCAACAGTCATGGATGTACACTGGGAAGGATGACAAGTACACAGATAGTATTTCCAGATGCAGCTCTATGCATCAATTGCAATTTTTCTTAAGAGCACACATAGACCACAGTCAGTCTGGGGCTGGTTTCTACCTCTTTCTCCAGATCTCCAATAAGACTCCCCACTGGCACAGCTATAGAGCTGAGATCTCAGCTGAGTGGCTAGGCCATGATATCTCCCTCTTTGTCTAACCAGTGCTTCATGGCCCTGCCCAAGTAGCTGACACACACACTCTTTGAGGTTTGATGTATACACACACACACACACACACACACACACACCTGGGAAAGGCTGGTACAGGTTTATTAGCTATGCCCCCTTTTGCCCAGACTATAAGGTAGTTATCACTGCCACCAGCCAACTCCTTATCAGCTACTTTAAGGCCCTTGACAAAGGGTGTTCAATCTTACTGGGCAATGTTACTATTAATACAAATAGCCCTGTCGAGCAGAGCCACAGAGGTGATCCAAGGGGTGAATTTCCTATTTCCCATGCAATCATCAAGATTTTTCTTGAAGAGTGCTAATGAGGAGCTTTGTTTGATATAGATAGGTAGATTGTTCCAGAGTATGGGAAGTCTCTGGGACAGGAATCTATCCCTCCAGCACGCTCTGTTTATTGTAGTCACAAGGTTTGGGTCCCTAGAGTGTGCAGCTCGGAGGGACTGGGATTTCTTTGGAGCATGCCCAACAGCTCTGGGTTTGACATAGCTTTGTATGTTAGGCAAAGATCACCTCTGAGTAGGTGATATGTGACAGAGTAAAGTTGGAGTTTTTTTGAGACTGTCTTCATAGGGCATCTGTTTGAGGTTAGTAATCCTCTTTGTGAGGTATTTCTGTGGCCTTTCCAGTTGTTGTAGCTGTCTTGTGAGGTAAATACCAAAAGGGGTGTTGTATCTATAACGGGTCTAATGAGTGACGAGTAAAGAGGAACAATTACCTCTTTTTTCCTGGATGAGAAACCTTTTGTGATGAGGTGCACCACATAGAAGGATTTCCTGACTACTGTGGTGATGTGATTATCAAAGGAGAGACTACTGTCCACCTGTGTCCCAAGGTCTCTTATCACACTTTCACTGTTAAGTAGACTACCACCTATGTGGTAGCTCATGGATACAGAGTTTTTACCAAAGGGGATGACAATGCACTTTTTGGCATTGAGCTTGAGGCCATGGCTTTGACACCAGGCATCTGTCTCCGTGAGGCGCTTTTGTAGGATATCCACATTATTAGGAGTTTTGATTATGGCTCCTAGTTTGCAGGCATCTGCAAACTTCATTAGCCAAAGACCTTCTGTGTTAGCCTGTACTTCAAAAAAGTAGATACCAAACAGGAGAGGACCCAGGACTGAACCCTGTGGTACTCCAATTGTCACTGGTCTGAAAGTCGGATTTGGAGTCTGCTACTTTCACAGTGTGGGTTCTGTCAGTGAGCCAGTTGGTTGATCTGGGTCTTGCCATTGAGATTCTTGACATAGCTATAGAATGCTTTGTGGTTGTCTTTAGAATCAGTGGTGGTTATGTTTTCGTAACTAGCTTTGGAGGATTTTATGAGGGAGCTCAGTTTCTTACTGAGGCTGACCAGGGAGTTCCTCCAATCATGGGATTTTACTCTTTTTTTGCAACAGTTTCTTTCTTCTGTTGTAGAATGTGGTTATGGCAAGGGACCACCAGATTGGCTTCCTTTTTTTGGAGTATAGCATCTTGGTTCTGTTAGGGATAGCAAGATCCATGCATTTGTGTAAGTGCTTATAAAGTGCATTTGTGTAGGATTCAGCAGTCGTACATCTATTGTCTATCTGCATGGGTGTTGTGAAGTTTGCCACTTCTGTCTTAAGAAGCGTGAACTTGACTTTGGAGAAATTTTTTACGGTGGTTTCCCTAATGGGGGCAGGATCTGGATGTCTAGGGTGATTAGCTTGTGGTCGGATCTGACCGAGGAAACGACCTCTGGTGTGGAGCCCATGTTGGTAATGACCAGGTCTAGGATATTGTTGCCCATGCTGGGAGTGTGGATAAGTTGATCCAAGGCATTGGAATTTATGAATTCCAGAAAACGTTGAGCAAAAGAGTTAGTACATGAGTAGTTTTCCCAGTTAATGGTGGGGTAGTTGAAATCGCCCACTATTAGGGTGTTGGGTTGTACCCTAATATTTTCCAGTGTATCAAGAAATGAGGAGTGGGAATCCTGGGGCATGGTGGGGATCTGTAGCAAGTTACAATTTGGACTGTGGCCTTGCCCAGAGTTAGTTGCACTTGGATAATCTTGGATGCATTATGCTGAGCAACTAGCCTGGAGGTGTGGATATCCTTAATGAATATGGACACACCTCCGCCTTTAGTGTTTCGGTCCAGATTTGGTGGCCGAAAGGTGTGGTATGAATTATAGCCTGGTAATGCAGGGGTGCTCTCTGGAGCCTTGAACCAGGTCTCTGTCACTGCACAGACGTCGATGTTCTCCATTTTAACGAGTGCCTCGAGTGAATGCATTTTGACGTTCAGACTTCTAGCACTGAGTAGCATTACCCTCAGATTTTGCTTGCTATACCCTAGTTGACTTATGTACAGAGCAAGGCAGATGTGGTGAATGGATATTCTAGTTGTCAGGTCAAAGACAGAATACAAAATGCTGTGTCTCTCCCTAAGACACCTCTCAAATTAATATCTCAAATTTTACTGCTGGGCTAGCTTGCAGAATGGCAGTATTTCTTGTCATCTGACTTCTAGTCTCCAGGCCAAAAACAACCACTGATGGCACCTGGCAGCATTTAGCATCTACCTGTAAAAATACATAGACAAGGGCTTTTCCTCAGATCTTTGGCAGATGCTGGAAGTCATAAAACAATAAAACATTTCCAAGACAATACAGAATGTTCCCTAGTTTTAAACACTGTGTCTCCTTGCTGCATTGAAACTGAAAGATATAATCTTTTATTGCGTAGCCATAAAGTAATTTAATTTCAGCTATTCTTCTGAAGTTTTGCTGGACTGAAGTTAACCTCCTATGTTCCAGTTTCCACTGTTAAAATATATACATTTAAACAGCTACAATACTGCATGTACATTTCTGTTCTATTCCAGTACGGCACACTGTGGATACATTCAAGCACATTGCAAAAACATTTTTCTACACACATGTCTGTACAAACCTAGTCTGATATACATACATGACATACAGTTCTAATACATTTGTAACACAATCTCATATGAATCATTGATATTCACCAATAACATATAATTTACAAAATTCCAGATAGCTTGGCTGACAGTATCTCCTTCCGTCATAGGGGCACTGTCATTATTACAACAATTATTAATATAAATAATTACAGTAAGGCACAACATGGCTCCATGGTACAGTATATTTACTACATAGGCTACAGGGAATAAGTCCTCACGATTTCTAAAACACCTAGTAGAACGTTACCAAGCAAGATATGTCTGTCTCCCTGTTAAAAGTATTAGATCTGAGAATGCAGGTCCTGACATTCCAAAAAAAGAAAACCAAGACTGTGGAAAAAATAAACAGATTCTGAAAGTTGTTGTTATACGTTTCAAGTCATTTTGCAGGAGGACATCACCTCTTTCACTACCTGACATGGAGGACTCTAACCAACGGCACACCCCTAGTATTTACTTGACATGTGGGACTCTGACCACCAACACACCTCTAATAATAACATGTACTAACTCCTCAATCACTGTACCTCAGAACAGTAGGAATACTCCAATAGTCTGAAGATTTGGAGTTAGCATACATTCCTCCATTCCCACTTGCAGTTCTTCTTTTCATAGGACTACAGTTACATCAGTTATACTCTTCAGAACTATAACATACCTGATAAATTCTCCTAGATAAAAAGATTACTGCCAGACAAAGTTGAGCTGGGCATGTTCAGTGATGTCTAGTACTGGCAATGCAAACTGCAATAGAGACAGAAAGCACTTAGACTTCCAGGAATTTTCTCAAGATGCTCATCCTTTGTTTGTCAGTCCACAAATGGGTTACTGCATCACTTCTCAAATGGCAAGGCTACCATTCCTAGTAAGGCCCTCAGTCTGTCTCAAATGAGGTCAAGACAAGTATCAAGTGCATTTATATTTATCCAAAAAAAAAACAATAAAAGCAGCACAGATGGCAAATGACTCAGTCCACACAGCACAAATGTAAAATAAACACATATAAGTGAGTCAACGTGATATGGCAGCCATAAATCGAAAACATAAATGACTCATCCGATAACAAACGTAAAATATGGTACCAAGAATTATTGTGAGTGCTTTCACAGTATAAGTACTGGGAATGCAATGTCTGAAGAAGCTGTGGTTATACTCCGAAAGCAATCACAATAATGAACATTTCTTGGTTCCCTTTTTTACGTTTATCGCATGTATCTTTTACGTTTTGGATTTATGCCTGCCACATCACGCTGACTCAGTTATATGTGCTTATTTTACATTTTGCATTTATACTTATATTTATTTAAATATAATGTTTATGCATACTTTCTCCGACAACAATAAGGCTACATGCAAATTTAATAACACTGTATGAAACAGAGTATTTATGTAGTGGAAGGACTCCTTGTCCGAACTGAAAGATTCCCAGCTAATGACTCATTAGACATTAACTTACATCCTCATAGACAGTACTAAGTATGCTTTCATTGCACATGCAGGCTCAGTCGTCACTGTCACCATCAGCCCCCCTACACACACACACTTTTCCCATTCTTAGACAGGGTTGGCGCACAGAATCAACATTACTCAATATGACCAAAACACCTAGAACCAATGTTTACACCACTGAGTGGCGAGCCATAATGCAAAGTATCAGGTCTGATAATGATGAATTGACTCATGTGGTGCTCTGTACCTCAAAGGAGGTCAGAATGACAAGTTTGGAGAAGCTATGGAGAAACACATGCATTCTCAGACTGTGTCATACTCAACCTCCTGGAAAGAAAGCAGAAGTCACTAAACCACCTCTACATGTCAAAAGGTATGCTAGACCTCCCAGTACTTCAAGCACACACAGTACACACACGTATACACACCTGCATACATGTGTGTGTGTGCGTGTGTGTATCTGTATATATATATATATATATATATATATATATATATATACATACAGAGAGAGACAGAGAGATACACATAGATAAGGATAAGACAGAAAGAGTAAATACCTGCTGTATACATACACGTGCATATATGCATGTATGTGTGAGTGTGATATATATATATATATATATATATATATATATATATGTGTATCTATATATATATATATATATATATATACATATATATATATATATATATATATATATATATATATATATATATATAGTGTGTATAGTGTGTGTCTTTACATATACACACATATTTATATATATATATATATATATATATATATATATATCTATATCTATATATATATATATATATATATCTATATATATATATATATATATATATACTTATATACATACACACACACATACATATACATACATATATGGGTCTCCTTTTGTTTGTTGAAAGCAAAGTTTGTCGAGAAACAGAAGGTCGAACCCACTCAGGTGAAAGTGCACTTTCGCAAAAGACAATTCGCTGAAGCACGTTACAGTGGGGATAAGGAAATATATCCTTTTCCCCACTGTAATGCGATCTCAGAGTTAGTATATTTAAGTAGAGGGGGTGTGGCTTGCCCACCTGCAAAACAGTGTTTAAGGTAGTTTTTTATTTTTTTTTTCAGTGAATCGGCTTTCGCGAAAGTGCACTTTCGATGTAGTGCACTTTCACGGAAGTGGGGTGTTACTTTTTTTTTTTGAGATTGTGAAATTTCGATAAAGAAATGTAGACCCATATATATATATATATATATATATATATATATATATATATATATATATATATATATGTGTCTACTTTAGTTGACCGAGATGCCACTTCACCGACACGCAGAAGACCGAGACCAAACGATCGAAAACACACAATACCGACAACTCACAAAACCGGACACCATAACACCGACACACAAAACGTAAACTACACATTACACACAACTACATATCCACTAACCTTAACCCAAACCCTAACCCTAAGGTCCGACACTACCGCACACTTACCCTACCCGCACCCTAACCCTAACTCACTTAACCTGCCCCTAAACTACACTCCTTCACTATCACACACTTACCTTACCCGAACCCTAAGTCCGACACTACCGCACACTCACCTTTCCCGCACCCTAACCCTAAATCCCTCACTATCGCACACTTGCCTGTCTGCTCCCTAACCCTAAATCCCTCACTATCGCACACTTACCGAGTCGCACTCACACGTTCCCCATGTCGGTCTTTCGGCTGTCGGGATTTCACCTTGTCGATCACCTTCGCTGGTCGCTTGCTCGGTCTTCTGTGTGTCGGCGAACTGGCGTCTCGGTCAACTCAAGTAGACCCATATATATATATATATATATATATATATATATATATATATATATACACATATATACAGACACACACACACACACGCACACAGATACCTGTAGACAAATATAGACAGACCATCAGACAGATATATCATGTAAAAACAGAAAGATAAGAGAGAATAAATACATACTTGTGGCTTAGCATGCTTTTTCTGCAGATTTGCATTCAAATAGACAAATTCATTGACTATTCTTCTTCAACCTGATCTCACACAAAAAGTCTTGAATAGTTAATATTTCACCTATTCACCATTTTAGATTTACTTGCCTCCTATGAATGCAAACAAGGTCTCTCCATTTCAAAAATACTGAATTAAGTAAAGTAAGATGTCTGGAAATTTTATGATGAAGGGTCATATGATCACAGTGGTTAAGAATAAGCTGAGAATGCAGGAACCCACAAAACTGCTCTAGAGAAATGAGCTTTAATTTGTAGTGCCTGGGTTGGCACAGACTAGAAAAGTTGGGTACTATGTATGGGGCGTCTCTCTTTTTGGATTGTATGCAGAGAAAGAGCAAAATCAGTATGAAAGAAAGAAAGCTAACTGAGTGAAGACTTTAAATGCAGTGAAGTGATGACATGGCTCCTTATGTTCTGTGTGACAGACACAATATGTCACACAGCAATGAAACAGACAGTAAAAAAGTTAAACCATAATGTAGGTATATTTCTATGTACATAAACATGGCAGGATGACTCTCTAGCCTGTAAAAAAAAAAAACAATCTGACCAACACTGGTCAAGGAGCTGGAATGTCTTGCCCCATCCACTTGCTGTTGAAACAGAACCTGAGGAGAAAAAAATGAGGTTGAGTGCACTACTTATTACATGAGCTGATCTGAAAAACATCTTGGGAACGGAATCTGAGTTAAAGAATTCAGGCAGAGAAATCTCCAGGGTCCCACACTGCACCCCCACAAATACAGTTTATGAATTAAAAAAGGCAGCTGGGCATGAGGATATAAGCATATGTGTGTGTGTGTGTGTGTGTGTGTGTGTGTGTGTGTGTGTGTGTGTGTGCGCGCGCGCGCGCTTAGAGGAATGCAGTGGTTGCAGTCAAGTGCAGGGGTCTACAAAATATTTACAGTCTTATAGCAGAGACTGTCATTGTCAAAATGAGACTGCCACACTTGACATTCAGTGCCCTAACTTTGAAAGAAGCAAAACAACAGCAAAACACCACACTAATCTGTGAAGGCCAATGCTGTTAATAGTACTCACAACCACAACCCGTTGAGACACAACACTTGACCACACAACATAGCTCATGGAAAGTTACTTATGTTTTCACCGCCCTTCACAGCTACATCTCTGTGCTTATTGTTGTCTGTTTTAGTGTTGCTTATTTTATTTTATTTTGAACTTGGGTTGCGTAAATACATCTATACAATACAAACTTTCTCACTATGCAGCAAAACTACACCAGCAAATACAAATAATAATAATAATAGCATTCTCTCTCATGTATAACCTGAGTGTCTATGTTTTAGTAAGAAGTTCCTGACAATCTGTAAACATCTCACAGGGAAGGCCACACTGCAATTGAAATTTATCAAAACTATATACACAAATCTACAAAATTATTAAGCGTGCAACAAGCATCCACAATATATTTGTGCCTGAAGCTGTGCAACCTTGTACAGAATTTAGATGGTTTCAGATGCAACATATCATGCAAAGCAGTCTCATGACAAACTCTGTTGTCAGGGACAACAGCTGCTGTTTAAAGAAAGGGATTCCAGCTCTGAATGACAAATACTTTGCACTGCTAGCTGTATGCAAAAATAAAACAGTAGGAAACTGTTCCTTTTGAGAGCTACAAATCTGTATTGAAGCAGTACAACAGAGGCCTGATTTCTCAAATATTTAAAGATATTAATTTTTGTCAAAAAAGTTTTTTGCAAGAAAAACATCTATTGGACAATAATACATGATAATAGCAATATATGGCAAATGCTTCAACATATATGTGCACCATATAAACATCTGCATCAACAGGAAATATATAAAACAACTTCTTCTTCTTTCGGCTTTTTCCCGGTTAGGGGTCGCCACAGCAGATCATCTGTCCGCTCATGATTGGCAGTGGAGTTTTATGGTGTCGAGTTGCCAGCCCGGCCCCCAACCTTCCACAGAAGGCACACACTCACACCTAGGGCCAATTTAGAGTGTCCACTTCACCTACTGCATGTCTTTGGGGTGTGGGAGGAAACACCCAGAGGAAACCCACGCGACCACAGGGAGGACAGCAGACTCCGCACAGAAGGCACCCCAGCCGAGAATTGAACCGGAGAACCTCTAGCTGTGAGGTGGCAATGCTAACCACTGCACCACCGTAAAACAACAATGTAGCTAAAATAAAATTCAGAATAAATTTGACATGACTTTCTATCTCCACAAATAAGCATGCTGCCATAATGAAGACTGAGCAGACACAAAGTGTGTGCTCTAAAAATCTTAACAGAATTACTGTCAATTGTTTGTGGTAACTCAGGTAATTCCAAGGATGCAAGTATTAAAAACACTTTTAATCTAAAACACTCGTTTTCAAAAAATGTATTTGTAAATGTTTACTCCATTAGGAATTACATTCAGATGGTTGATTGCACAGGTTGTCAAGAGTACTGACATGATATCTTATCTCACTGGGACACTGTTCATCAAAACTTGCACTGCTAATTTAGTGGGACTGTAGTTAAGTGGACAGTACGGAATTTGTCCTTTCCCCACAGCGGTGCAACATCAGTGTTAGTATATTTACAGATGTGGGATTTTGAGGTGCATGAGTCCCTTTTTTCTTAACAGTTTAGGTTAAATCACACAAAGTTTGTACTGACCAGTTGTGAGTATACTCACTTCTAAGCATTTAGTTATACTTGATGAGAAATTTTTCAACTGTCATCTTCAGATTGGTTCTACTATGAAACGATGACTTCCTGAAAGCCAGTGTTCCAAAAGAATGAAAAAAATGTCCAAAATCAAAAGGCAAAAACATTTTTTTCCTTGTTTTTGCAACTCTTACCAACTCAAAGAAGGGGAGAAATTTCCCTAAAGAAGTGAATCATTGTCAGCGCACACTTAGAATTGCATAATGACTTTAATGGGAAAAAGCATTAAGTATTATGACTTTTGCCTTTTTTTTTTGCGGGCTTCTGACACTAAAGCAATTTCACCTTAAGCATGTGTAGGGAAGCCCTTCAGATTACTGTAGTGAGTAGTAATACGGAATTAAAACAATAATACAATGTTATTCTACTCTTCTGACAAAAATGGCACTTTTATATAAACCAGAGCTGCATCTTTTGCATTTGAATATTTACTGCACTATAAATGTTCTGCACTGTCAATGATATAGGGAATATGCATAAAGAAAAAAAACAGAAACAATTCTGTGTAAAATGCACTGGGGTCTAGAAGGAAAACCATGTGTGTTGCTTTATTGTAAAGCAGAGTTCTCTTTCTCTACTGACCAGCAGACCATTTTCTAAACAAGAGATGTTACGTCACCCCCACTTATAAAATTCTGTTAAATAGTTTCTTTGAATGTCACTGCAATCAGCTGCAGTGCAATAGTGACAGCAGGATCATGAAACAGCACCCTTATTACCACTGTTGTGCAATGTCAGAGTTAGCTTATTTATATAGCTCTGGGGTGAGCGTGTGCTTATATATTTATATATATAAATGTATGCCTATATATATATATATATATATATATATATATATATGTACATATATACACACACACACACACACACACACACACACACATATCTAGTTACATAGAGTGAGTGATAGCTACAGATGTGTGTGTGTGTGTGTGTGTATATATATATATATATATATATACATGTATATATATATATATATATATATATATATATATATATACATGTATATATATATATACATGTATATATATATATATATATATATATATATATATATATATATCACTCTACCCTCACTCCATATCTCACAGTCACCACTGGAGTACCACAAGGCTCTATACTTGGTCCCCTCCTATTAAACATTCTCACGAACACTCCTCCCCCCACATCCACATAATAACCCTCCCTAATAGATGCAGATGACTACACTTTCATTTGTACATCTGCAGTGTGGCACACCTCTAAAATTATTCAGAAAGCTTTAACAGCAACTGAAACATGGTCTTGTAACTCACAACTCATTTTCAACCCTAAAAAAAAACTACTACTTTTTCCACAAATCCTTCTACCATGAAAAAACAGAATGTTAAGTCCTCTCTCTTGATAATACAACCAGTGAAGTTGGTTCTAGAAAATTATTAGGGATGACAGTTGATAATAATTTTAAATATGACCTACATATACAAAACTGCATAAGAAAAACTCATCAAAAACTAGGGATGCTTTATAGGACTGAAAACTTTCTATTCAACGCAACTAAAGCTACACTTGCCACTCCTTACCTCCTCCTCACACTTCTTTATGATGTTCCATATGTATAATAAACTATCTACTATTTCTGTCTATCCCCCTGTCTCTTCACTACATCAAAACTGCTATTAATTTACAGTGGTGACCCATACCAACTCTTTTTTCATTCTCTCCCTTCCTAATTGTTCTTCTGTTTTCCTCTCCCTAGGTGCTAATACTCTGTAAAGAACACAAACAATCAAACTCCATTACTGCTCGAAGCCTGAAACTGCCCAGCTAACCGGACACTTGTCCACTCTTACTTAAAGTATGTTATAGTCTAACTATTTAACTGCACCTTAGCTGGTTAACAAAGAGCTGCCTGCAATCCACCGAGACGCCTTAATAACCCCTTTTGCTCATCTGTTTCTCTGCTTACTCTACTAGTTCCATCCTTCCTTTTCTGTCTCTTACAGTCTGTCTATTATACCTTTGTTTACTTTTTCAAGTCCCACAGTCATTTTTGTTTTACCCAGTCTTCCATGAGCACCTCCTTACTTGTAAATTCCACTTTTCTCTACCTCTATTAGGTTTTTATACACAGCTCTGTTTTTTTTAAGTGTCTCCTTTCCCTCACTTACATCCCTTTCCCTGCTACTCTGTACTATCTATTTGCCTGTTTGACAAGAAATCCAGGAAGTAAAACACTTGCAATATTTTTTGTCATTACTTATTTTCTGATATTTTTTTGCAAGAAACCTCCATCTTAGCTCCAGCTCACTTCGTTCACACTTCGCTTTGGCTCACTCTGCTCCCCTACCCTACCCCCATTTTCCACACACCCCTACTACACCCACACTTATCTCTATAAAGACACTCCCATACCCTACAATAACCAAAACAATCACATTTCCCATCCCCATCTGAAACATCCAAACCACAGCCAATGATTAAAAACCCATGCACTAACTAAACACACTAACTCATATAAACCAGTACACCACTAGACTCTAAACCACCATCCTAGAACACATACTCCAAAAATCTTTCCTCCAATTATTTCCTACAATACAATTCCACAATAAATATTATATACCAAAAAAACTAACTATTACACATCCTCTCAAAACAACAAAATCACTAACTTATTTTAACAAACCTTTAATATGGTCTCTAAATCTAAAATGATACCTACCACATAACTCTAAACACACCAGTCTCTGCTCACACTACACCTTTCCCAATCACAGCTAAAGTAGTACCCAAAACCATTCTTACATCACCAATATTTAAACACTGACCAAGCCCCACCTACTATTCTCTATATCAAACCTTCATCACCCATTTCATTATAATATGACAAAATCTTTACAAAATTCTTAAAACTAATCAGTAAATATAGCATCTCAACTCATTCTTAGTGTAGACATTCACCCCAACCCTGGACCCAAAAATAATGCAACCCGCTTAACCCCTCAACCCATCACTCAACCCACTTAACCTCTCAACCCATCACGCAGCTGCCAAATTTTCTAAACCTTATCAGAAAAGCAGCAGATCTGATATCACTTAATATCAATGCCAGAGGCATTCTAAACAAAATACAAGAGTTACATGCCACCATAGCTCTTTCCTCCCCAAACATAACTTTAATAACAGAAACGTGGTTGAAACCAGACATCAGCAATAATGAAATTCTTCCTCCAGGACATAACATCCTTAGGTCAGACATAAAAATCAAAAGAGGAGACGGCATAGCAATCCTATATAAAAATAACTTTAATTAAGCTCTCATCAATCTAAACACCCCTGACTTCAATAACACATAGATGTTTCCAAAATTAACAATAAACTCAAAGAAACACTTAAATATAATAGGCACTTACATCCCCCCTACAACAACCTCACCACAATTGAGCATATACTCCAATGGACATCAAATTCATTCCCACAAGAACCAGTCATCATGGGTGATTTCAACTTAGACTGGTATACATGTGACTCTTAAAGCCCCACTAACCACATAAATCTTCACGGTTTTACCCAATTAATTCAATCCTAAACCAGGACAGACAAAACAGACAAGAAGCAGTCAATCTTGGGCTGGTTTCTTACCAACAGACCTAGTCTCTCCTTTCAATCTGGTTGCCTTCCAAATACCCTCAGTGACCATAACCCATCATATCTTCTCAGACAATGTGTGAACCCATTTAAAATAAACACATACCAACAAATCTGTAACAAAAGGAATTTTATTCCGAGTCAATTCAACTATATACTTAAAAAATGTAACTGGTCACCCCTCAAATATCTCCCAATAGAGGAAGCTATAGACTACTTTAATTCCATCTTCATTAACATCTTGAATAAAGTAGCACTTCCAAAAATAATAAGAGTTAAAAATTACAGTTGTGTAAAATCTTACCATAAAGGTAGATGCCTTTGCTTTCACTGCTGCAGTATTCATAACATTTGGAATTCCCTGCTGTGGAAGCCCGTCATGCAGCCAGTATACCAAAGTCTTCCTGTTGCATTTACAGGTATACCTGAACATCGCTCAAGCACTCCTTGTGTACCATAGGCCATAAAGTTAATGTTCAGGCTTACCATAAACAGAACTGATTGACCCAGTAGGAACACCAGTCCAAGGAACCAAAGAGGCAACCTGTACATCCAGGATGGAAAGGACTAGGGGAAAGGAGGGAGGGAGGGAGGGAGGGAGGGAGTGAATACTGCAGAAGTGAAGGCATGAACATCTACTGTTATGGTAAGATCTTACACAACTGTACAATGCCCTTATGTTCACTGCTGCAGTATTCGTAACATTCGGGAGAGTGCCAAAGCTCAAGAGGAAACTTGGGAAGGGGAAGAACAAGAGTCTGCTAAGAAGCCATGGAGAATGATGCTAGCAAAATCTGCCTATCTCTAGAGACACCATAAACAACAGAAACAGCAGCGAAAAGGTTGTAAATCCAGTATCTCCCAAAATGTTACCAAAAGCACAAAAATGAAGCACTGGAAAACACACAAATGATGCTGGTTAATTAATCGCAAGTTAAAACTTTCACCAAAAGGCTTCTTCAGGCAAATATACTTCAAATTAAAACAATATAACACGTAAATACCAAACTAAAATTACATGACATTAATTAAACCCTTTCATTTAAATATTTAAGTAATGGTTTTAAAGTGAAAGTCTCATTAAGTCCTGGTGGTAAATGAGCTGTCATTCTCAAAATCCATTTCATTTCTTCATTTTCAGTCAATAATTGTATGTCTCCCCACCTAAAGGTAAATAGACAACCTTCAGAATCATAAACTTAAACATGTGATCATCCTCTTTTTCCAAAATATGTTTGAACAAGACATTAGTGGTAATTTTACTCTTTATGTCACCCATATGATCAGCTATCCGGTCCTTAAGTCTCCTATTGGTCATACCCACCTAATAACCTTCACATAACTCACACTTAGCCAAATAAATAAGACTGTTTGTATTACAGTTCCCATATGTATATAGAAAAAAATCTTTCCCCTTGACAGGGTGCTTAATGGATCTATGTTCCTATATGTATTGACAGTATATACAGCCATTACATTTAAATTTGCCATGCTTACTATTGATAACACTAAAAAAATGCTTAGGTTGCTCTTTACAACAACGCTTTTGCTTATGTGTAGAGTTATGTTTATAACCAAAAGTGAGTATGTCGCCAAGTATCTCTTTCAACTCTGGTATATCCTGTAATATAGGTCAATGCCGGTTTATTATCGGTTTCACCACTGCAGTGTTCTTATTAAATGTTACATGCATCTAACACCATTCTTACTATTATTTGCTCTAACTTTCAGTTTGTAATTATCACTAAAAAGTGGTTGAGCATGATTATTACTACTCTGTTGTTTCACAGAATCACATGCTACCAAATCTTTCTTAGAATAGCCATGTTCAATAAAATCATTGCTCATATTTTCTAGTTGCTTAGCCATATTGACATCTGAAGTGTTGGGACTAGCTACTCTCTGCATCTGATTCGTAACAATGTTTCTAAAAAAAATGGCGGATCCATGCTACTATGATATAAATAACCATTTCTTTTAACAGTCTTTTTAAATAATTCTGTTTGAATACTGCCTACACTGTCTTTACGTAATAATATGTCAAGAAACGTAATACTACTAGAAGAAATATCATGTTTAAACCTTAAAAATGTAGTCGCTGCATTTATATAGTCAAAAAAATCATGAAAGATTGTGATATTCCTTTTCCATACGGCAAACAAGTCATCCACAAATCACTTATAAAAGCAAATGTGGCTCTTAAATGGACTCTGTGCAGATAGTATATACTCTTCCTCTCACATATACATAACAATATCTGCATATGTGTTTGCTATGGGCGTACCCATCCCTATACTCTTTACTTGATTAAACAAATTGGTCTGAAATATAAACACATTATTTTCCAAAACAAGCTCTAATAATTCACATATTAAAGTTTTTTTATCTATATCATAGTTGGAATAACTCAACAAAAATGCTTTCATACTGTCTATACCATAATCATGGGGGATGACAGTAAATAATGAATCTACATCTTCATAGGTACATAGGTGTGTACTAGGCTAATGGCCCTGGGGCCTTTACAAGCCTAGCCCATAGGATTATCCTGGCATAGTGCCACCTGACCTTAGTTCCCAGTGCCTCTGTCAAGTAGAGCCACTGAAGTTATCCCCAGGGTGAATGTTCTGTTTCCCATCCACTCATCAAGATTCTTCTTGAAGTGGGTCAGCGAGATGCTCTGCTTGACATGTATGGGAAGTCTGTTCCATAGCATGGGCAGTCTCTGGGTTATGAACCTGTCCCTTCAGCATGTTCTGTTAACTGTGGTAATGAGGCTGAGGTCTCTGGAGCATATGGTGTGGAGGGATTGGGATTTCTTTAGATGTAGCATTTCTAACAGAGCTGGGACAAACATGGCTTTGTAAGTCAAGCAGAGATCACCTCTAAGTAGGCAATATGAGACAGATAATAGTTGGTGCTTTTTGAGTATGTCCATATACAAGTGTTTAAGGCCTAGGATCCTTTTTGTGAGGTACTTTTGCGGCCTCTCCAGTTGTTGCAGTAAGGTACATG
The DNA here is from genome assembly GCF_019279795.1 of Protopterus annectens. Taxonomy (NCBI): domain Eukaryota; kingdom Metazoa; phylum Chordata; order Ceratodontiformes; family Protopteridae; genus Protopterus; species Protopterus annectens. The sequence goes on along the minus strand of NC_056735.1, from coordinate 1,156,988,879 downwards.
CCAAATGGGGCATTGTACTCGATGACTGGCCTAATGAGGGAAGAGTAGAGGGAGACAATGACCTCTTTCTTCCTGGATGCAAAACCCTTAGTAATGTGATGTGCCACATAGAAGGACTTTCTGACCACAGTGGCAATGTGGTGATCAAAAGAGAGGTTACTGTCAACCTGTGTTCCCAGATCTCTTAAAACACCTTCTGTATTAAGTGGACTACCATCAATGTGGTAATCCATGGGAATTGGGTTTTTCCCAAAGGGAATGACAACACATTTTTTTGGCATTGAGCTTAAGGTCATGGTTCTGACATCAGTCGTTGGTCACCATGAGGCCATTCTGCAGGATTTCAACATCACTTGGGGAGTTAATAATAGCTCTCAACTTGCAAATGTCTGTGAACTATGTCAGCCAGAGTCCCTTCATGTTGGCCTGGACTTCAGAGAAGTAGATACCAAACAGGAGAGGACCCAGGACCAAACCGTATGGGACTCCACTCGTGACTAATCCGCAGTCTGACTTGGAGTCAGCTACTTTCACACTGTGGGTTCTATCTGTGAGCCAGTTTGCAACCCACCTAGTGATATAGGGTTTGATGCCAAGCTTAGTGAGTTTTTCTAGGATTCCTGAGTGGAGAATGGTATCAAAAGCCTTGGCCAGATCAGTGTAGGCTGTATGAACCACCTTGCCTTCATCCACAACTCTGGTGACTGACTCAAAGAAGTCGACCAAATTGAGCAGCCATGATCTAACTTTCACAAAATAAAAACTGCGTGGGATCCAGAGTTTGGAGATTCCCTATATCCTTGTTTATTAGGTCCATGATGATGAGTTCCATAGCTTTGCACATCAGACTCATCAGGCTAATGGGGCGATAGTTCCCAGGGTCTGTAGTTGCGTCTCCTTTGTGGAGAGGGATGACTGTAGCAGTGCGCCATTCAGTAGGGACAAAGTCTGAGCTGAGGCTGGGATTGTACAGGGCACACAGGTGAGGTGTTAGTTCACTCTGTATTTCATGTAGAACACAATCAGGGATATTGTCAGGTGCCATAGAAGCTGTATTCTTGGCCTTGGATAGTGCTGTTTTAACCTATGCAGCAGTAATAATGGGTGCCTGGCAATCTACTGATACTGTGATTGGTCCTTTGGAGGGGAGAGGGGTAATGTTAGCACTGAATCTGTCGGCCAGCATACTGGCAATATCTGTTCGCTCATTATAGGAGGTACCATTGTGCAGTAGCTCAGAGCAAATCTGGGTATTGCAGTAGAGATTCTTTACATAACTATACAAGGCCTTGTGTTTGTCTTTACTATCTGCTGCAATTCTGTTTTCATACCTAGCTTTAGAGGATTTGATGAGGGATCTCAACTTTTTATTGAGGCAGATAAGGGAGTTTTTCCAGTCTTGAGATTTCACCTTATTCCGCATCAGTTTCCTCCTTCTGTAGTAGAGTTTGTTCATGGAAGGGGACCACCAGATTGGCTTCCTTTTTTTGGAGGAGAGTGTCCATGTATTTGTGTACATGTTCGTACAGTGCATTGGTGTATGATTCCGCGGTCACGCAACTATTCTCCATTTGTATGGGTGCTGTGAAGTTAGCCACCTCTGTTTTAGGATCCCAAAGTTAGCTTTGGAGAAGATTTCCATGGTGGTTACCTTTGCTGGGGGGTGGGAGGAATGTGGATTTCCAAGGGTATTAGTTTGTGGTCAGATCTAACCAGGGAGGAGATAACTATTGGTGTAGAGCAACGGTCACACATGTTAGTAATGACCAGGTCAAGGATGTTGCTACCTCTAGTGGGGGCAAGAACGAGCTGGTCCAGTGCATTGGAATTAATGAACTCCAGGAAACGCTGGGCAAGTGTATTGGTACATGCGTAGTTTACCCAGTTAATGGAGGAGTAGTTGAAGTTGCCTATTAAGAGAGTGTTAGGTTGGACCCTAATATTCTCCAGGGTGCTTAGGAACAAGGAGTGCGAGTCTTGGGACATGGTTGGGGACCTATAGCAGGCTACGACCTGAATCACTATCTTACCCAATGTTAGCTGCACCTGAAGTATTTCTGATGCGTTATGTTGGGCTACCAGTCTGGAGGTGTGTGCTTCCTTTATGAATATGGAAACACCACTGCCTTTGGAGCTTTGGTCCAAGTTCTGGGGTCAAAAGGTATGGAATGAGTTATAGCCTGGTAGTGCAGGGGTGCTTTCTGCTGCCTTGAACCAGGTATCTGTTACAGCACAAATGTCAATGTTTTCCATTTTAAGGAGTGCGTTGAGCGAGTGGATTTTGAGATTTAGAATTCTAGCATTGAGCAACATGACCCTCAGATTGCATTTGTTTGTAGCTGTTACAGTGGTAATTTGGCCTTTGGAACACTGCCTAAAAAAGGCACTATAGGGGTGGCAGGAGCCTTGGCCAGTAGCCGGAAGCCCAGGGGTGACAGATGCAGGCCATCTCTGGCAAAGCATTGAGGTCTGTCAGTCATCTCATCCCAGGCAGACAGATACTGGATCCCCTTAGAATGGCACCAGAAACCTAGCCAATTGTTGAAATCAATCATTTTCTGCTTGTACTGTGGTATAATTCTGAGTGATGGTAGGATGCTGCTCAGGGCTAGGGTCATACCCGCCTGGGCTACATAATCCGAGAGTTCCTCCATGTCTCTTTTCATGTAGTCCAGGGAGGTACTTCTCATGTCATTCACACCCACATGTACAACGATAGAGTCACATTTGTACCTGTTATTGAGCGACCTGAGTGCATGCGTTATGTGTCGGATCCTGGCACCTGACATGCAGCTGACTGTTACTTTCTCCTTATTCAACCTAGTGAGTGGGACATCAGTGTGCCTCACTATCGAGTCACCTATGACTAGTGTGTTGGGCATGCTGTTTTGCCTTAGGGGCTTTGGTTGAGTGGGACACTGTTTAGGAGAGTTATGTGTCTCGTGATTAGTGTTGTGATGTGGTGGTCGAGTTCATTTCTGCCTTGGAGGTCTCTGCTGCTTGGGTAGATTTGTATTGAGAGCCTCCATGAAGGTGAATGTGTGGTTTGTGTTTTTATGTGAAGGCAGTGCTGGTGTGTGTTCCGAAGGGCTATGTGTTCCATGTGGTGTGGTGCAAGTGCTGACCTTCTCCTCTTGACCAGCTATTCCGGTCTTGGCTGGAGAGTGCGTGGCTTCCAATTTGGAATATATAAGTGCATCTCTCACAAGTCTGAGTGTTGGAAGGTAAGAGAACAGGGTTGTCAGTGTACATGAGGCAGTTGCTATATTGCCTTAGGATGCCCAAGTTCACCAGGTTAATAGGAGAAAGTACAGGGAACTGACCTTTAGACATGCATGGAGGGGTGGGCATTGATATTAAGTACTATATCTGTTTCCTTGTAGAACGTTTAGTGCTGGTAGCACTTGTGTGTTACAATACTTGCTACAAGAAGTCTGGTAAAGTGCTAAACTAATAAGCTCATATAAGGGCAGGAGATGAGAGAACTAGTAGATTTAAGGGAAAAATTGAAGGGCAAACTCTGGCACTGCTCAGAAGCTTTCAAACAGTCCTGGATACAGCAAGTCTGTATCTGGACTAGACTAGTTACAGGAAAGGCGGAAAACAAGAGCAAACGTGGGCTTTTAAACCAGAAAGTTGAGAGAGCTGGAAAAACTGCCCAAATGGCCAATAAATAAAATTTCTGGGCCAGAAACCACTCCTTATGTGGTAGATAGGCTACCTAGTGCATACCACTCCGATTGATAAGCTAGAACGCTTCCCTCCAACACACAGAAAGGCTTGGGGGGGGCTCAGGAGCTTACAAAAAGTCCTGGGTACAGCAAATCTGTATATGGACTAGACTAGTTACAGGAAAGGGGGGAAACAAGTGCAAATGCAGGCTTTTAAGTCAGGAAGTTGAGAGAGATGGAAAAACTGTCCAAATGGCCAATAACTACAGTTTCTGGGCCAGAAACCACTGCTTATGTGGTAGATATGTTACCTAGTGCTTACTACTCACACTAATAAGCTAGAAGGCTTCCCTCCAACACAGAATGGCTTGGGGAGGTTCAGAAGCTTACAAACAGTCCTGGATACAGCAAATCTGTATCAGGAATACACTAGTTACAGGAAAGGCGGGAAACAAGAGCAAACACTGGCTTTTAAACTGGAAAGTTGAGAGAGATGGAAAAAACTGCCCAAACGGTCAATAACTACAATGTCTGGGCCAGAAACCACTCCTTATGTGATAGATAGGTTACCTAGTGCTTATCACTCCCACTGATAAGCTAGAAGGCTTCCCTCCAACACAGAACGAGTTGGGGGGCTCAGGAGCTTACAAACAGTCCTGGACACAGCAAATCTGTATCTGGACTAAACTAGTTACAGGAAAGGCAGGAAACAACAGAAAGCACGGGCTTTTAAACCCGCACATTGAGAGAGATGGAAAAACTGCCCAAACGGCCAATAAATACAATTTCTGGGCCAGAAACCACTCCTTATGTGGTAGATAGGCTACCTAGTGCTTACCACTCCTACTGATAAGCTAGAAGGCTTCCCTCAACACAGAAAGGCTTGGGGGGCTCAGAAGCTTTCAGTCTTGGACACAGCAAATCTGTATCTGGACTAGACTAGTTACAGGAAAGGGGGAAACAAGTGCAAACATAGGCTTTTAAGCCAGAAAGTTGAAAGAAATGGAAGAAACTGCCTAAAAGGCCACTAAACCACAAATGTGGGCCACTCCTCTTGTGGTAGATAGGTTACCTAGTGCTTAGCACTCCCACTGATAAGCTAGAAGGCTTCCCTCAAACATAGAAAGGCTTGGGGGGGGGGTCTCAGGAGCTTACAAACAGTCCTGGATACAGAAAATCTGTATCTGGACTAGACTAGTTAGAGGAAAGGGGGGATACAAGTGCAAATACAGGCTTTTAAATCAGAAAGTTGAGAGAGATGGAAAAACTGCCCAAACGGCCAATTACAACAATTTCTGGGCCCAGAAACCACTCCTTATGTGGTAGATAGGTAACGTAGTGCTTACCATTCCCACTGATAAGCTAGAAGCCTTCCCTCCAACACAGAAAGTCTTGGGGGGGGGGGGCTCAAGAGCTTACAAACAGTCCTGGATACAGCAAATCTGTATCTGGACTATAGTTACAGGAAAGGGGGGAAACAAGTGCAAATGCGGGCTTTTAAATCAGGAAGTTGAGAGAGATGGATAAACTACCCAAACGGCCAAGAACTACAATTTCTGGGCTGGAAACCACTCCTTATGTGCTAGATAGGTTACCTAGTGCTTACCACTCCCACTGATAAGCTAGAGGGCTTCCCTCCAACACAGAAAGGCTTGCGGGATCAGGAGCTTACAAACAGTCCTGGATACAGCAAATCTGTATCTGCACTAGACTCGTTTCAGGAAAGGGGGGAAACAAGCTTAGAATTTCTTTTTTTTTAGTAAACTGGAAAAGGAGAAAGCTGGAACAGAAGTTAATTCAAGGTTAAGAACCCAAGTGGGTTGGCCTTCACAAATGTTCTCGCTCTGTTAGGTGGAATGAACTAATGATACTAGACTACGAGGAGTGTCCCAGATCAACTATACAGTATGGGCAGGCAACTGCAAAGCCACCAAGACAACAATAGGGAGGGTGGGGTGGGAAAAGTACAGTTGTGTACACTTACCATAAATGTAGATGTTCGTGTGTATTCACTGTTGCAGTCATTACATTTGGGTTATCCCTGCCAGGGTAGCCCTCAGCCGGCCCGAATACCAGAGGCTTAGTATTTCTGGGTCAGTTGCTGTCTCTTCAGGACTGACGTCAGGTCATCAGTAGTATAAAGTAAAGCAGCCGACACCATTACATCAGTTTTTTTTGCCCTAACCTGTCAGGAGCCCCCAAGTAGGAGCCAGGCTCTGGTGGAAGAACCCCACCAGTAGAAAGTAAATACCAGTATGTCCCTTGTAAGAAAAGAGAAGAAAAAAGGGGGATGGAGGGAGGGATACCAGGACTGCAACAGTGAATGCACTTGAACATCTACATTTATGATTAGTGTACACAACTGTACTATCTTCTTCATGTTTCACTGTTACAGTCATCACATTTGGGTTGATTCCCAAAGCTGAGGAAATGGGTGGAGGCAGTCAAGGAAACTAGGGGCTAGCTAGGATGCCCTGCAAGACTGCAGAGGCAAATCCTGTCCTGGATTTGGAGAAGAAAGGCAGGTGGTAATGTTTGGTAAAAGTGTGAACAGATGTCCAGGATGTCCCTGGTGGGGACTCCTCTGAGAAAAGCTGCAGAGGTGGAGGCTGCTCTGGTGGAGTGAGTCCTGACCCCTTTGGGGGGAGACTTTCCGTGTTGTTTGTAGCAGAAATGGATGCAGTGTGCTATCCATTTGGAAATGGTTTGTTTGGAGATGGCTTTGCCTTCTGACCCTGTAGCAAAGCTAACCAGCAATTGATCAGACTTTCTGAAGGATTTAATCCTGTCTAGATAGAAACTGAGCTGTCTGTGCACATCTAGAGAGTGCAGGATCATTTCCCCCTTGTTCTAGGGATTATGAAAAAAGGTGGGCAAACAAATAGATTAGTTCAGAGCCACACTGGACACCACCTTGGGCATGAAGGATGGGTTAGTTCTGAGGGATACCCTGTCAGCATGGAAGATGATGAATGGTTCCACAGCCATGTGTGCTCGCAGCTCGGAGACTCTTCTGGCTGAAGTAATGGCCAGAAGGAAAGCTGTCTTCCAGGAGAGAAATATTACCTTTGCAGAAGAAGCTGGTTCGAAGTGGGATAGGGTGAGCTTTTCAAACACAAAGTTAAGGTCCCAAGCTGGGGTTGGTGCTCTTCTGGGTGGCCTCGATTTTGTGATATACACCAGATCAAAGGGCAAGAGAAAAGGGGCTGCTCAGTGGGAAAATGAACAGAGATAGCAGAGGCATACATTTTAATAGAGGAAAAAGAGAGCCACTCTGTAGCAGGTCAGCTAAGTAATCCAGGATGAGAGGCAGGGAGGGCTGTGCCATATTGGCTCCCTTAGCCTGAATCCAAGTGCAGAACCTTTTCCATTTGTCAGCATAAAACTTTCTAGTGCTAGGGCATTTGGTCTCACGTATAACATCTAGAGCCTGTTTACTGAGGTTGGCCGATTGATCGAGGGTTAGGGAATAAGCTAAGCTGCCAAATGGAGTGTCTGCAATTGGGGATGCATGAATTCCCCTTCCTTCTCAGTCAGGAGGTTTGGAATCTGAGGAAGATGCCATGGTGGCAGTGGGGACAGACTGCGCAGTAAGGGGTACCAGTGCTGGCGAGGCTAGTCAGGAGCTAGAAGAATTGTCCTTGGTTTTTCCTCCTTTATTTTGAGCAGTACCCTGGAGATGAGAGGTAGTGGAGGTAAGGCACAGACCGATAGATTGACTCAGGGGAAGGACAGGGCATCCACTTTCCAAGCCATGCAATGATGCTCCCTGGTGCAGAATTTGCCGAGCTGATGGTTGGTGTGACAGGCAAAGAGGTCGACCTTCAGGGTGCTTCATTTTTCAGTTATTAGGGTGAAGGTTCTTCTGTTGAGCTGTCTCTCGTGTGGGTCCAGAAGATTTCTGCTTAATTGGTCTGCCAGAGAGTTGAGAGAACCTGGTAGGAATTGTGCTACCAGATGGAGTTGCATGGCACAGGCTGTGTGCCAAAGGGTCATGGCCAGCCTGCATAGAGGGTAGGAGTGAGTCCTCCCTGCTTGTTGATATACCACATCACGGTGGTGTTGTCTGTTTTGATCAGGAGAGCCCCTGGTGAGAGAAGGGGCTTGAAAGCTATCAAGGCGTGCAGGACAGCAATCATCTCTTTTTGGCTGATGTGCAGAGGGATTTGCTGTGGGCTCCATTGGTCCTGTATGCACCTGCCATCCAGGTGTTCACCCCAGGCATAGTCTGATGCGTCTGTGGTGAGGGTCTGGGCGGTGGGGGGGTGGTGAGAATGGTAGTCCCTTGTTGTAGGAGCATGCTGTTGCCCACCAAAGAAAATCTTTTCTGAGGCAAGGAATTATAGGTATAACAGTCTCCAGGTCTTGAGAGTGTTGACACCAAAGGCTTTTTAGGTGCCACTGAAGTTTCCTCATATGCAGTCTGGCATATGGAATGAGTAGTATGCAAGATGCCATGAACCACAGAGCTTGCGGGATTTTCCTTGCAGATAGCTGGGGTCTGATGGCTAGGTGAGAGTAGTAGGCTGTCAGAAAAATTTGCTTTTCTGGTGTAAGGAATGCCATCTGGGATGCTGTGTCCAGGCTTGCTCCCAGGAATATAATCCTTTGGGTGGGCACCTGTTTGGATTTCTTTTCAATGATTGTGTACCCTACGGAGGTTAGCAGGAACTTTACAAAGGCCAGGTGCTTGAGCAGCTTTTCCTGGCTGTCTGCCTGAATTAGGCAATTGTCTAAGTATGGGTAAATCTGGATATTCCTTTGTCTGCAAAAGGCAATGGCTGGAGCCAGACCTTTTCTGAAAACTCTGGGAGCAGTAGATCAGCCATAGGGAAGTGCAGAGAACTGAAAGTGCTGAGATCCTGCCCTGAAACAGAGATACTTCCTGCATGATTCCCTGATAGGAATGTGGAGGTTGGCCTCTTTTAGATCTAGGGTGGCTAGCCAAGCATCCTTGGAGAGCATGGGTAGCAGCTGCTGGAGGGTGAGCATTTTGAATTTTGGGATCACCAGGAAGGTGTTTATAATGGATAGATCGAGGATGGGGCGCCATGTGCCCTCTTTTCTGGGTACCAGAAAAAGTCTGGAGTAGAAACCTTGGCCTATCTGTTCTGCAAGAACGTGCTCTACTGCCCTCATAGAGAGCAGGAAAAGGACCTGCTTTTGCGCCTCTGCCCACTGGTTTGGAGTTAGATCTGGGAACCTTTTTGGGGTTGGAAGGGTGTAGAAAGAAAATCTGTATCCCTGGGACACTATGTTGAGAACCCAGGGGTCATTGGTAATGGTGGTCCAGGTGCTTGCATGAAAGGGGGGGTTTCCTCCTAGTGGTAAGTGAAGGTGGGCAAAGGGGGGGGGGTGAGTCATTGTGAGTTCTTACCATAAGGGAGTGGCTTAGAACTCCCTGGTTTTGAAGTGGAGGTAGTCCACTGCTTAGATCTCTGCATTCCCTGTGGCTGCTGTCTGGGGGGGTCTGGTTCCCCAGGATCTGGACTGAACTGGCCTAGAGGGAGTAGGAAAGGACCAGTGCTTAGTGGGACAATGCCTGCTGAACCTGGGCGGCTGGACCTGTAAGAAATCCTTAACTTTCTGCATAGATTTTGCTTTTTCTTCCATCTTTTTTAAGACCTCTTCTGCCTTAGTGCCAAATAAGTTGTCTTTGTGCAAGGGGTCATCCAACATTTTAGATTTGACATGGTCTGGCAAGGGCTGTTCCTTAAGCCATGCATGCCTTCTAATGACAGATCCGGTGACTGCTGCCCTGCATGAAGCTTCTAGGGCATCAAAACCACAGTGCAAGGTGTGTTTAGTTACTTGACTTGCAGAATGCATTAACTCTTGTAACTCTTTAGATTCTGCAAAAGCAGGAAAGGAAGACATTTTTTGTCTGAGGTGTTCCAGGGTATGCTGATGAAATTTTAGCATATGGAACTGACAATTTAGTGCCCTGATAGCAAGAGTAGCTGAGGTGTATACTTTTTTACCCCATCTGTTTAGTGCTCGGGAATCCCTATCTGAGGGGGTGGGATTCTTAGCAGAGGTTGCTTTAATCCCTTTAGGCCCTTGAGAAATTACCTCAGGGTCAGCAGTAGGATTTTTAAAAAGAAATGTGTGTGAGTCAGGGACTATGCAGTACCTGTCTGGTTTTCTGGGTGCAGGAGAGAGGGTGTCAGGAGTCAAGCTGGATTCCAGGAAAATATCCTCCACAACATTTAGGACTGGGGGGATGGCCAAGGGTCTGTGCTAAGGAAGATCTAAGAATTCCCTGAGTCTCTTTTTAGACTGAAGGTAGTCCTGACTCTCCCATTGGAAATGCTCCCTTAAGGTATGAAGGGTTTCCCCAAAGGAAAAATCCTCTGGGGGAGAGGTTGAAGGGGTGGAATCCTCTGCATCAGAATCCTCATAAGTAGAGAGGGGTTGCATGTCTTCATAGTCAGATGCATCAGAGTCATCTGACTCTTGTTCAGACAAAACTACAGGGGACAGATCTCTTTTCCTTTTGGAGGGGGTAGCTTGGTTTCCCCTGATCAGCAGGATAAGGTCTTCCGCCATTTTAAGCATTTGAGACTGAGGAAAGGAAGCAGGTGCCTGAGAGTGAGTTGTCGGTTTCTTGGGTTTGGTTTGTACCCTGGGCCTAAGAAACTCAGTCGTTTACGGTAGTCATGAAAAGAAGAAGTCGGTTTGTGTCGAGAATCGGTAGTGCGAAGGACTTTCTTGGAAGCCGGTGCCTGCTCAGTAGCTCCGGACCCATCTGAGGTAGAGACAACCATAGGATCCTTAGTCGAAGAAGAGTCCTGCAGCACACCGGACTCCGAAAGGGTCTCGGTAGCAGCCTGCGAATCCACAGAAGTGGGCATCAGGGGCTGCAAAAGCACCTCACTGAGGACCGCAGAACTAACTACTAGCTTAACGGGAGCGTCATCGGTAGGTTTGGACCTGTGCGGTCTGTCTCTGCCTTTATTTTTATGTTTTTTCAGAAGATCTGCTGTTGGATGGCTTACCGAAGACATACTGCAGTTCGAGGACTGTAAGCGAAAATATCTAGATACAATAAGGGTCTGACGACAGATAGTTCTGGCACTGAACAAAGCACAGAAGCGACAGCAGGGGGGGGGCGTCGTGGTCTGGGCCTAAACAAGTGATGCAGTAAGAATGAAAGTCTCGGTGTTGTATTTGCTTTCCACAGGCTAGACAATTGTTAAATTTCTCTGACATCGGTTAGTGCAAGAAAAAAGGATCCCCAATGGGGTACTTAGCTTTAGAAGACTTCAGCTTCAATTCAGTAGATGAAACTCAGGTAGCGGCTGTCTGGCACTCATGCAAACTGCTTCTGCGTCGGGCTCCATGGCAAGAAAGACTGATGTAATGGCGTTGGCTGCCTTACTTTATACTACTGATGACCTGACGTCAGTCCTGAAGCGACAGCAACTGACACAGAAATACTAAGCCTCTGGTATTTGGGCCAGCCAAGGGCTACTCTGGCAGGGATAACCCAAATGTGATGACTGCAACAGTGAAACATGAAGAACATCTATTACAGCTACTAGCTGTAGCACTAAATGAAAGTTTTAAACAGATAAAGGAGCAAGGAGACTCTAGAGAATGCTTTTAACTGCAAATAAATCAGTTATATGACGCCTGACTAGAACACAGAAACCTAAAAAAAAAAATCAGAAATGCACAGAAAGCACGGATAGAGCACTCACAAACAGAAAATACAACTCTCAGTATGAAAAAGCAGTTTACAGTTAAGTAATTCAGTAAACATGCAATTAGGGTAATGAAACAGTATCTAGCAATGAAAAATACAGTTAAAACAGTACAAAACAGTACATAAATGCAGTGAAACAGTAAAAAAGCTTTATAACAGTGCAAAATGTAGTAGATTAACTGTATAGTATAATTATAAGCGTTACAGAATTGCAATTCAATGAAATAAGTGTAAGAAATAACTTATCCTGCTCTTGGAATCTTAAGGAATTTCTGCTTAGTCTCAGTAATGAATCACCATCCACGATGACATGATTGACAGACCACGATGCTTTGCCAGAGATGGCCTGCACCTGTCGCCCTTGGGATTCCAGATACTGGCTAAGGCTCTTGCCACCCTTATAGTGCCTTTTTTACGCAAGATGCAAATGACAAATTCACCATCATAACAGGTACAAGCAAGCAAAATCTAAGGGTGATGCTACTCAATGCTAGATGTCTAAACCTCAAAATTCACTCACTCGAGGCACTCCTTAAAATGGAGAACATCGACATTTGTGCAGTGACAGAGAACAGGTTCAAGGTTCCAGAGAGCACCCCTGCATTACCAGGCTATAATTCATACCACACCTTTCTGGCACCTAACCTGGACCGAAACACTAAAGGCGGAGGTGTGTCCATATTCATTAAGGATATCCACACCTCCAGGCTAGTTGCTCAGCATAATGCATCCGAGATTATCCAAGTGCAACTATTTTATTTTATTTTATTTTACATTTGTTGACCGGGCTGGTCTAACCATATACATGTCCATTTTCAGCAGAGGCCCAGGGAGAAAAGCTCCAAAATAAACAGTTAAAAATAGCAAATTTACAGATTTTACTCAGATAAAAAATATACAATAACACACAATAGCATACAAAAAATTCACTCGGAGAAAAAAAAGTACAAGAGAAAAAATAAGAAATAAATAACATAAGCAATAGTGCAGTCATATATTACTGAAGTAACAGACTAATACAGAGAATATTACAGATACAACAACAGGAATTAATTACAGGAAGGGAGTTCAAAATTAAGAGAGGTAGCATAAAGGAAGATAAGTACTACTTTGTATGTCGGGAAATGTGAACCTACTAGTAGCAAAAGGCAGTCTTTGTATGCATGAGAAAGTGAACATACTAGTAGGAAAGGCAGTCTAGTCAGGGTTAGTGCAGGGGCAAAGCCAGTGAGTTTTGAGGTAGGTTTTGAGATGAGATTTAAAGCTGGGAAGAGAGGAGATTGAAGTGAGGTTGTCAGCAAGAGAGTTCCAAGCTTTTCCTACAGTGTTAGAGTACAAGGAGGCTCCTGCCAGGTTGCTGGATTTACATGTTGATATAAGAAGTTTGTTAGAAGAAAGCAGGCTTTTGAGGTTGCAATATGGTGTAATAAGAGTATTGAGAATAGGGGTGTTGTTGGGTTTATAGAGGATTTTATGGGCTAAGGAGAGCTGATGAAATAAGATCAGATTTTGAAGTTCAAGCCATCCTAATTGCCTAAGGTTTAAGCAGTGATGAGTTCTGAACGTGGAGTTAGAGGCAAATCTGGCAATGCTGCTGAAAGTGACTGGCAGTCTGGAGAGGTTAGTTTTGGACAGGTTAGTGTAAATAGGGGAGGCATAAAGGAGGGTGGAGATCAGATGCGAATGGGCAATGCAAGTTTTAGCAAGAGGTGTAAGAAATGGTTTAACTTTATACAGGGAGTCTAGTTTTCTGTTAACTAATTTTATAGTGTTGTTAATGTGACAGTCAAAACATAGGTTGGTACCTATCTCTATTCCGAGGAGCCTGGTGGAAGAGTCAGGTGTTATGATAGTACCATTGTTAGACAAGAAAGAGAAGTTGAGAGGAGAGAATTTATGGGTGGGGGAGAAGGGTAACAGTTTGTTTTTTTTGGGGTTTAAGATTAAGCAACGTCTAACGAACCAAGTTTCAACTGTTCTGAAAGTTTGTTGGGTGAAGGAATGTAGTTCTGAGGGGGAAGAGGCAGAGCAAATCAAAGTAGAATCATAAGTGTATTGTATACAGGGAGCAGAGAGAATAGTGGTGTGAAGATCATTTATAAAAATAGAGAACAGGAGGGGGCCCAGTATAGAGCCTTGTGGGACTCCAAGGGTAATGGGGAGGAGGTTGGAAAAGTTATTTTTCCAGAGCACAGCCTGTTGTCTGTTATGTAAATAAGACTCAAACCACTTTATTGCACTAGAGTCAAGTCCAAAATTTTTGAGTAAATTAAATCAGAATATGGTGATTAACCATATCGAAGGCTTTGGACAGGTATATAAAGAGAGCAGAGGTGAGAATACTATTATTTCAATTTTTGTTGATGCAGTCAGTGAAGGAAAGGAGGGCTGAAGTGGTGCTGTGGAAAGGAGGGCTGATGTGGTGCTGTGGAAAGGTCTAAAGCTATGTTGACAGACAGCAAGTAGGTTGTTATTTAATAGGTGTTTAAGAAGTTGTTTTTGGACGCATTTTTCCATGATTTTAGCTAGGGGGGAGAGAAGGGCTATGGGTCGGTAGTCGGAGAGTTCTGTTGAGTTACCACCTTTGTGCAGGGGAATGATATGTGAAATTTTCCAGATGGAAGAAATGAAGCCTTCTACAAAGGTTCTGTTAATCAGAATGGAAATGGGATAGGCTAAAGGTTTGGCTGCAATTTTTAGATACTGAGCTGGTATAAGGTCAGCAGAAGGGGAGGAGGTCTTAAGTTTTTGGAGAAGAGAACAGATAAGAGATGTAGGTACAGGATGCAGAACCAAGATGCTATCCTCCAAAAGAAGGAAGCCAATCTGGTGGTCCCCTACCATAAACAAACTCTACTACAGAAGAAAAAAACTGTTGAAAAAAAGAGTAAAATCCCGTGATTGGAGGAACTCCTTGGTCAGCCTCAGTAAGAAGCTGAGATCCCTCATAAAATCCTCCAAAGCTAGTTACGAAAACAAAATTGCCACTGATTCTAAAAACAACCACAAAGCATTCTATAGCTATGTCAAGAATCTCAATGGCAACACTCAGATCTGCTCTGAGTTACAGCACAATGGCACTAAATATGCAGAACCAACTGATATTGCCAACATCCTGGCAGATAGGTTCAGTGCTAACTTTACCCCCATCTCACCCCCTAAAGGGCCCATCTCTATAACGGAAGAATGCAAAGTTCCTGTAATCATGGCTACACAGGTAAAAATGACACTCTCCAAAGCCAAGAACACAGCATCCATGGGACCTGACAACATCCCAGGCTGTGTTCTACACGAACTACAGAACGAACTGGCACCCCACCTAAGTACCATGTTCAATCATAGCCTCACCTCAGGCTTTGTGTCCACTGAATGGCACACAGCGATGGTTATCCCACTCACAAAGGGGGAGCCACCACGGACCCTAGGAAATACCACCCCATTAGCCTGATGAGCCTGGTCTGCAAGGCTATGGAACATATCATCATGGAACTTATAAACAATGACACTGGTAATCTCCAAACTCTGGACCCCACCAGTTCGGGTTTGTAAAAGGCAAATCATGTCTCCTAAATCTGATAGACTTCTTTGAAGTGGTCACCAAAGCCATAGATGAGGGTAAGGTGGTTCACACAGCCTATCTAGATCTCGCCAAGGCTTTCAACATCATCCCCCACTCTGGAATTATAGATAAACTCACTAAACTAGGTATAAATACCTATGTCACAAGATGGGTTGCCAACTGGCTCACTGACAGAACCCACACTGTGAAAGTAGCAGACTCCAAATCCGACTTCAGACCAATGACAAGTGGAGTACCACAGGGTTCAGTCCTGGGTCCTCTCCTGTTTGGTATCTACTTCTCTGAAGTACAGGCTAACACAGAAGGTCTTTGGCTAACGAAGTTCACAGATGACTGCAAACTAGGAGCCATAATCGAAACTCCTAACGATGTGGACATCCTACAAAAGGGCCTCACTGAGACAGATGCCTGGTGTCAAAGCCATGGCCTCAAGCTCAATGCCAAAAACTGCATTGTCATCCCTTTTGGTAAAAAGTCTGTACCCATGAACTACCACATAGGCGGTAGTCTACTTAACACTGAAAGTGTGATAAGAGACCTTGGGACACAGGTGGACAATATTGTCTCCTTTGATAATCACATCACCTCAATAGTCAGGAAATCCTTCTACGTGGCACACCTCATCACAAAAGGTTTCTCATCCAGGAAAAAAGAGGTCATTGGTCCCCTCTACTTGTCACTCATTAGACCCATTATAGAATACAGCACCCCTTTTGGTAAGTACCTCACAAGACATCTACAACAACTGGAAAGGCCGCAGAAATACCTCACAGAGGATTAACGGCCTCAAACAGATGCCCTACGCAGACCGTCTCAAAAAATCCAGCTTTACTCCCTCACATATCGCCTTCTCAGAGGCGATCTCTGCCTAACATGCAAAGCTATGTCAAACTCAGAGCTGTTGGCCATGCTCCACTTAAAGAAATCCCAGTCCATCTGAGCTACACGCTCTAGGGACCTAAACCTTGTCACCACAATAAACATAACATGCTGGAGGGACAGATTCCTGTCCCAGAGACTTCCCATACTCTGGAACAAACTACCCATCTATATTAAACAAAGCTCCTCATTAGCACTCTTCAAGAAAAATCTTGATGATTGGATGGGAGACTGGAAATTCACCCCGGGGATCACTTCTGTGGCTCTGCTCGACAGAGGCACAGGAAAATAATTTTCTTGGGTGGCGAAAGCCAGGGTACCTTTTTTTGGCTAGGCTTATATAGGCCCTAGAGCCAATAGCCTAGTACCTACCTATGAACCTATGAACAGCCTGGTAAATACAAACACAGCCTTTTGCAGACACATGGTTTATATAACAGAAAGGATGGAAGAATCAAGAAGATCTAATTACTACTCAGTCCTACTAGCCCCTGCTACTACCCAAACACTCGTGCTACTGAAGGTCAGGAAACTCTGATACTCGGCAGAAAATGGCAATAAAGTACGTTTCACCATCAAGGCTCCCTTTGGTGCAATCATAAAACTGTTTTAAAAACATACTGGTGTCTTTTAAGGTCATGGTAGTCTTATCTAGCAAGGGTCTTAACTGCTTCTCTAAAAACTTAAGAGATGGGTTCTGTTGCCCACCCTGTTGAGGAAACAATAGGCTCATAGGTGGGTCTGTTTCCGATTTTTCCACCTTTATCCGCATTCTTAATCACAAGTTCAGTATTTTTAGTTAAAGAGTCAATAGCATCAAATTCTTCCTTAGATAAGTTACAAAACTGTTTCATCCCGCAGAAGAGTTCTCATCTCTCTGATGTTGATGTGCTCCCTCCACTGGCGAGGCGACCACACCCCCTGTATTTAAGGAAGCAAAAAGTCATCCCCCAATCTATGCCTAGCTGGAAAGAACAGAAGATTCATCCTCAGACTCAGAAAAATCAAAAATAAGTTGACAGGTCTGAGAAAGAAAAGCCAAAACATACTTAGCCATATGTGTCTGATAATAGCCCTAAAACCTTAGGTAGCAGAAGCGTAAACCTTCTTACCCAGCCCTGCCATAGTTTTGCTATCTTTGCCAGAAGGCAATAACTTGGGCAAAGGAAACAATTGATATGGTTTATCAGTGGCTACAGAGACCACAGAAGGGTCAGCAGAAAGATATTTATACAAAAAGAATCAATCCTCAGGTACCCTATAAAACCTATCAGGCTTCTTGGGAGCAGGGGTAAAGAATCAGGCGCATGAGAGGCACTGGAAAAAACATCCAGCACAGCAGCCAAAACAGTAGGAATAGCCGCAAGTTTAGGAGACTCCAACTGCTGCAACTCATAGTACCCTCTATGGATATCAGGGACCTGAGCAAAATCCCACTTAAAAAAAATCCATCCTCCTAGAATGTTCCCCCGAAGGAAATTTCCTCCAAAGGAGCATCAGGACTAACAGATTCCTCCTCCTTTGGACTATGAGTCAGAGGAGAAGGAATTTGAGTAGAATAAGTCAGGGATTCATTATCAGAATCAGACTCAGTTTTAGAAAGATCCTGTTCTCTAGGCCTTTTAAGGGGAGGACAGGACCAAGGAGGAGCAGGAACTGAAACCCCTTGAGGAGGCTTTAAAGACATTAAAGCAGAAAAAAACATGTTTAAGTTTTTGTTTCTTTCTTAAGGGAATGTACCCTCCAAAAAACTGAGAAGACTCAGATCCAGGATGGCAGTTGAGAACAGTAGTAGGATCTTCTGCCCCAACTAAAATCTGAGAACCTCCCTTAAGCCCTTCAAAAAAAATCAACCACGTTTCCCTCTGAACATCCTAGATGGATGCCTGCAAAGTCTCATCGGACGTGCTACCAGTCAGAACCTCACCGGCATCCAACACGGTCGTGATAAAGAAATCCAATAACACAGCCTGGCAACCTTCCAGGTTTGTAACAACCTCTGGAGAAACACCTGGGAGAGGATGGACAGGGGATGATTCCCATTGCACCTTTTTCACCTTCTTCTTCTTCCCTAACAACTGACACTCGGGGCAGGAGATTCCATCCATTCTATCTTTAGCAAGACGCTTACGACACTGGTTCTCAAGATAAAAGGGAAGGGAAGAAAGTCTATTCTGAAGGGTTTTTGGAATGAATGCCTGGCAAACAGAACAAGACATATGGTCATGAGACACCCCTAGACAAAAAGGACACTTATTCTGGTGGTCTTTATGGGGAAACTGGCATTTACCCTTCCTGACATTAACCTCAAGGAGCATAAAAAAAAACAAGAAAATGCAAACAAACAAAACAAAAAAAAAAAACAATGGGGCATTTATCTGCACAGCAAACAAGAGTAGGTAATCACTGGAGAATGAAAATGCATTCAACTGGCAAAACGGACAAAGGTAAACAGACTGACAATGAAAAAAAAATGCATTTGGTCTGTCGGCAAAGAAGTTTTGTTTATGGTAAGCCTGAATGTCACCTTTATGTCCTATGGTACACAAGGAGTACTGAGTGACATTCAGGCATACCTTTAAATGCAACAGGAATTCTTTAGTCTACTGGCCGGATGATGGGCTTCCCTGCAGGGAATCCCGAATGTTATGAATACTGCAGCAGTGAATGTAAGGACATCTAACCTTGTACCGTGGTTACTTAACTAAAGAAACAAGATCTCTTCTAAAAACAAGAGCCAGAGCTTGGGAACACTGGCACTCTAACAAAACCCAAGCTAATAAACAAATCTACCTCAAGCTAAGAAACAAAGCCAAAAAGTGATCAGACAAGATAAAATTAATCACTACACTAACAGCCAAGCAAAACATCATAATAATCCTCAAAAATGTTGGTCTGCAATGAAAAAAAATATAGCAACTGAGCCAAGCTAGTACACTCTCCCCAACAACCATAAACACTACAGATAGTATATAATTGCAATTCAATAAACATTTCACAGTCTATCTTAGCCCTTGCAAGTAACAACTACCCTACCCCACCCAGGGTTCACTCAACTCCCAACCTGGACAGTAAGGCATTTTCCTTCCAACATGTCCCCCAGATATCATAAAAATATCTGAAAAAAACTTAAAACTACAACCCTTGCAGCTGATCACCTGCCTGCAGAATATCTCAAAATCTCAGTTGCGGCCACCTCTTATCCCATATCCATTTGCATTAACAAATCCATCTCAGAACAAAAAGTGCCAACAATTTGGAAAATATCACACATCATCCCTTACATAAAGGGGGAAGATCAACTGAAATGTCCAACTACCATCCTATTGCAATCTTATCACCCTTGTTCAAAAAAATAGAGAGATGCATTCACTCCCAATTATTAAACTATCTCTTATCCAATAATCTTCTGTCTAACACTCAGCATGGATTCCGACCAAAACATAGTACTTACTACTACTGCCCTGATGTCCTTCACTAAAACTATTAATCAACACAGAATCCTCTATTTTTATTGACTTATCCAAAGCTTTTGATAATATCTCTCATAGTAAACTTATCACAGCTATTTCTGATCTAAAATTTAGCCAGTCCTCACTTGCATGGTTCCAGGAATATCTGACCAGGCGTCAGCAGGCAGTAAAACAGCAACACAGTCTTTCTCCACTTTTACCAGTCACTCGGAGTACCACAGGAATCTATCCTGGGTCTGCTCCTTTTCACTCATTTTAATAACAATCTCCATACCTCTACTCTGCATGATTCCCCTGTCCAGTACGCAGATGAATCTACTGTAATATGTGCTGCTTCCACACTACAACAACTTCAAATAAATACCCAGCAGTCATTATCTTCTATTAAATTTTGGCTAACTACTGCTCAACTCATTCTTAACCCCAATAAAATTAAGCTCATGCTTTTTTTTTCCACAAGAATGCCTGACCCACTCCCTTACTTCAAAATCTCATCAGCAAATAATACAATTATTACTTCAGTATCCAACACTAAACATCTCAGTATGATCATTGATAGCCACTTGAGATTCGACAATCACAGAGACCAGTCAATAAAGAAAGTCCACAAAAAACTCAGACTTATTTACCAGAATAAACAAGCGTCACAAAAGCAACCGTTGCTACAACTCACCTTGTCTTTACCCTCCTCTATGCATCCCCCATTCTCACCAATCAAAGGAAATCAGAAATATTGAAACGACACCTGGTACAACAAAATCGCAAAGTCTGCCAATGAATCTTCATACAAGTCTCATCAATGCCTGGCATTAAGACAACTCACTTGGTTAGAACTTCCTACCCACCTAGCTTACAAGCAACTAACAACAGCCCATCAATTATTCTACCATCCAGACAAATCCCCTAGCCTTCAAAGTATTTTTCAACCCTACTCAGCTAATTGAGTCACTTGTTCCACAAACAAATCTCTGCTAAAGATGTCCTTGGCTAACAACACTGCAGGTGAATCCCTCTACTCTAACTAGATAGCTAAACTCTGGAACTCTCTGCCCTTCAATATAAACACCACAACAAACAGTATCACATTCAAAAAGTTCCTCAAAACCCATTTACCTAATACATGGATATGTTCTTGGAATAACTCTAGTTAAAAAATAACTATCTTTAAATTCTACCCTCCCTACAGAAATGCTGCACACCCTTTGAACCCTGGTGTTTTGAACTTCTGTTCAACCTTAGTTTGACCACTTGCAAAATTTACTGTAAAGTGACCGACGTATAAACCTCTGCAAACTGTAAAAATTGCTGTACTGTCTCAATGTAATATTTTGCTCTACAACATGCTCTATATCATAGTGCAAAAACATCTAATGTTTGTAAGTATAAACATAATCATGTAGAGTTCTGGCTATATTTACTGTTAAGAAAATGATGCATATACCTTTACAAACTGTAAACATGTTGTACTGTCTCAATGTAATAATCTGCTCTACCATATGCTCTATATCATAGTGCAGAACCATCCATTTTGAATGTATGCATGTACTGTCTCTGCGTATTAATGCAGCTTGTATAATTTATATATGTGTTCATGTTGAGCTTTTCTCCTTGGGGCTCCTCTGAAAAAGGATGGCATGAAGTAGTGAACTACATTAAAATATGTTATCGTCAACCTCCCGATCTATGACAACTGTATAACTCAATGTAATTCTCAGACTAACATTCAAGCAACAACATTTGGCTGTAGTAACATGAACATGCAACCAAAAGGCTGATATATATATCTATACACATATATATATATATATATATATATATATATATATGTGTGTGTGTGTATATATATATATATATATATATATATATATATATATATATATATAGATGGGATCCGTACAAATCTCCGACGGCACTTTCTGCCGAAGCAGAAATCACCGAACATACATAACCGAAAGTGCTGTTCACCGAAGCATCACTTTCAGTTATGTATGCTGGTTGTGCCAGTCGCACAACGGTGCGATTAAGGGAGAATTCCCTTTTACCCACTGTAGTGTGACCTCGGAATGAGAATATAAAAGTAGGGGGTGCAGGGGGGCTTGCCCCCCTGCATAAAAGAAGAATAGGTGTTTTTTTTTTTGAATGACTTCAACGAAAGCACTTTTTTGGTGAAAGTGCTTTCGTTAAAGTGCGTTCGGGTATTGTGGATTCGGACTATTGAACTTTCATTCAATGGTCCTAGATCCATACACACATATATATATATATATATATATATATATATATATATATATATATATATATATATATATATATAAACTGAATTTTAAGCAATCCAACCCAATTGTGTCCCTATGCATCATGGGCATTTATTAAGAGGGGTAATGTTAGTTGGGAAGTTTCTATAGGTTATGTTGGGGGGGGTATGTTAGTTTGGGAATTACTGCATACCTCTGTCTATCAGAGACACAGGGGTCACACCCAGATACATTTTTAACTTCCTATCCATTGGTCAAGGATACACTTAAATAGGATTAGGCATGGACTTTGCTTTACATGGCTGGGGAGCCTATTCCAAAGTATGGGGATCCTCTGAGAAACATAGCTGTCTCGCCAACATGTCTTACTTATGTATGTCACAAGCAAAATTTAAATACTTGGATCTAGTGGTTTTGATATTGTTTATTTTGCAAATGTGCAAAAGGTCCATCAGAGCTGGCTCCGAGGATAAACTGTATGCCAGGCATAAATGTCTGTCAGTAACCTGTAGGAGACCAAGTATAGAGATACAGTTTTAAGGCGATCCATACAGGAGAATGTGTTTATACCCTGGATTCCCCTGGTAAAGACATTATGAAAAACAATTATCTCCTGGTAAAGAACCTTTTGTGGACATTTCAGCTGTTGCATAAGTCTCACTAGTTGTATGCCAAAGAGGGCATTATACTCAATGATGGCTCTGATAAGGAGCAAATAAAGTGGCATTATGACTTCTTTGGATCTGGACGCCATGCCTTACTTATAAGCTGGGTGACAAAGAATGATTTTCTATCTTTATTTCTATTACCTTGGCCATATGTTGGTCAAAGGCCACATTAATGTCTACATATGCTCTCAGATTCCTGACTACCTGATTTACTAATTAGCCTGATTGCAGTTTTGCCAAAATTCACTTTACTGCATTTCCTGGCACTGAGTTTTAACCCCTGACTTTGGCACCAGTCATTTGTCTGTCACAGACCCTCTTGTAAGAAGTTTGAAGACTTTTCAGGGAGGGGGTACTTCTGAAATTGTTCAATAAGCCAAAGATCAGGAGGTTACTATGGCCTTACTAATAACATTACTCCTGGGAAGTGAAAATCATTCAGTTTGCCTTGAACCTTCAGCCAGCTGGGAGTGAAGTTTTCACAAACAGTGTAATACACTATTTTACACACGGTAGTATGCTACTGCTTAAATCTGTGGTTGCTCTAAATGCATGTACCGTCACTGATATGACTGTTTATCCTATTATTTTGAATTATTGTCTAAGTCCTACATCACTTTCCACCAGCTGTCTTTAGATTCTAAATACTTGGGTCATGATCATGTGACTGTTCTATGTGTGTGTGTGTGTGTGTGTGTGTGTGTGTGTGTGTGTGTGTGTGTGTGTGTGTGCGTGTGTGTGCGTGTGTGTGTGTGTGTGTGTGTGTGTGTGTGTGTGTGTGTGTGTGGGTGTATGGGTGTGTATGTGTGTGTGTGTGTGTGTGTGTGTGTGTGTGTGTGTGTATGGTGCGTGCATGCGTTTTCCATTCTGACTACTCTGCTATGCAGTGCCTGGCATGCCAAAGTGTTGCATCTGGCTGTCCTGCATCAGTTTCAAGTCAGTGGCTCCCCTTTGCAAGACAGTACCGGAGTAGCAGAATCTGGCCACTATCTCCCTCCCCACCTCCTGAGGTGGATGAGCCATTGCTTCCCAGCCAACAGTTCGGGTTTCATCCCTCTATACCAGTGAGCCACTAGTGTTGCTTTAAGTCCACAGGGCTAAGGTGTTTGCATCAGTTACCAGTCCTCCTTCATTCAGAGCAGACAAAGCAGGTCCTACCTCTCTGGAATAAACTGCAGAAAGCAAGCAGGACTTCTGTCTGCAAGTAATCAAATAGTTTCACCTGTTGATTCCCATTCAGATCTCCTTTCTCCAGCCCTTAAGATGGAATAACCCTTTAGCAATGCAAGGCAGAGAAAACAGAACAAATATTTGTAGGTACATGTGCACATCAGACCAGCAGACAGAAACAAACCTAAGCAACAGTACAAGGAAATGAGACAGGTGCAGAATTTTAAGATAACAATACCCTCTAGAATGAAGAATGTCTCTGGAACCTTCTACAGTTCTATAAATATGGTGTTGGCTCACATTTAGTACTGAAGCACAGATACACAGATGACATCATTATTTTCAGTACATATTCAATGACCTAGGATCACCAAACAAAACAATGTAGCTGTGCATAGCCGAGGCAACCTGTTCATATGCATGATATAATACTGAAAACATTTCGTTAATTTTAGTAATGCTCAAACTAGAGGCACAAAATGAGATACAGATTCTTCTACAGAGCACTGTAACAGGTTAATGACAATTACAGGATAAGAGACAAATGTTTGCTTCACTATTTAACTAACAAAGCCATTATCCTAGAATAATGACTATTGTCAGTATTGTGGCATCATATTGTTCACTTACCAAGTAAAGCATAATTCTACTAAAGCAGCACAGATAAAGAACAGACAGACATCTATATGATCACTTTTTGTGGCATTATAAAATGCAATTTTGTACAGATAAGATTTAGACTTCTTTTTGCCCGTTCTGTCAAGGCTTACCTACAAATTAATGTCTGCAGTTAGCCATTATATGCTGACTTTTAGTCAAATGACCAAGCAAACAGTCAACAATATAGCAATATAAATAAGAATATTTGCTATGAAATTAATGGAAACGTTCAGTCTGTATTTTATATTCACAATGTAAAGCAAAACAACACTTTTCAGCAACCCAAAGCTGTTGATAATGCATCAAATAAATTACAAGAGACATTATACGTAATGTTAATTCTCTGTACTGGTTAAGCTTAGTACAGCCGGGTTTTTCTTTGATGAAAATTAATGACAAGTCTAAGCAAGAAGAGCAGAAAACGGTCACAGCAGCAAACAGCTTGCAGTTTCATTTTCTTTTACAGTAATGCACCATGCCACATACACAAATTATTTCTGTGAACAGATGAACTTAAAAGAGAAGGAGAAAGTACTTGGGCAGTTTCAGGAAATTGCACCAGCACTGCTGACTGCCATCACATGTTAAGTAATCAATAAGAAAAACAGTTTTCAAAAGGTGACAAATGAATCAGAACCATCTCGCTTCCATCGTTGTTCAAGTTCATTGCGACACAGTTCAGTGACTCCCTAAACGGAGTGCAAAAGAAGTCAGCAGCCTAATGCTAGTAACTGACATAAATCAAGGCACAGTGGAATGAAGACGAAGTATGTTAAACTAGATTCTAGGGGTCAGCATTAAGTCAATAAGTAATTATGGGCTACAAACACAACTGTATTTACCGACTACTTGGACAGCTTTGTCAAGCAGGAAAACAAATATCACTGGCGGTGGATAAAATCATACCTTTTAGTAAATTACTTACTGAAAGATACCATAAATTACTCTTAGCCCACTTCATAGAAGACTCCTTTATTTATGCTAGATCGGTATTTTCTGAATTTTATTTTAGACTGACACCTAGAAGTGATACAGAGTAGCTGAAAGTTCAGATTCTGGAAGAGTGGTACTTGTAAGCCTGTCTATAAGCTGATCTCTTATTCCCTGACACAAGTTGAAGAAATGCTTGCTAAAGCCTATGGAAATTTGTACTTCTACAGACTAACATTGTAACTAGACATTTGCTGAAGAATATTGTGACTGGTGAGGCAACAAGGACAGTTGTATATGCATAACCATCTGCATGAATACTTTATGAAGTAAATACATAGCTCCTGAATAGCCCCAGGAATCAAAATGTAAACAAACACAACAGTAAATGATTGCAAAATTTACAGTCTTCTTTTCTTGATAACTGTTCTTCTTCCTTTAGAATATGGAAGTTCTACACCTGTGTTGCACATTTGTAAATCTCTTTCAAATCATATAAGCCTGAAGCTGTGCTCCCTACTGTGCTATTTCACCAGTTATGTTCTTTCAGAGTAAGCAATTTTAACTCACCTTTTCACAGTAGAAAAGAAAGTGATTGGTACAGAGAAGGTGCAAGACACACATACTGCTGCCACCTGACTGAAGGTTTGTGAGCAAAAGCAAGTCAAACAGTGACTTTCTGATAAACCAAATAAGGACTTTTTAAAATTACTATTCAGAAGGCTACAGTGTAGCTAATAACTTTGTATACCAAGTACATCTTAATAAGGGAAGCATCTCAAGCATTTCTTAAAATACCACACAAATAACACCACTGGTTTTCTAATGATTAAAAGTGCATTCAGACTAATATTGTTACTTGATTTGATCGAAGGAAGGCTATATTATTAACATAAAATATGTGGAAACAAAACAAAATACTTAACATACAGACAACCAAATGTATATCACAGAAAAAGCACTGTGGTCACAAAAAACTTTTTAGCCAATACTGTGGTCACCAAAAAGCTTTTAGAAGTATATTTATGGAGTAGTAAAGCTTTCTGCTTTTGTTATGAGCATGGCTATTTCCATAATGAAAATGTCAGCACATCACCACCCATCTCTGTGGTACAGACAGATAAAGTCCTGAATGTGAAGCAGACATTCAGAGATTGATTAGTGAGTCAGTAAGATAGAACAGCTAACAAATGGTGGAAGACAGATGCATGACTTACATCAGTGCACTCTCTAGGGAGGAAGGGTTCTGTTGGGTCCTCTATTTGTGATGACCTGGTGCTCCATAGAAGTGGAATAGACTGTTACCTTGAGAACAGGTCCCAGCAAGGGAGGGAGAAACATGGGTTGGGTCTGCCTCCAAGTCAGTGTGGTAGACCTTGCAAAGGAATGTCAAGCAGAGGGCACACCTCCATAGTAAGGGCATGGGGGTGCTTCTGTGGTGATGCAGAGCCCACATCATAACCAGGAACTGGGGGGGGGGGTTAGGCTGTATCCACAGAATGCTCTAATGACTGTGTATCATTATTCACACTTGTTAGCAAAAATACTTAATGCAAAGTTGTGTATTCGATGATTAGAATGTGAATTTAAATGGCTGCGTTTTCTGTAATGTAGTATGCCTTTTGAAGTTTCTAAGTCTGATCTGTGATGATCAGTTCAATTTTCCATCAAAAAGGATGAACTGAAGCAATGACCTTATTCATTAGCTTGAAAGAAGCAGTGATTACGTTGGTCCCTAAAGATGAACAGGAGATACAAATCTAGCCAAGATGAAATGTTAATAAATTAAGGCCTTAGGGTATGACAATCAGAAATGCTTGAAAACTCTACTTGAATCAGCTTGGAAATGGAATTAAAACATACAGAGACACATTTGTACAAAAACAATGGGCTTTTTTTCCATGTCTATGGTGTCTGTTTTCCAGTTGATATTAATTTCATCCTTTAATACTTCTATTGTATTGTAAACCTTTAAACCCCTTGAATTTTTTTGTGCTGTCAGTGATTTGGACTCCATATTTGTCTCTCTGTTGGTTTATAAAAACATTCACTTTTAAACTCAGAATTTTCCTCATGTGTGATCTTTAAGAAGAAATGCCGAAAATAAAATAACTGCAGTCTTTAAATGCTAGTAACACTATTTTCAGTGTAGTGCAGAAAAAAAGCAGAAGACAACGTCGGTTAAATGCCATCCCTTAACATGTTGGTGCTCTGAGTACTCGGATAAAACTGCATAATGCTTCCACAATGCATATACTGAAAAAAAAGTATCCCTTGTCTCTTCATATCTCAAAAGTCTGATCCCGTTATTCCCACCTCTGCCTCCCCAACTGCCTCCCTCTGCTTCTGAAACTCTAATATCCATCATTATTTAAATTACATTAATCCTCAGTGATGTGCCACAAAAAACAAAATGTTATGAAAAACATACAAAAAATATAATACAAAGAATCTGAACAGTCTGTGAAAATCTGGACAGTTGAGTGGTATGTAATCATATTCCGCTTGACAATCTCCCATTATTTTTATATCTAAATGATAAAAGTTTTCACTGCTGCAACTTACCTACAACTGCGTACACAGATTTTACTAAGATTTTCAAAGATTTTCAGGTAACTCAGGGAAAACATTGACAAATATAAAATCTAGAGTCGGTTTCAAGTGCATTTCACATATATTATCTACAACAAATGTCTATATGTATCTTTATGTTATGTTATTTACCACAAAGAGGCAGTTTGGATATTGATTCTGTACTTCATTATTTTTGTTTAGATGTTGCTGAGTTTTGACAGTAGAAAACATCAATAACAACAAACATACTTAAAATAACATAAGATTATGAATAGTTTCCATGAAAAAAAATTAAAAAATAAAACAAGAGCATATAGAACAGCAAGTGGATAAATCAATACAAAGAATTTGCGAACAAAACTGAGGCTACTTTGCACAGTAAAATCTGTCTTCTTAAACCAAACCTAAATAAATGTGATTGCAAGAATATGTCAAACTAGCTGATTCACTACTTACATTTTCAGCCTTACTCAGGTAATCAACTTTGTTTCTTCATTCCTTGCGATGTTTCTTAGACAAATTTAAGTAATTTACTTATTACCCAACTGCTAATTACATGCAAAGTCATAATCTGTATACCCAACCTTATATTTATATTCTACATCACATTTAGTAAATATTGAAGATACAGTTTTAATCTCTTTTAATAATGAATACAGCAAGCTGCAGTCTGTTTACTGATAAAACCAGCTATTTAGCAGAGAAAGTTTGTGTTCATCGTAGCCATACTTCTCAGCTAAGTATAAGTAAAGTGTGGATCCAGGTATAAGAAAGAAAAACAACCTGGAAGAAACTGAAGGTATCTGTTCTTCTCCAGTACAGGTGAGATTACTGCTTTCTGTGCAGGAGGAGAATATGCACCAGGACTGATGCAAAGATCCATGGAAAGAAGTAGGCTAGCAACAACTGCAACGTAATAGGAGTCAAAAGGAGCCCAGCAGGTACTCAGAGCTGACAAATGACTAAAATGTAACCGGTCCATTAAATGTCACTGTTGTGACTGTGTTACCTACAGTTTAATATGTGTACTTTTAGCTTGTGTTCAGTCAACGTGTGTGGACATTGAAGGGCTCTCAGATATGGAAGCTGGGGGCATCTCTTCATGGTTAAGAGGAGAAGAAGTTGTGTCATGGTGGGAAGATTTCACTGTAAGTAATCTTCCATTCACCAAGTTAGAAACCTGTAAAAGCCCCTAAAGGTGAAAGCTTTATAGAACTATAGTACTTTTATGAGGCCTGAGGCTTAACTTCCAGTTTATGCACTCTTTTGTATTTCACCTTTTGTATACCACTTGTCCCAGTCTATGAAGACAGTACACCAGAAGTGACTATAAGGTAATTCACATTTTCAGTTTTCATCCCTACCTTGAGGAATGGCCCAGAACACATGGTCTTAAGGCAGATATGTAAATGTTTACCTCTCCAACTTCTGCCAATAAAGCTTCAGACAGGTCACAGCCCAGTTGCTGTCTTTCTAAAAATCACATATCTTGTATTCATGGACTTTGGACTATGAACATAGTTTACTGCCATGAAAAGGTTAGGTAGTTAACTTAGTGATACATGCCAGGTGCTTTGTGAAATGTGAGAGTTTTTTGGTTATGTAGCCTCCTAGGACAAAAACAACATGTCATTAAGTGGGCTGTTCAACTGTCTCCCCTAGAATTCCCATGGAGTTTGTTTCACAGCGATCTATATCAAGTTCTCAGTGACATGCTGCAGAAATATGTGATATACATCTATGCCATGGTATGTAAACTATGCTGTGCAGGATGGTTATTACAAGCAGGAAACCAAAGGAGAAATATCTATAAAAACAGTTGTTAAGACCCTCTCTATACTATTAGGTTCTGCTTTGGAATCACATTTCTAAAATAATGAAGAGATACTTCGTACTTGGTATACTGGGTGCAGTAAACAGCAAACAGACACTGTAAACAAAAACTACATACAATACCCTGACAGCAGCATGGACCTGAAAATGGTAGCATCAAAAGTGGCATGTTTTGTCTCTGCTGTTGACTACGTGGGAATGCAGGTGATACAGGAGTTGGTATCACGAAACTGACCCACGGCTCTTACAAAAGATTAACTCTCCATAGGGTATGAACACATCAGAACATATCTCTGCTATCTACTAGACATCACTTCCCAAGCCCCCCACACACACACACACACACAGACAGCAGAACATGCGATATGGTACAGGCTGCATCTGTACAGCACGGCATAAGCACACAACCTACAGATGCACAAACAGCTGCTCTGCTGACACAGGCTTATGCATGCCATTTAGAATGTTAATGTACAGCCATAATGTTAATGTACAGCCATGATGTTAATGTACAGCCATGATGTTAATGTACAGCTATAACGTTAATGTACAGCCATAATGTTAATGTACAGCCATGATGTTAATGTACAGCCATGATGTTAATGTACAGCTATAACGTTAATGTACAGCCATAATGTTAATGTACAGCCATGATGTTAATGTACAGCCATGATGTTAATGTACAGCTATAATGTTAATGTACAGCCATGATGTTAATGTACAGCCATGATGTTAATGTACAGCCATAATGTTAATGTACAGCCATGATGTTAATGTACAGCTATAATGTTAATGTACAGCCATAATGTTAATGTACAGCCATGATGTTAATGTACAGCTATAATGTTAATGTACAGCCATGATGTTAATGTACAGCCATGATGTTAATGTACAGCCATGATGTTACTGTACAGCCATAATGTTAATGTACAGCCATGATGTTAATGTACAGCCATGATGTTAATGTACAGCTATAATGTTAATGTAGAGCCATAATGTTAATGTACAGCCATGATGTTAATGTACAGCCATGATGTTAATGTACAGCTATAATGTTAATGTACAGCCATGATGTTAATGTACAGCTATAATGTTAATGTAGAGCCATAATGTTAATGTACAGCCATAATGTTAATGTACAGCTATAATGTTAATGTACAGCCATAATGTTAATGTACAGCTATAATGTTAATGTACAGCCATGATGTTAATGTACAGCTATAATGTTAATGTACAGCCATGATGTTAATGTACAGCTATAATGTTAATGTACAGCCATGATGTTAATGTACAGCTATAATGTTAATGTAGAGCCATAATGTTAATGTACAGCCATGATGTTAATGTACAGCCATGATGTTAATGTACAGCTATATCAGTAACACCATCAGATTTTATGAACTGCATTACTTACATCAATGAGAACAAAACAGTGTCATAACGTGCACAGCTATTTTCTGTGATTATGCACCATGTTTATGACCGAGTTGGGGTTGAGCTATGTATTTTTGGCAAGTGTCATTTTAATACATAAAGTTTGTTGAAAGTGAAATTTGCTAAAAACAGAAACAAATTAAAATATTACTTTTTGAGGGAGGCACAGTTAACCGACATGTAAGGGTAGGTGTTCCTTCTGCTGTCCAAGTCTACTTTGCTCATTTTTAACTTTTATGTGCACTTTTGTGCAAGTTTAATTTGACCAACTGTCTTTTGAGTGTAATATATGATTTGCTTTGTGGATATATATGTAAGAGGTATGTGAGGACAAAAGTCTTCAAAGTGTGTTTTTTAGTGGGAGCTGGTCTCCCTGCAAAAAATGAAAAGAAAAAATAAACGTTTTATTAGGTGCTTTGCATCATAGGGAAGAAATGCCATCCCACTGATGCTACAAATCTTGAGTTAACTGCGGTCAATAAGTCATGTTTAATGAAGCACACTATGAAACTGTAACTCAAAGATCTGCATTATCAAATTATGCTCTACCCCAAATAGTAGTCCCATTCTCAACCTGCTAAAAAAGTGGCTCTAGAATCATGAAGCCCTTACTACTGATCCTAAAATGAGAGTCTAGCTTGTTACAAACAGCAATTATAACATTTACATTGGTGCTGAATAAGAAATGAAAAAAATGTAAGTAGCAACAGTCACCTATTACAGTTAGTTTCCCTAACAGATGCAACTACCGGTCCATCTCTGTGTCAGACCTGCACTAGTTATCGGATATGCGAACCAAATGCCTTCTGTACTGGTTGCAATACAAAGGCAGAGTTGCACTTAAATGGGCACAATATGAGTTCAGCTGCAGGCAGGACTGCTCACAAGCAAACAAGCTTCAAGTGAGTAGACTCCTTTGTATACTGTAGATGACTTGAACTTTAGTTTTTGAAAGCGTTAGAAAGAGACTTAGTAAACTTTCACTGCATACAAGAACTGTATTTGCATCTGTAAGAGTGCACGCATCGTAGTGAATTCCTTGTCATGCTTACAGTGTTATGACTGGCATACAGATGATATCGTTGGGTTGGCCTATTTCAGGGAGCCACGTTAGTTATGCACCAGATTGAGCAGTTCTAAGATTTCACCAGGAATATGTAATGAGAATCACAGACATAGAATTTTACAGATCCTCACTGTTTCTTAGTAAAGTGGCATGACTCCATACACTTGCAGCACTGGCGTAGCATTACACAGTCTGTGGAGACAACTTAGCGTTGAACAGAGATGAAATTTAGGATGGGGTAACAATGCAGAATAGCAGAGGGCTTCAGCAACACTACCCTGATCATTTTAGAGTCCATCCCTCCATTCTTAGTCAAATAAATAATGAAAACTAAAACTAGTAACAGTTGCATAGTAAGCACAAAGTTACTTAATGTAAAATGGTTGCAACTTTTTTTTTTGTTTACAGATGTAATTCAGTTGTTTGTGAAATATCAAAGAAAGTCACACGTTTTGGTTTTCATTTCTTAACAAAGTTGTAAACATAACTTTAAATCAAAACAAGATAAAATGGTACTGTGAGGGCTCCCTACTGAAATGTCGGCAATTGAAATGCCAAGTGCCAAGAAGTGAGAAGCCAAAAAAAAAAAATTAATACACAGGAGAAGTCCGAGATCGCCATCCCTCCGGGGAAAAGGGAGAATTCCAACAAATGGCATCTTGGACTTAGTATATGTTCGTCTGTTCTTTCAGCCATTCAGTCTTCATATTTCGGGACTTGCGCTACTGGGTCCTGACATTTCCAATGGTTACCTACTCTGAGCATAAGTACTGTTCGACATTCAGGTTTAAATGTAAAAAAATATATTCTATTCAAAAAAGTCAACTGGATTGTGGTCAAGTCAGGGAATATCGATCTCAATTCTGCAAAATCTCAACTCAGCGAACCTCTGGAACAGGTACTAACATGGATCCTGTGAAGGATGGGTAAAGTACATGTCTCCTTGTTCCTAACATTTACTGAATTAAATTTCACTGGATTGTGACAGACGTTACACAAGTCAACCACAGTCCGGTTAAGGAAAAAGTCTACACCCATAAAAACTGACAGCATGAAGCTGCAACTACAAAAGTTTATCATAATTATCTACAGAAAATATGTCTTCTGATGTGGTTATACATGGGCAATGAACCCTCCTAAAATCAAGTTTTCCAATACTTAAACAAACAAATGAGAATAATTTTTAAACAAAAAAGATACCATGAGAATATCATTATAAACATTACTCATTTCCCACCTAGTTTCATTCAGACTTACTGTTCGGATTTTGCTTTTTTAAATTTGCAAATAAAACAAGAAAAATATATTTTAGACATGTACTTTTTCCACAGACAAAATATGCATTTGAAATGCTATACTACTACTACTAACTAGACAAAATAAACTGTCCACAAAAAGAACACTATATGCATAAATGCAACTTGTGGGATCTAGTCATTATCTAATCCCATTTGTCAGATACTTCATGCACAATTTATATTAGACAAGGCTAGGATTCATGAATAAAGGTTTGTGGACTAGTTACAAGCCTAATGGAGAATGGTTGGCTGGGATCTGGAGGGCGAGGAGGTGGGGCAACTGTACAGTATAATGTTAGCAGGTGAATGGAGTAGTCCAGCAAATTGGCCACCTGACACTGTACCCATGAGGTGCAAAATTTTTTAGATACTTCCCCTGGGCATCTGCCTGCACCTGTAGACTTTTTTGAACACGTGTATTAAATTGTCACTTTTAAGACATATACATACATTAATAGAAAAGAAATCAAACCATACTATCCTTTTTTCCATTTATATATTTTATGCATTACAAGTTTTCCTTCTTAATAACAACAGCCTTTTCAGTTCAACATTGCTTAAATCACTCAGTTCCTGCCTTACATTAAACCTCACTCCTTCTCCTCCCTGACTATCATTCTGTATGTACTCTTCCCACAAATTCCATTTGTTTCTATGCAATTTGCTCCTTCCCTTTTCTAAAAAAATCCCTCTTCCACTTCTTTTATCTCTTTTACAATTTTCAATACTTCAAATACAGCTGATTTAGACTTTGATTTCCATTTTCTACTAACTGCTTTTTTGGTAGATAACAGAATTAAACTTAATAAGGCCTTACTAAGTCTAAGAAATTCAGACCATCCTGTGTCCTTGTTCAAAAGAATCATTTCCTTCGCTAAGGCTATTTGCTCCCCCAATATTTCTGACAGACTACTCTGTAGAGAATTTTTTTTTCCAATAAAATTTTTATTAAATTTTACAGGAACATACAAAATACAACCTGACTTAACGGCAAGAACGGTGACAATCACGGCTGTAAATCCCATATAATTCCTAAAGCAAATACTATTTACATGACAACTATATACACTAACTACATAACAGTGGTACTAAACCATAGTGTGAGAGGAGCTAGAAAGACCCACAAATATCCATTTCGACAAAATAAGGGGATAAAAACCAAAAGAAGTGGATATGGGCATCTAGCTGGATATAAATACAAGGTTGAATGTTTAAATATCAACCAACTACACCTGATTCTCTAGAATGTGATCAAAGATAAGTTTCCAGAATTTCTGATAATATGCTTGTTTGCTTGCATTCCTAATAATATGTTTTTGAGAGGCAGTGTATTTAGTAACTATGTTTTTGAATTCATTCCATGAGAGCTTGGTGCAGTCTAGCCAATTATTTGTTATGTAAAACTTAATTAGTATACACATAGTGATTAGCACATGATACTTTAATTTTGAAAACTTGAGGTGATATGAAGAATTGCTAATTCCCAATATAGGGTCGATTTACGATAACCCATTTTTTTCTAAGTGTACTTTTAGGGAGCAGCAAAGCTTGTGTGTATGTTTGCAGATCCAAAGGACATGTATGAGGTCTGCATGGGGGAAGGAACAACATGACCAAGAAGGGGAGACTTTGGGATCAAACCTATTTAAAATAGAGGGAGTGTAGTAGGCATTATTGTTGCTCATTAGTTGCGTGAAGACAATTTTTAAAAAAAGGGGATAACTTAAAAGTACATTTGATTGCTTTAATCTTCTGTTCTTCAGTGAAGTCACTTCCTAGTTAATCCCAATGTTTAGAAAACAGCAGTAAGGATTCATATTTCATGGCTCTAATTAGCTTGTAAGTATTTGATAACATTATTTTCTAGTTTGACAGGCTTTCCAATATCTCTGCTAAATTAGATATATCTTTTTCGTTGAGAGGAGTAGCTATAGTTATTGTTAAAATCAGCTCTCTGGTCTGGTGTAGAATAATGATGTATTTTTTACTCACTTTCAAAACACTTCTTAGTTCTTGTAAGGTTTTATCTATGGTTTATGGATGTCTCATAACGTACAATCTTTAACAGCCAGGTGGAGATTTAGTAAATTATTGTTGATTTTGATGTTAGGGTTCATATGGACAGGTTGGAGAAAAGGTAGTGCCTTGTCCAGATTCAGGGATTTTATTAGGTCTTGTGTATCTTGATGGACCTACAATTTGATGGAGTTAAGAAAGGAAAGGCTTTGGGGTTTATATTACTGGTGATCAGATGTTTATACCAGAATTTTACCCATGACAGAGATTAGATGTCTTTTTGAGGGCAAAGGTTCAAGACTGAGATGATTCTGTTAGCACAAATGATCCAATAATAGAACCAGAAATCCAGTAGATTGAGACCTCCTTTCTCTTTCGGGTAAGGTAGTTTTAGATACCTTATTCTGACTGATTTAGGAAACCAAACAAATTTGGCTAATTCTTTAATTAATTCTTAAGAAAAAGTTGTTAGGGTTGGCAAGGTTTGAGGCATTGAAGTGATATAATAATTTAGGAAAAATGCTCATCTTGATAATTGCTGCTTTAGACAACACAGATAATTTCAACTGTTGCCATCTATGAAGGTCCTGTGTAATATTAGACCAAGCTTTAAGTAAGTCATTCTGGAACATGGATGCATGATTATGTTCAAATATTAAGCCTAGATATTTGAAAGAATAGACTACTTTGAAAGAAGGGTCTGAAAACAGATGTTCTTTAAGGTGTAAAGGGTTAATGGGGAAAATAAGGGATTTCTTTTGACTGACTGTAGTTTGAGATTTTCAAGAACTCATTTATTGAGGCAACTATTTTCTTAAGGTCTGTGCTAGGGTGTTCAAAGTATATATTCAAGTCTTCAGCAAACGCGGATAGAGTTACTTTAGTATTTAGAAATCTGGGAATAGAGTGGAAGGTTCTTGTGAAATATGGAAAAAGAAGGGCTCTATGTATAGATTAAATAGGAGAGGAGAAAGGGGACAGCCCTGCCTTGTTCCATTAGCTAATTTAATGGGTTTGGAAAATGTTTTGTTGATGTAGAGGTACATAAAAGAATTATTATATAGGGATCTGATTAAATTAATAAGTTCTTCAGGGATGTAGAATTGGGATAGAGCTGAAAATAGGAAATTCCAATTGACTCTATCAAAAGCCTTACAGGCTTCAAGAACAAAAGCATACCTTGGATTTTTCTCAAATTTAGTAAGCTGGATCATAGAATCTAGGGTTAGAGTGTTATCCCATGTACGTCTGTTACACATAAAACCAGACTGCTCATGGGATATGATAGAGAGCATAACTTTCTTAAGTCTCTCAGCTAGAAGTGAGGATAACATTTTCATATCCGCATTAATCAGGGAGATTGGTCTGTAGTTTTGCGGATTAGATTTGTCCAGGTTGTTTTTAGGGATAAAGATTGTTTTTTGAGTTGTTTAAATATTGATCGGTTATGCCATTTAGTTTAATGCAGTTATATACTTTTAAAAGGGTTCCTATCAGCAGACTGAAGACGCATGTTTTTGAATGCGTCTTGGTCGAACTGACAAAACCGAAACTTCAAAATATCAAAGCGGCATGGAAGTGAATTCTTTCCCTGGGAAAGAATTCACTTAGCCGTTTCGGTACTTTGCCGTTTTCAACACTGTAGTGCGGTCTCGGAGTTGGTATATTTAAGTAGGAGGTGTGGGGGGGTGAAGTCCTCCACTTACTCACGTTTTCATGTGCTTACTTTTTCTTTCTTTTTTTTTTTTGGAACAGCGATTTTTTTCCCTTGGAAAAAAAAATCGCTGCTCTGACAGTTCGGTTTTGTAAGCTTTCGCTTACATTTGGTCGATTAATCACTGTTTGTTTACCTAAGCATTCAGTGATCTAATATAGACCCCAGGCAGCGTTAATATCAAAGTTATCTTTGAAATGTCAGATAGATACCTGGGATCGGAGTAGTATTTAACTTCCCCTTTTAACAGGGCCTCAGAGATGAGAAAGAAATCTAGCCTTGACCAAGACTTATGGCATTTAGAATAATATGTACATATATATTGCTTTTATCTATGTCGGTTCCAAAGGAAATAGGATCAATAAGTCACAGGTCCATCATGGGTTCAGCGAGGGCATTCGAGGCCCGGAGATTTTGTGGAATTGTGTTACTAGTACGGTCTAAACATGGGTCAGTTACTGCATTCCAGTCTCCACCTACAATGAGATAATGGTCTTGATAGTTACATAAGAGATTATAGATTTCCATGACAAAATCTTGTTGTCTTTGGCAAGGGCCATAAACATTGAGGAAAAGGATTGTTTTCCCATCAAAGGGACTTGGGGCTGTGAAGAAACACCATCTACCATTGGGATCAAAGTTATGTTCGATGATTGATTCCTGAAATGAGTTTTTGATTATAATAGCTACACCTTTAGAATTAGTCCTCTCACCGGCAGCACTGATAGATTTTACCCACTTTTTATTCATGCCCCCCTCTCC
Organism: Protopterus annectens; assembly: GCF_019279795.1. Lineage (NCBI taxonomy): Eukaryota > Metazoa > Chordata > Ceratodontiformes > Protopteridae > Protopterus > Protopterus annectens. The sequence continues at coordinate 1,156,951,188 of NC_056735.1, read as the reverse complement.
AATCATCTTTAAACATGTGGGTTTCTTGTAAAAAACATATACGTGCTTTAGATTTGAAAATTAGGTGCACCAACAGTTTTTTTTTTAATTTTTATCTTGCAAGCCTCTCACGTTCCATGACTCTATTGTCCACATCTCTAAAGTTTAGATTCTAATCTGAGCAGTATCCTTTTTGATCTAAGGTGTTCACTTATTTTACAGACTCCAGGATTGATTTCTATAGATATATTAAAAGCCATCATTAGTTTAGTAGCACTTGACTCTTTCAAAACTAACCTAGTGCCTAACCAACTTATCTGAAAGAGCTTGAAAAAGGAAGGTAGCAAGAAGAATCCAGATTAAGTAACATGTTAAAGAGATAAGAATGTAATCTACAGATAAAGTTCTGATTAACCTTAAACTAATATACAGCATTTCGAATATCTTTCGATTGGTCATCCTTTACTCTGCTTACCATATCCACTAGCTTCTTATATGTAATATTTGCTAAACCTATAAACTAAAAAGGAAACAAAGAGGATGCACATTTAATAATGCTTAACTATAATTCCTACTGACTGAAACGGGTAATATAATAATGGCTTAACTTGGTTTTTAGAGTAGGTAATACTGAAGGGACTTACTAGGGACTTTCACATCCAGTTGGGCTGGAGACCTTGTGTAAGACATGTTATCTGCCTTAGGACCTAGTGAACTAATAACTAGACAGAGAGGCTATCTTAGGTGTTATCAGCGTCAGTGAATTATTCCCCTGAAGAAAGTATTTAAATTAGAATATGCTGTTGTGTGACCGAGCCGTACTTATAACAAGTATAAAAATCATAAATAGCTCCTATGATCCAAGTAGGATCAAATATGAGCAAAGAGATCAGAGGATCTCTTAGTAAGCAGTAAATTAGAGTGTCTCTATGAGGTAAGCATCTGCAGCAACTAAAGTATAGTAATAGCTTCTGAGATAACACTATCACTGTCTATATACCTACCTACACTAAGAGCATGACAAAGCATATAATCCCATTATAAACCATGTGAAATTAACGTAATCGCTTGTAACTATAAAATAAGATCACAAGAGTGCTAGTCAACATATGTCATGTCCTTATTAATCCCTGCTACTTATCTAAGATGAATGTTGGCACCTAAAACTTACAAGATAACTGATAACCTTGAACATGTGCAGGTCGAATGCCAGTAGCATATACTGATAGCAACACAGATCAGAAAAGAGATGTACGACACACACCTACTTCCCCATCTTCGCAAAACAGAATGTTAAGAACAGCAATGGGAAAAAACTTGCTCCATAATACCCAGGTAATAAAGCACAAATATAACAGCATGCAATATATAACAAATATAAACTGTTATACAGTCAATAAAGATGTCAGGTCGAAAACAAAGTGAGAGACTCCTGTTAACACCAACATCGCATCAAAAAAAAAAAAAAAAAAAAAAAAAACATTATAATGAACACCAAGATTTGAAGTGCCTAGTTAATCTGATATCTTCATCAACCAAGATATGGAAAAATGAGATAAGGATGCCTGGGAAGTGTTAGTGAGCATAAGCTCTGTAATCTTTAGGCACCACAGCACTGGATATCAACAATGATGGCCTGAAATGACAGGTTATCCTCAAGTTATACGTGTTACATAGCTAAATCAAGAATGGAGTAAATACCAGAAAAAATTAAATTTTTCCTTTTCCTTTTCTTATATAGCATGCCTTCATTCCAGCAAGAAATCCACCTAGTGGTGACATTTCTTCATTCCAGTAGTTCAGTGCTATCTCGTTGCAAATGACCGATGTCTATCTGTGCTAAAGTAGTAACCAGATTTTTGAAAAGCATGCATTCTTCCCTTAACAAAAAAAAAAAAATTACAATACAAGTAAAAAAAAAATAGTCTGATCCGAGAGGCTGCAGCTTATGTAATCCTCCATGTAGAGACTAGGGCCCTGCATCGCAGAGTCTCAATAATCAGGTATAACCTGTCCAGGATGAAGACAATGACATCGATCCAGAAGGGTGTGCATACAGCCGAGGTTGGTGGGCCACAGAAAGGTAGGGGAGGGTGGACCTGAGATAAAAAAAAAAAACTACCTTGTTGCAGGCTGTTGTATTTTACCTTGATTTCAGAGACCTTAACTCATGTTTATGCCAGCAGGAAATCACTAGGAGAAGGGCAGTGTTGCCACAGGACGTTGTTACCATAAAATCTCCTGACCTGAAACATTTACCGCAAAAAACGATCCTAAATTCCTTTCTCCAGCTAAGGGGTATACTTCCGGTATTCTGTGGCGACCAAACCGGAACTATTGTTCCTATTTTATAAAAGAAGAAAAAGAGAGAAAATAGACATGGAGACTGAAGATGAAACACAGATCTTGGATGGCGATAAGATATTACAGTTCCAGAGCCTTACAAAAACATTTGAGGAATGCAGCTTTTGCTTCTAAGGGTGAGTCCACAGCAACCGTTACCTCGTTATTATAGAAAATTAAGGTGTTAGGGAAACGCATTTGAAGTTTAATATTGCGTTTTATTAGCTCCGCACAGAATGGTGATACATATTGTCTTTTGGCTTTAATTGATAGTGGGTAATCCTGGGCTAGGGTGATTCTATGGCCATTCCACAGGATTTGCTTCTGTTTTTTGGTGGCAAAGAGTATTTTTTGTGTGTCTTTAAAGTTTAACAACTTCACGTAGATCTGTCTTGGATAACTTGAATCCTGATTTTTATATAGTGCACAATGGGCTCTTTCAGTTATTATACTGTCAGAGATGTCACTGTTCTGAAGTAGTAATCTGAAGATCTGTTTAGTAATTTGGATGAGTTGATTATTTTCATATTTCTCTGGGAGACTTCTTAAAAGGATATTATTGCGCCTGCTCCTAGCTTCTAGATCAGTAATTTTCTGCTGAATTTCTACTAGTTCTGTATTTTTGGAGCTCAGTTCATCTTTGAGTTTTCCTATTTGAAACTCATTTGCTTGTGATCTTGCTTCCACCTGGTCCATGTGGTCCACAATTTGGATTACAGTGTCTCCAAAATTAGAAAGTTGTGTAGAGAAATTTTGGATTGACATTTGGATAGGTAGAAGAGCTTGTTTCAGCTCATCCATCTGAAAAGTGGCTTCTGGTTTATGTTTTATATTAGGCTTGGGGGTTTCTTGCTGTTTTGATGTTTTCTGTTTCTTAGAAGAGGTTTCTTTTTCAGGAGATGCTAAGACAGAGAGCTTCATTTTAATAGTTGGAGTCTCCATGCTATCCATATCTTTAGACATCTTAAGTTTGAAGAAGTAGAGTTCAGTTTGCTTGCTGCAAAAAAGCTTCTTAATCTCAGGCCTAAGACTTGCACATGGTGAGGAGTCTCAGATATATCCAAGAATAAAAATAGGAGATTTGAACAGGATGAGGCTTAAAAATAATCCTCTAAAGTGCCGAGTACTGATGTGAGCTGACTTTCCCTTTAGTATTAACCCTTTTTTAGTGCATCTGAGCGGATTATTGCATTAGATAGATGAGTGATGATAGAAGCTACATGGAGAGGGTGCTCACCGGACATCCACCATCTTGGAATCTCCTCTGTAGGGAATTTTTAAAATCTGTCAACTCATTACACTCCCAAAAAACATGTCCCCAATTACTTCTTTCTCCCTCATCACACCTCCAACATTCTACTTGAAGAAAAATTCCTTGAAGTCTGCTTGAGGTAAAAAAATATCCATGCAAACACATCCAGGCAAAAATCCTAAACCTTGTGGACTTTGATGCATACCTGGGAACCCTCCATGTGTTCTCCATTGTCCCCTTGCAAATTGCTTTTTTCCACTCTCTCTTCCCAATCTTTTCTAACCTCCTATGATTTATTCTTATAGTTATGCAATATTTTATATGCCCTATTAACTATCCCCTTTTTTAATGGCAGCCTCTGTTCTAGATTTGACTAAAAACTCTGAGAGAGCTTGTCTTTCCCTTATGCCTATCCTATCCCTTTCTCTTTGCCTAAGATATAAATCCCTGGTAAGGAAGGTAATCTCTAGCCTGCAGTCCAAACTTCTTCTTAGTCGTGTCCCACTCTGTTACCTTTCCCTCTCTAGTTATTTGCTCCCAATATCATGGTTCCTTTCTCAGTTTTCTCAAGTAAATTCTAGCCCCTTCTTGCCTACTTTTTTGCACTCATGCTAGCAGGCATCCCTATTGGCAAAATCTCCATCCTCTGTTCTTTTGTTGATTTAGTTCTTAGAATACTTTATGCATCTTTATGAATATAATATTCTGTATGGTGGTTATTTTTCCCCTTTAAGGATCCATGATGTGCAAATTTTGAGCAGAAAGTACAGTTTTGTACCTACCATAAATGTAGATGTCCGATAGGCATGCATCTGCAGTCCTTACAAATGGGTTGTCCTGTCGTCAGGCAGCCCTTCGATCGGCCGGATTCCAAAGTCTGGGTCTGGCCTCGGCTGGTGTCGCACTTCACTCGACATCATAGCGGCAGTTCTTCGGGTATAAAGGCATCAGCCGACGCCATTTTCCTCAGTGTTTCTTGCCCCAGATGCCAGGTGCCCTCTAGGAAGGCTAAATTTGGATAAATGCAAATGGTTCCAAATAGTAGAGAGCAAACAAAAAATAAGCATGTATGTATATATATACAAACAAATACACCATAATAGATTCCCCCAGCTAGCTACAAGATGGGCAAATACCCTAGGAGTACCACAGAGGGGAAGGAGGGTGGGTAATCCTGACTGCAGATGCATGCCTATCGGACATCTACATTTATGGTAGGTATAAAACTGTACTATGTCCTTCAAGGATGCATCTGCAGTCCTTACAAATGGGTAGAATACCATAGCCAAACTGGGGGAGGAGAAATAAGATTATGGTGTAGTTAAGATCCCTTGCAAAACAGCAGTGGCAAAACCTGCTCGGGATCTGGAGTATAAAGGTAAATTATAATGCTTGGCAAATGTATGCACGGAGCTCCAAGTAGCAGCCTCTAAAATGTCTTTGGTAGCCACTCCTCGTAAAAAGGCTGTGGTAGTGGCTGTAGCCCTTGTAGAGTGAGGCCTGATGTTTTCTGGAGTTTTCTTCCCATGGTAGGAGTAACAAAATCTAATGCAATTTCCTATCCACTTAGAGATTGTCTGTTTTGAAATTGCTTTTCCTTCCATTCCTGTTGCATATGCTACCAGTAGCTGGTCAGTTTTTCTATTGCTCTTGGTCCTGTCCAGGTAGTAACGTAATTGTCTATGTACATCCAAGGTATGCAACAGTCTTTCCCCCTGCTCTGTGGGTTGGGGAAGAATGTAGGTAGGTGGATAGCTTGATTTAAAGATACCCTGGAGACTACCTTTGGCATAAAAGTAGGATTAGTTCTCATGGACACTCTATCTTGATGGAAGATCAGGAAGGGCTGTACTGCCATTAATGCCTGTAGCTCAGATACCCTTCTTGCTGAAGTGATTGCAAGCAGGAAAGCAGTTTTCCATGATAAGTACTGTAATTCTGCTGTTGCTGCTGGCTCGAAAGGAGGGAGTGTCAACTTTTCTAGCACAAAGTTCAAGTCCCATGCTGGCAATGGTGGCTTCCTAGGTGGTTTTACATTTTTAATTCCTCTCAGAAACTGCCTGAGCAGAGGATGTGAGAAGAGTGGAGGATCCAAGTTGTATTCTGCTGAAATAGCTGATGCATGAATCTTAATGGAAGAATAGGACAGGCCGTTGTGGAAGAGCTCTGCCAAGTATTCCAGGATGTTAGCTATGTTTACCAGTGACACATTCTCTCCTTTTGCAGTACTCCAAATGAGATATCTTTTCCATTTTGCTGAATAATTTTTTCTTGTTGAGGGTCTGCGAGCCTCCAAGATAATGTCTTTAACCCTTTGAGATAAATCTGGGTTATTTGGTCTTATGCAATGTTCCAGGCAGCCAGCTGCAGTGTTTTCAGGTTTGGATGCAGGGTTTTGAAGTTGTTCTGTATTAACAGTAAGGGAACTAGGGGCAGAGGCCATATTTGTTCCCGAGACATACTCCTCAGTAATGGGTACCAATGTTGCCTTGGCCAGTCCGGAGCTATCAGGATGATCCTTGGACGGTCTTCTTTGATCTTCAATAGCACCTTGTGCATCAAAGGAAGAGGTAGGAATGCATATGCTGTCAGGTTTTTCCAACTGAAAGAAAGGGAGTCCACTTTCCAAGCAAGTGGGTGGTACGTCCTTGTGCAGAATTTTTTCAGTTGGTGATTGTGTGGGGATGCAAATAAGTCTATTTCTGGTAGTCCCCATTTCCCTGTAAAGGTTTTGAAGATGTCCGGATGCAGCATCCATTCGTGGGCATCCGTGGTAGTTCTGCTTAGGATGTCTGCTAGTATATTTTCTTTTCCTGGCACAAAAATTGCTTGTAACTGAATGTTGAAGCTCAGTGCCACATTCCAGAGGTCCATTGCCATCCGGCATAGAGGGTATGAATGTGTGCCTCCCTGTTTGTTGATGTACCACATAACTGTGGTGTTGTCCGTCCTTATCAGCAGTTGACCCTGTCGAAGAAATGGTCTGAATGCCTGAATTGCCAGTTTTACTGCCAGCATTTCCTTTTGATTTATGTGTAGGTGCAGCTGGTCTTGATTCCATAAGCCTTGTATGCACTTGTCCAGCATGTGTGCCCCCCAACCGATGTCTGAGGCGTCTGTTGTGATGGTCTGGCTTGGTTGATTGCTGTGGAAGGGCAGTCCCTTGTTTGATTGACAGGCCTGAGCCCACCATTGGAATTCTTGCTTCAGGCATGGAATTATTGGAATTTGGGTTTCTAGGCTGTGCTTGTGCTGAGACCATAAATTCCTTAGGTACCACTGTAACTTTCTCATATGTAGTCTGGCATGTGGAATCAATATTATGCAGGATGCCATGTAACCGAGAGCTTGCAGGACTTTTCTTGCTGTTAGCTGGTTCTGCTTTGTTAATGCCATGAAGTAGAAAGGGAGTTGCTCCTGTTTTTCTACTGTCAGGAATGCCATTTGTTTTGTTGTGTCCAGATCTACACCCAAGAAGGTTATCCTTTGGGATGGTATCAGCCTTGACTTTTTTATATTGACTGTGTATCCCAGGGCTTGTAGTAGATGAATGACCCTTTGCAAATCTCTTGTTAATTTGTTTTTGTTGTCTGCTTGTAACAGGCAGTCGTCCAGGTAAGGGTAAATTTGAATTCCCTGAAGCCTGCAATGAGCAATTACTGATGCCAGGCATTTCGTGAATACTCTGGGCGCAGTAGATAAGCCAAAGGGCAATGCTGAGAATTGATAATGCTCTGATCCTGCAAGAAATCTGAGGTATCTTCTGCAATTTGGTCGTATGGGGACGTGCAGGTATGCCTCCTTGAGATCTAGAGTTACCAGCCAAGACTCCTTGCCCAGCATGGGAAGAAGCTGCTGTAGGGTCAGCATTTTGAATTTTGGAACAATGAGGTATGTGTTTAAAGCGGACAGGTCGAGAATAGGTCTCCATTGGTTTTCTTTTCTTGGTACCAGGAAGAGTCTGGAGTAAAATCCTTGCCCTTGTTCCATAGATGGTACCCTTTCTACAGCTCTCATCCTTAGTAAGTGAGTTATTTGTTCTAGAGCTTCTGTCTTCTGATTTGGAAGTAGGTTTGGCATTCCTCTCTTCCTTGGTAGAGTATGGAAGTGAAACCTGTAACCTTGGTCTATTGTCTGTAAAATCCATTTGTCTCCTGTGATGTAATGCCAGTTTACTGAAAATAAGGCTAGCTTCCCGCCTAAGGGTGCCTCTAGTTGTTCCCTGGTAGGGGGTGCCAGAGCCAAGTCACTGTGATTGTCCTGTGGAAGTGGTGGTGGCTGGATCTGTGGCTGTACCTCGCTGGTTGTTAGCCTGCCACTGACGTCCCCTGTAGGCACCTCTGGATTGACCCCTGCCTCTTGAGCATCTATTCCTGCCTCTCGGAGGTCTGGAGGTGTCTGGAAAGGACCAATTCTTGGAAGGCCAGTTCCTGCTAAACCTTGGTGGCTGGACCTGCAAGAAATCCTTGACTGTCTGTACAGATTTTGCTTTCTCTTCCACCTTCTTCAGCACCTGCTGTGCAGGGGAGCCAAACAAATTGGGCTTATCCATGGGGGCATCTAGGAGCTTTGCTTTAACATGGTCTGGTAAGGACTGCTCTTTTAACCATGCATGTCTTCTGATCACTGTGCCAGTCATGGCTGATCTAAAGGAAGCCTCCAGTGCATCATAGCCGCATTTTAAGGAATGATTACTGACCTGCTGAATGTTATGTACCATTTCCTGTACAGATTTTTTGTCTAATGGTTCATCCGAGGACAGTTTTTCAGTTAACTGTTCTAACATAAATTCCTGATACTGAATCATGTGGAATTGACAGTTCAAGGCCCTAGCTGAAAGAGTAGCAGAGGTGTAAACTTTCTTACCCCATCTCTCTAAGGCCCTAGATTCCCTTTCAGAGGGGAGGGGGTTTTTGGTAGAGGTAGCTGCTACAGCCTTGGGTCCCTGGGAGATAGTTTCGGGATCTGCAAAAGGGGCCTTATACAAATGATAATGTGTGTCCGGAACCCTGCAGTACCTATCGGGCTTAGCAGGGGCTGGAGGAAGAGAATCAGGAGCAGTACAAGCATCATTAAAAGCATCATCCACAACAGTAAGTACTGGAGGAATGGCTAAAGGCCTATGCTGTGGCAAATGCAAAAGGTTCTAAGCCTTTTCCTAGAGTCTGAAAAATCCTGGCCCTGCCATTGAAATTGTTCCCTCATAGCATGCAAGGTTTCCCCAAAAGAAAATTCCTCAGGCGGAGAGGCAGAAGGAATGGTCTCTTCTGCATCAGAGTCCTCATAAGGAGAAAAAGGGCCCTCTGGAGGGTTTGAATTATCTGATTCATCAGAGGAGCCATCTGAAGAAACTGGCTCAGGGGGCTCTACTCTAGTCCTCTTCTCTGGAGGTGGGTGAGAGGCCCTGTCTGGATGTGGTTGGGATCCCCGGATCAAAGAAATGAGATCCTCTGCTAGACTAAGCATTTGTGAACTAGAACTAGGCCTGTGAGAGGGGGTCTTAGCAGGCACAGTTTTGGTAGTTTTTGCTGCTTTAGCCCTGGCAAAGGCCTTAATCGACATGGATGCAGGAGGCCTAGCAGCTCCACGTGCAGGGGTAGAAATATCCAAAGGGATAGTATCAGATAAATCCTGTGAACCTGCAAGAGCAGGTGTGATTTCAGCAGCAGATTCAGCCAAGCTGGATGAGGCCTTGGTAAGTGGCAAGCTTTCGGCCGAAGGAGGAACCGTGGACTCAGTTTCAGCCGAAACCGAGACACTCGCGGTTGGCTTAAACGCGGTTTCGGCCGAAACCACGGACCGCGAGTGTCGGTCCTTTTCCTTGCGCTTTTTAGAAATTTGCGTAGTCGGAGTATCCGACGGCATAATGTAAGCAAAAGCGGAGCCGAAAAACTCTTCAGCAAATTCCGACCGATGTCTAAGCGTTCGTCGGTTGAAAGAAGCACAGGCCAGACAAGCTGCTACGTCGTGGTCTGGGCCTAAGCAAGGTAAGCAGTAAGAGTGGAAATCTTTATGAGGTATTTGTTTCCCATAATTTAAACAGTTATTCACTTTTTCTGACATCGGCTGAGGCAAGAAAGAGTCCCCAACGGGGTACTTAGCTTTTTAGAAGTCTTCGGTACTTGTAGTAGTAATCTCTGGTTCTGACCGACCGGCACTTGCGAACAGCTTCTGCTTCGGGCGCCACGCGGCAAGAAAGACTGAGGAAAATGGCGTCGGCTGATGCCTTTATACCCGAAGAACTGCCGCTATGACGTCGGGTGAAGTGCGACACCAGCCGAGGCCAGACCCAGACTTTGGAATCCGGCCAACCGAAGGGCTGCCTGACGACAGGACAACCCATTTGTAAGGACTGCAGATGCATCCTTGAAAGACATTCATTGCATACTCAATTTGAGAATAGGAGAGGATTTGGAAACATTAGGTGAGTTAGTAGTAGAGGGGAAGGAATTTATCAACTTAGATATGGATTCAACGAAATAGGAATTGAATGAGGTAACTGTTTCTTCTGGCGAGTTGTTTGGGCAGGAGTTGGGAGATGAAGGGTTACCAGGGTACAGGATTTGGTTTATAGAGTTCCCACAATTTATTGGGATCTGCTTTTTGGGTAGTTGGTGGGTTACAGTAGAAGTTCTTTTTGTCTTTGTCATCAGAACTGTATGGGTAAACACAAATTACTCATTATATAAAGGGAATAGGGCAGAGATATACAGCATGACAATTTCAACACAAACTCTGAGATAAAGATAAATAAACAGCCTAGTACTTGATCCACTTTCCAACATTACATTCTATTTCATTTACAACAATCAAAAAACTTGCATGCCTGTTGGGGATGGAGGTTGATATAAGGATTAAAGTGCTTACCTCACAGATAGAGGGTACAGGGTTTGATTCTCATTTTTGAAAGGGAAATTGGCTAGGCTAAAAAAGGCACATAAGGACAGCTAGCCTAATACTTACCTATGTGTACTAGTTATTAGAATGAAATAAGACTTAAGAGCATTAGGCCTTCCTCTAGCATTGATAATGGAATGGTGATTAAGCAATAAATGACACGTGGGTGTCACAAGGCATACCCATGGCTGGTGTGGTCTAGTAACAATAGCAAAGCTTGGGTGACCAAAGAACATCTGCCATAGGTACATTTGCATTACCTACCCCAAGCATGCATTATTACCATTATGCAGCAACATTACTTCAAATAAAGAAAATGTCTAACATTTTTAAGTAGTGTCATTGCACAGCAGTACTTTATTTATTTTCCCGCTGATACACGTTTCCAGGAAAGTTTGGTAATGTACTGCATAACATACCTCTCAACTTCCTACTGCAAGAAATCTAGACACAGTCTGACTAAATGGGGGTACAAAGGCCCAAAAATAGGGGCAGATTTTAAATATTGCTCTTATAGACTTAGAAAGTTGCTAGAGTAACAGAGTTTGTATTAACATACATTTTCTGAAGGATATAACGTCGGAAATTCAAATGTATGTCATTATTTAGTGACTTTAATCTCCAGATCATCACAGGGATTTGTCAGAAAACCACAAATTTTATGAGGAATAGACCAAAAATATGAGGCAAAAATCTGTACAGTTTGTGAAAATCTAGACAGTTGAGAGGTATGCTGCACAAATATATATGATACTAGTAAAGTTCATTAAAATAATTTAGCTCATGGCATGTTAATTTCTTAAATTAAATGTCTTTCTCTTTAGGTATATCCTCTGATCAATAAAATTCAGAACAATACGTATATACCACAAGTTTCCATGTGCTGACCCTTTTACATGTTTGGGGAACCACTCTGGGACACTGCAGGAGTCTGAGAATGTGAAGAACTGGACCCCTAGTAAGTTTCCGAGTTTTAACATTACAGCTAAATCAAGTAAGTGCTTGCAGTACAGTCATAAATGGCATCCATGTTTTTTTTCTTTTAGTAGCTGCTCTGATACATTACTGAAGCTGATTAAGAGTTTTTGGATTTTGCAGCCTGACTTGTCCTTGTGGGTAAGGCTTAATTTGCAACAAGCATAAAGAGGTAAGTAACTATGCATTATTCATATTTTTGAATACAAATTAGTTTTCTTTGTATAGTGATTACTACTTTACATGCTGGGTATTAAGCAGTATCGCTAATCATTTAAAGCCAGTTTACATAAAATAATTGTGGATACGTGTGCATACAATAGTCCTAGTACATTATGCAAACAAAAAATAAAGGTTTAACAAAAACTTAATTTACTCTGATTCTAAACAGCATTAGTTGCAGGCACAGTGAAAGAAATTTCCTTTGTGTTGCTAAATCACCAAACAATAACACTAATGAAAATCATCACTATTGCGGAACTTGATTTTTACAGCCATGCTTTATTCAGTCTGACTACACAAGGCAGGTTAAATACTTGACAGAACACCTGGCAGAGGGTTAGTTGCATCATCTGTTTAAATAATATCGATCTGCTAAGTAAAGTGAACATAGAAAAATGACTGCCTTGTTATGCACTTAGTATGGCTTTAAAAATATCAGCAGGATGACAATTGTTTTGTTACAGCAACAGAAATCACTCACTAATGGTACTTCTAGGCTAACAGAAGTAATGTGCCACTACCCTGTTACTCACGTTACAGTACCACAATACAAAAAGGATATCTGTGGTCAAAATGGTACCATCGACCAAAAAGCCAAGCACTTTCCGCTTTAGTAGTATTTATCACTTCAGGTTCACAAGTATCCTGTAAAGAAAAAAAAATTACAAAATATGACTTTAAACACAGTGACTCCAAGAAGGTTATGTGGTTTTGATCAGTAAATAACAACACTTTGACAATCTAAATGACAGTTACAGATGTCGTGGATGCTACTTTTTGAGACAGGACTGCTTGCAGGCGTATCACACACTAGGACATTTTATGGGAATACAGAATCTGCAAATGGCTGGAGGTTTAAGGTCATGTTCACCCAAAAAAATAAATAAATAAAAACTTTGAAGTCAGCTAGTACACTCTGATGATTTTTTAGCATGACATAAGTGTCTTACTGCAGACTGTAAAGCATTACAATCTTATTACCTTTTATATAAAAAGTACACTTGTCTAAGATCTTACCATAACAGTAATGTACTTCTCTTAACTGTTACAGTATTCTTTACAATAGGGATCCCTTGCCAAGGGCAGCCCAATGTGTGGCCAGTATACAAAGGCTTTTAGGTTGTAATGGATACACTGTATGTCACATGTATGCTCCCCGTGCGTGGCATAGGGCATAAAAGTGACAACTGGATGTACCATCCTTACAACTGAAAAGCCCCAGTAGAAATGACAGTCCAGTGATAACTAGTAGATAACTAGCACATCCAGAAAGAAAAAAATGACCAGGGGGAAGAGGGAGGGAGAAAATATGGCAAAAGTGAAGATAAGGACATCTAATGTTATGGTAAGATTTTACACAACTGTACTATGTCCTTCCATAGCACCGTTGCAATATTCTTTACAATAGGGACAGAGCAATAGCTCAGAAAGAAGACTGATAGGAGGAGGGCCAGCAGAACCCTCCAGGAAGCCATGAAGAATGGCCCTGGCAAAGTCATCTCTGGCCCTAGAGGTCACATCCAACTTATAGTGCTTGGTAAAGGTATGGACAGAAGTCCAGGCAGCTGCCTCAAGAACAGAGTTAGCATCCAAATCCTTGAAAAAAATCACCAGAAGAAGCCACAGCCCTAGTAGAATGAGCCTAAACAGAAGGAAGGCTCTTCCTATGAGAAGAATAACAAAAAGAAACACTTTAGATATCCAAGAAGAATGGTTTACTTGGAAACAGCCAAACCCGAGGATGTAGGATGAAAAGAAACAAAAGCTGTTCAGATGTATGAAAATCTTTAGTCTTATCAAAATAATATCTGAGTTGGCTATGCAAATCCAAGGTGTACGAAATATTCTCATTAGCTGACTGGAGAGAATGGAAAAAGTGGGCAAATGAATAGACTTATTAAGAGACAACTCATTAAACACCTTGGGCACAAAAGAAGGATTAGTACAAAGAGACACCCTGTCCCTATGAAAAACTAAAAAAGGAGGAACCATAAGGGTTTGTAGCTCAGACACCTGTCTGGCAGAAGAAAGGGACAAATGAAGAACAGTCTTCCAAGAACAATGCTGTAAGAAAACTGAAGCTGCAGGTTCAAAAGGAGCCTGAATCAATTTTTATTAAGGTCCCAGGAAGGAGGGCCAGGCTTCCTGTGAGACATAATGTGAATGACACCTTTAAGAAACTGTTTGACCTCAAATCTAGAGGGTAAATGGGGAGTCAAAAGCAGACAAGTAGATATAGCTGAAAGATGGCCCTCAGCCGGAGAATATGCCAATATGAATATGAGCAATTTTCACAAATAAGAGAGAGACAAAGGAACATCCACAGTAGGTGGATAGAGGTTATGAGAAAGACACCAAACAGAAAACCTCTTCCATTCTGATAAGCAGGACTTCCTAGTAGTGGGTTTCCTGGCCTCCTGCAGAACACAAAGCACGCCCTCAGAAAAAAAGGTGTCTTATAGGGGAACAAAATCCTACCACCCACAATGTCAGTTCAAGAGTGGACAGGTGGAGATGAATGAGAGATCCTTTGTGTTGTGTAAGTCCACCCTCTGAGGCAGCTTGTGATGACTGCCCTTGGCAAGATGCAGAAGAAGAGGGAGCTAATGCTGTTGGGGCCAAATGGGAGTCACCAGCAAGATTCTGGGAGCATCCTTTTTTATCTTGAACAGGACTTTGGAATGAGAGGAAGGGGAGGGAAGACATAAAGAAACATCCCCTTCCAAGAAAAAGAGAGGGCGTCCACCTTCCAAGCCATGGGCATGGGACTCTGCCATATAATAGAGAAAGTTGTCTGTTCAGAGGGGAGGCAAATAGGTATACTTGAGGAGTACCCCGCTGCTGGACAATGTCCAGAAACACATCCTTGTGAAGCATCCACTCGTGGGATTGTGTTATGGACCTGCTCAGAGAATCTGCTATTATGTTTTGATCTGACGGAATGTAAATTGCCTGACAGGTCACCTGATACTGGATAGTTGCTCCCAAACCTGAAGGGCTAGCCTGCATAAGAGATAAGACCTCTCCCCACCCCCAGGCTTGCTGACATACCACATCACTATGGTATTGTCTGTGAGAATCTTGAGGGGCTCTGGAAGGAGAAGAGAATGAAAAGCTTGAAGAGCCAGCTGAAAAGCTCTCATCTCTTTGACATTGATGTGGCCTTTCTTCTGCTGAAAAGACCAAAGGCCCTGTACCTTCAGAGGGCCAAAGGAGGCCCCCCCCATCCCACGTTCCAGGCATCTGTGAAAAGTTTCTGAGAGGGAATTGGACGTTGAAAAGGAAGCCTGGGTTGAGGGATACCGGATGAATCCACCACTGAACTTCCAATTTGAGGCATGGAAGGAAAGGGATTAGAAAATCTAAAGGATGAGAATGTTGAAACCAAAGTGACTTTAGAAACCACTGGAACATTCACATGTGGAGCTTGGCTAGAGGAAGCAAAAGAATTGTGGAAATCATGAAACCCAGAGCCATCAGAAATTCTCTGGCTGTGACAGAAGCCACAGGAAGAAGGGATTGAAAGAAAGCAATGAGAGTTAAAGCCTTGGGAGGAGGCAGGGATGCCAGCATTGAAACAGCCTGGAGCCTGCACCTCAGAAATAAACATGATCCTGTGAAGGAGTCAGGAATGACTTGGAAATTTACCATAAACCCCAGGCTATGCAGGAGAGGAATGGCAAAGTGCAGATGCTGAAGAAATATCTCCAGAGAGGAGGTCTGAATCAGCAGGTCATCCAGGTAAGGAAAGACCTGTATTCCCCTTAACCTGCAAAAAAACAATCACAGGAGCGAGGCATTTGGTGAAGATCCTTGAGGCAGTAGAGAGCCCAAAGGGCAAAGCAGAGAACCAAAAATGCCAGGAAACAAAGGAGAAATGTAAAAACTTCCTGAAAAGGGGATGAACAGGAATGTGCAGATAAGCATCCTTGAGTTCTGGGGAAACTAGAAAAGCTTGAGGAAGTAGAAGGGGAAACGAGGTTTGAAGGGACAGCATCTGAAACTAAAGGACCTTCAAAAAGGTATTTGGGTGAGAAAGGGCCAGAATGTGTCCCCAGGGTGCCTTCTTTCCTGGGGACCAAGAACATTCTGGAATAAAACTTCCTCTTCTGAATAGCTAAAACTTCTTGAATTGTTCCTTGAGACAACAGGCCCTGAAGCACCTCTAGAAAAAAAGGGTAGTTCTTCCCAAGGAGGCACAGAAATGCCCGAAATGGGAGGAAGAGATTTCCAAACAATGTAACAGCCCTGGTGAATGATGGAAAGAACCCAGGAGTCTTGGGTAATCTTTAACCACAAAGGAAGGGACGTAGAAAGATGAAGAGAAAGAGAAATGTGACTGAGAAGAACAGGGCAAGGACAGTCAGACAGCACCTGGTTTGTCAGAAAAAGGAGGCTACTGAGTAGAAGGAGTTTGGGTAGCCTTAGCAGTGGGAGCCCTTCTACCACCCTTTTTACTTATGTGTGAGGGCAAGATCGTCTATGGACAAAGGCAGGCTTATTAGGGTAATTCCTCTGATACTTGGCAACAGGTAAAACAAAAATATGCTTCAACTCCTATAAGGCCTTGTCTTTTTTTGGCAGAGACTTAAACAACTCTGCAGCAACAGCACCAAACAAATGCTTATCCATCAGTTTAGCCTTGATATCATCAGGCAAAAGCTGAAGTATGAGCCAGGAATATCTCCTCAAAACATGTTTAAAAGCAGCAGCCATAGATAAGGGACCAGGTGCGTCATAGCTGCATTTCATGGAATGGTGAGCAACTTGGGAAGACGGTCCTGGCAAGCAAGAGCCAAGGCCTTCCTCTCAGAATCAGGGAGATCTGAAATAGCCTGACAGGTTGACAGAGAAGAGCCAAAATGTATCTAGTCATGTGTGTCTGATAGTTAACAGCTCTAAAGGTTAGGGTAGCAGAGGTATACACCTTCTTATCCAGTCTCGCCATTGTCCGGCCATCCTTATCAGATGGAAGTAACTTAGTGGAAGTCAACAATCTGGAGGGCTTATCAGAAGCAAATGACACCACAGAAGGGTCAGCAGAGGGACACTTATAAAGAAACTTACAGTCCTTCAGTCCTTTATAAAACTTATCAGATTTTTTGGGAGCAGGGAGATGGGAATCAAGAGCTGAGAAGCAGTGGAAAAAGCATCCAGCAAGGCAGCAGGAACAGGAAGAACAGAAGAGGGCCTACGAGACTCCATTTGTAGAAGGTCATAGTACCTCTTCTGAACATCAGAAACCTTGGCACAGTCCATTTGAAAAATTCCTTCATTCTGGACATAATGTCACCAATTGAAATCTCATAAAAATGAAGAGTCAGGAGTGATAGACTCTTCTTCCTCAGAACCATAGTAAAGTGGTGAAGGAATCTGAGAGTAATATGTCAAGGACTTTTCATCATCATCAGAAGAATTCTCCTCTCTGGGCCTCTTAAGTGGGGTAGAAGACCAGGGCGGAGCAGGAACAGAAACTCCCTGTGGTGGCTTAAGAGCCATAAATGCATTAAACAGGCCTTGAGTGAAGCTTTGCCATTCGCTCTGAGAATCTTTCACAGCAGGCAAAAAGTGTTTGGTTTTCTGCTTCTTTTTAAGTGGGACATCAGCCTTGAAAATTTTTGGAAGCTCCGACCCCTGACGACACTCATTAATGGCAGTCAGAACCTCTTCCCTCACTAGAATCTGAGGAACACCCTTAGGTCCTTCAATAATAACCAGCTGCAGTTCCCCCTGTACATCCGAAGTGGACATCTGCAAAACCTTCATAGATGTGTGTGGAGTTAGATCCATGCCGGCCTCAGAAGTGGTCGTGGCAGAGGAATCTGAGAAAGAAACTGGACAATGCTCTGGGATTTCACCAGCCTTGAGAGAGACGTCTGCTGCAGGCAGTAGAGCAGAGGAATCAGACCAAGCTATCTTGGCCTTTTTCTTTGCAGATGGCTGACCCTCTGGCCAGGAAGATCCTTCTATGGTACCTTTAGCCAACAGTTTAAGTAGCTGGTTCTCTAAAAAAATCGGAAGGGAAGAAAGCCAGTTTCGCAATATCTTAGGGATGAAAGCTTGACAAATCTCACAAGACATATGGTCGTGGGAAGCACCTAAACAGAACAAACACTGCTTGTGACAATCTATATAGGGATTTTGTTTCCTGCACTGATATTTTCTCTTTCTGCATGACATGAAACCCAACAACTAGAAAAACAAGGCAAAAAGAAGATAAGAAAATAAAAAATCCCAATGCAGCACTAATCTGAAAGTGGCAGAAACCAGCACACAAATGAGAGTTCAGACTGATGATTGAAGATGGCATATGGACTGCTGACAAAGAAGTTTTAAGAATGGTACATCCAGACATGACCTCTATGCCCTATGCCATGTATGGGGAGCAAACGTGTGATGTATGACATACTCATTACAACCTAAAGGCTTTTGTATATTGACTGGATGTCGGGCTACCCTTGGGAGGGGATCCCTGTTGTAAAGAATATTGCAACAGTGATATGGAAGAACATTTGCCTATTACTCTGACATTCATGGCTACCAATAATGTTTTGTTTCTTTAAAATGAGTAACTACTAATCCTTGCAACAAGAACCAAAATTTTTAAAAAATCACAAAGTCCACAGTTTGGGTTATGTACAGAGTTCATTCATTCTTTGATAACTGCATTATCCTCTTCAGGATCATGGGAAGCAAGAGCCTATTACAGAAAACAATGGATTAAAACAAAAATGAATCGTGGACGAGATGTCAGTCTATTACAGGACCCCCCCAGGCACACACACACACACACACACACACACACACACACACACACACACACACACACACACACACACACACACACACACACACACACACACACACACACACACACACACACACACACACACACACACAAACACTCTTCATCCATACTTACAGGTAACTTAGAGGGTTGCCAATTTACAAATCTGCATGTCTTTGGGAAATGGCAGGAAACCAAAGACCCCAGCAAGACCCAAATGAATGCAGACAGTACATGCAGATGCTGCAGAGGCAGCCCTGTGGCTGGGATTAAGCCAGTGAAGAAACTTATGTGAGGCATCAGCACTATCTTCTGTGGCAATATGCCACCAGAATAAAGTTCAATGTTTGTTTAATATTCATTTCATTACTATGTCTTATATCTTGTACAATGCAGTCATTTTTTACCTGTTATTTATTCAAAGATGGAGCCTTTAAAATCAGTGTTGTCAAATGCTACATATTCCATGGCTTACATTTCTTTGCTACTTTTTACAGCTTATCTTCAGTTGACCAGTTCCTTTCCACTTCTGTTATTCTAAGTGTGCACTGCTGATCTCAAATAAAACAAAATGGCAAGCTTCCAGAAGGTTTCCTTATATCAGTGCTTCCCTTCTGTTCTTCTCTGAGTAACTGCCCTAGTCTGCTTCTTCCAATCATTCACCTCTCTTTTTTCTCCAAAGCCAACTTATATACAGTCTTGAGTTCCCTCCCTAACATAGCTGCTCTATTCCTGTGCTTTGATCTGTTACTCTTATTTGGTTAATTTACCAAAATTAATTGCTCTCTTCTCAAGGTTTCTAATTCATTGGTTCACGGGTTGTTACTAAGATAACAACTATTAGGGTCCTTACAAGCTTAGCCATGCACCCCAAACCATTAGGGCCCCAAGTATCATATGGGTGGGCATGTTAGTAGGCAGGTAGCTAAGGATTTGTGGGGAGGACATTAGTTAGGATAATACTTTTCTTACTGATGACCTCTGTCCATAAGGGAAATGGGGGCCAGCCTGGGGGTTAATTTATGATTTCTCATCCAACTGTCAACGTTTCATTTGAATATGCTCAGGGATGAACTGTCTTTTATATGTATGGGAAACCTATTCCATAGTGTGGAGATCCTTTAGGACACACAGGTGTCCCTCCAGCATGTTCTGTTTATGTCACAAGTGTAGTTCAGATCCCTGGATGTAGTGCTTTTGGTGCAGTTGGTTTTGCACATGTGCAACAAATCCATCAGGGCTGGGTCTCAGGAAGCCCTGTAAGTTAGGCAAAGATCCCTTTTCTGCAGCCTGTAGGAGACGGAAAACAGAGACAGAGCCTTTAGTCAATCAGTGTATGGCAGGGTATTCATGCCTTGAATTCTTCTGCTGAGAAACCTCTGTTGGCATTCCAAATGTTGCAAGTATCTGGTTAGATACATGCCAAAGGGGGCACTGTATTCAATAACAGGTTTGATAAGGGCCAAGTGGAGTGGTATCATAACTTCCTCATACCTGGATGCCATACTCTCAGCTATAAATTGGGCTACATAGAATAATTTTCTTATTATCTTAGATACATGTTGGTCAAAGGCCAGACTGCTGTCTTCATATGTTCCAGATCCCTTACTACTGGGTCATCTCTTGGGGGCATTTTATCACTGGAGTAATTAACAGTTTCCAAAGGGCATTATAGTGCATTTTTTGGCTTTGAGTTTTAGGCAATAGCTTTGGCAGCAGTCATCTGTCTGTGCTAAACCCACTTGCAAGAAGTTTGTGCCTGGTGGGAAATCTATAATAGCTCCCAGTTTACAGTCATCTGCAAACTTGGTGAGCCAAAGGCTTTTAACATTAGCCTTGACTTCCGAGAAGTAGATGCCAAACAGGAGTAGGCCCAGCACAGAGACCTGGGGTACTCCACCAGTGACTGATCCCTATGTCTTGGGTCCTATCTGTGAGCCAGCTGGCAATCCAGCGAGTTATGCAATGGTTTATGCATAGCTCAGACAGCTTGTCAGGAATGCCCAAGTGGGGTATTGTATCAAATGCCTTAGCCAGGTCAGGATACATTGTATGCACTGTTTTACACTTGTCCACTGCCTTGATGACCCCCTGAAAGAAGTCTGCCAGGTTAAGTAGGCATGACCTTCCCTTAACAATCCCAAATTGTGGTGGGGTTCAGTGTCTGTAGGTTGCCAATGTCTTTGTTTATCATTTCTATGATAATTTGTTCCTTGGCTTTGAATATTAGACTGATGGGTCTGTAGTTCCCTTGGTCAGTTGATAGTCCACCCTTGTGGAGGGAAATGATTGTTGCAGTCCTCCATTCACTTGGAAAGTAGCCTGTTTCAAGTGGTACTGATAAGTTATGGTTTACACTGCTCAGGAGGTAACCGGGGAAGTTGATGGGACCCATGGAGATGGTGTTCCTGGCTTTAGCGAGTGCACCCAGCACCTGGTCCCTGCTGACAGCTGGGGAAAGTATGCTGAAAGTGGAACTGGGAGGGAGTAGGGGTGAATTCTGAGCTGAATTTACTAGCTAGCGCATTTGCTATGTCACCCTGATCGGTATAGGTGGTACCATTCACCACCAGTTCAGCACACAGTTGTGTGTTACAACTAAGATTCTGGACATAGCTGAAGAAGGCCTTGTGACTGTCCTTAGCCTGCAAGGCTATGCTGACCTCACAGTTGGCCTTGTTGGACTTAACTAGACCTCTTTGTTTCTTGTTTAATTATATAACAGAGCACTTGTCATTAAGAGAGTTGCTTTTCCTTATTTTGGTCATGAGTTTTCTTCTTTTATTATATACCCTGTTTAGGTCAGGATTCCACCATTGGGGTTTGTTTATAGTTTATTTCTGGTAGGTACAACAGCCTCTATGCAGTCAATCACATGTTTGTATAATGTCTTGGGGTTAGCGGGAGCCTTAAACTTTGAAAACTGTCAATAGGATGTACTTTGCCTTTGAATAGCTCACAGCTGTTACTGGTAAAGCTTGATTTTCTGGGATGATTTCTACTTCAAATGGGACAGCTTTGTGATCCACTCTCACTAGTGAGGATGTGACACTGGAGGTGGGGGTGGAGGTGCAAAGCGCTCCCACATTGGTGAGTACCAGATCCACTATGTTTGATCCTCTGGTTGGAGTGTTCGCTATCTGTTCCAAGGTGTTTGTGTTAATAAAGCGCTGAAAGTACTGTGCTTGTGAATTTGAGGCAGTGTATGTTTTCCAGTATAAAGAGGGGTAGTTAAAGTCACCCATGAACACAGTGACTGGTTGAATGGTGAGTGCCTCTAGTAGGTTTAGGTAAGAGGCGTGAGACTCTACGGGCATAAATGGTGACCTGTACTAGCCATGATATATAGAGAGGGACCTTACATATGGTGACTTGCACGTAGAGGAGCTTAATGGTATTATCCTGTTTAACCAAGCTGGAGATATGTTTATTGCTAGCATACATCGAAACACTTCTACATTTGGCCCCAATCTGTGTTGTTGTTCTAAATGTCTGAAAGGCACTGTAGTTTTGCACTTCTGGAGAACTTTCTACAGCTTTAAACTAAGTCTCAGTCAAAGCACAGATATCTACATTTTCTAGAGTGAGGAGGACTTGAAGGATGTGGAGTTTTTTGTTTAGGCACCGAGCATTGAGCAGTAACACCTTAAGGTTGCTTGTAGACTTTTCCACTTTGTTGGTAGTTTTGTCTTATTGGCATTGCCTAAAAAAGGCTCTAAGGGGTGGATGCAGTTTTAGCCAATATCTGAAAGCCTATGGAGGGTCAGGTGCAATCCATCATTGTAAAGCAACATGGTCTTTTGACCATGATCTCCCAAGCTAACAGATAATGGTTCCACCTACAGTGACACCAGAAACTAAGCCAATTATTAAAATCAATAATTTTATGTTCATACTGTGGCATCATCCTCAATGAAGGTAGAATGATGCCCAACGCAAGGCTCATACCTATCTGTGACACATATTCTGGAAGATACATTGTGTCTTTATTCATATAGTACACTGAGGTATGTCTCAGATCATTTACATCCACATAGACTATGATAAAATCATACTGGTACCGGGAGTGCAGTGACTTGAGTGCAATTGTGATATTACAATTCCTGGCTCCAGATAGGCAAGTAATCGTTATCTCCTTGTCTGGGAATGGGGCATCTGTGTGTCACACAATGCAGTACCCAGTGACAAGAGCACTAATGACTGCCGTATGGGCTTTGCACTTGGGGGACCATTAGGAGCAGGCTTATGTGAGATGGTTGGTGTTGCTTTTGGTATGGGCTTTACTGATTGCTGAGGAGCAGTGCTGCCATTAGGGTGCTTTGGAGCTCTTTAAGACTTGGGAAGGTTTCTTTTAAGTGCCTCAGCGTAAGACAATCTGTGTGTGTGGTAAACATTATGTGTGAGGGATGTAGTGTGTGTGTACTCCTGACAACCTTGTTTGTACGCAGGATTTCTGTCTCCAAGGATGTTGTGTATTTTCATCTCTCTCATACCATCTCGTTTTCTTTAATGATTAACTAACTGGTTGTCTGAAAACAAGAGTAAATTGCTACATTGCCTTAGGATGCCCAAATCTACTAAGCTGGCCATAGAGGCATTCCTTAATGGTATTACCCTTCAGTATAATCTTAAATTGTTTTCTTTCTCTTTATCAAGGAATGTACAGTTGTGTAAGCTGAACTTACCATAACAGTAGATGTTCGAATGATCATGGCTGAGGTAGCCTTAGTATATGGGTTACATCCTGACAACGATATAACATATAACTCGTGTAGCTAAGGCTACTGCAGCAGTTATCAATATGATGAACACAAAACTACATTTGTTTAGTAAAATTCAGAATGCAAACAGGTTTTGGATGTTTCCATTAGAAGACAAGGGGAATGATACAAAGATGTTCATCATATTGGTCACTGCTGCAGTAGCCTTAGCTATACATGTTACAGCTTGCCAAGGATATAATATATATCCCACATAGCTAAGGTAACTGCAGCAGTCATCATTCGAACATCTACTGTTATATTAAGTTCGACTTACACAAACGTACTTTATGACAATTCTATAGTTAAATAAAAAGTAAAAAAAATTCTATTTTAAATTTCACTCTACTGTATACCTTAAATGTGACCACAGAGCATTATTTACGAGGTTAGAGTAATTACTAAAATTACAAGCCTGCCCCCTTCTCTGTTTGCCCCTTATTAATATAATCTTAAAACAGGACTTAGACTTATAAAAAGAATACAGTACAACTGTTAATGCCATACTGGTCTGAAAGAGACAGAATGCTGTATTCTAAAACAATTTACGCATTGTGTAGGCTCCCTATGTTAAGTTCTAAAGTTCACCTAAACCTTGCTTAACAGGATTTGTATTACACCTTATTACACAGTATACAAATGAGGAATTGCTCATTTTCTCATAAATGACATCTATTCTCTGCCTGATTCCAAAATCTCAGTAACCCTTGCCACCTACACTTTGAGATAAGTATAAATTGGCACATACCTCACAACTGTACAGATTTTCGCAGAATGTCCAAATTTTTGCCTCGTTCCTCCTAAAATCTGTACTTTTCTGGCAAATAGCCAAGGATTGAAGTAATTAAATAATGACAAACATTTGAGTTTAAGACTCCACATCCTTCAGAAAATTCATGCTAGTGCAAAACCTATTATTCTATGAACTTTCTAAGTTTGTAAGAGCAATATTTAAAACCTGTCCCTATT
Organism: Protopterus annectens; assembly: GCF_019279795.1. Taxonomy (NCBI): domain Eukaryota; kingdom Metazoa; phylum Chordata; order Ceratodontiformes; family Protopteridae; genus Protopterus; species Protopterus annectens. Next base: position 1,156,927,004 of record NC_056735.1, on the reverse strand, counting down.
TCTCCCCCCATCATTTTAGGCTTTGTCCAGATTTTTTGCTCTAAGAGGTTGAGAGGTATGAATTGGCACTGCACACGAATTTGTACTTTTCTCTGGATGACGTTGGCCATGTAAGCCAATGGCAATTTTAATAGCGCATGTATGTCAGCAGTAGTACTGCAGGCATTACAAGGGAAGTGTTTTTATGACAGAAATGCTAAGGATAACGTACAGACAGAGCTATATTGTGCAGCAGCCAGCAACAGTATATGTTGTACTGTTCACACAGTGCAGAAGTACACTAAGGACTTCACTGTGGGCTTGGCATGATTCAGAATACTTACTCATTTACTTACTTACATATGCTCTTTATCCATGTCAGTCCCACTATGCCAGTAGCCTATTTTCAGGGCAGACCTCAGGTGATAGTCATACTGACTACAGGAAATTTGACAAGGCACCCTGGAACTTCCCCTATACTTGTCAATAAGTCTAGTGTTTTTTTTTTTTTTATATCTGCCTGAAAAAACACCACCTTGTGCAAATGATACCTAGGTTTAATGTCTGATCCAAAGGACAGCACACTAGTTTTTGAATCACAATGCATTTTACTGTCACTGAGGGACATGTCTGGAGCATTATTTGGGGAAGAGAACTGCCTATACCTCCAGTGGAATCTGCCCACATGTTATATCATTTAGAGGACTGTTATCTTGCTGTAGAGACTTGGGCAGTATAAATGCCGCAGGGGATGCCTTCCATAATGCCACTACTACCTCTCAGAACCTAGTTGAGTCCCGCTATTTTCTTATAATTGTACTTACAGATATCCTTATTCCACTTTCGCCCCTCCATTCTTCCTAATCACCATCCCAAAACACGGCACAGTGCAGGCACTTAAATTATCTGCCCTCCAGTAATCATACTTTTGTTATCCATGTACCACTGCCTTTCATGTCATAGTTAGTAGTCGCTGGGATACCACAGGCATGCCCATTCATTTTAGAAAGCAAACATGTTGCAAGAGGGAGTTACAGACTCAAACATAATTCTTTGTTATGTTTTTTTTTTGGGGGGGGGCATAGCTGCATATGGTGTAGTGTAAAGAGCAGGCAGTTTCATCTTTTATTTAGAATTATTTATTCTACTTCAAATTACAAACTTCTGAAAAGAAAAATGCAGTTGAATATGTAGTCAGTTCCTAGGAGGTCCAATACTAATGGCCTGCTCAGTATGAACATTTTTGCAGCTAATGTTTAGAATGTGTGGTCATGCAGGCTAACAAAAAACAAGATGTCAAATAAAATCTGTTTATACTAAAAAGCTCCACTAAGCAAATATAAAAAGGGAGCACTAGGAAACGTCATAGCAATAAGGAGTAATATATTTTGTTCTCAACAATTTGTAAGAAAAAATACATCTTCTTCCCTCAATGTACATAATGTACAGGCCCAGTCTATTAATTATATTAGAGAGTGACATGATAATTATTGTCTTTTCAATAATCTTTATATAAACATCTGGAATGGGTAGGGCTAACCTTAAGTAAAATGGAGTCCTCAGCAAAAAGCTCTCTGCAGACCCCATTTTCCCATTCCTTATTGCAGCTGCTACTTGTCAGTTCTCGCAGTACTTTTACTCCCCACTGCTTTCCTTCCTCACCTAGCAATTTTGGGATTGAATACAACTTCCTGAACATAGCCTCCCAGTGACTTCACACAGGTGCAGTATTATGCATACTGAATCATTCCCAGTTAACTTTCTCCATCCACCCCTGTTTATTATTTTTTTCACTTGGGTAAAAATATAAAAGTGGCTAAATGCACAAGCATTGGCTGTATGCTCCATTCATGAACAGAAGGTTGTGAGTAAGCACACACTGAATGGTAGTTCCCATTTGTAAATATTTATTAATATTTACTATAAATGCATGAATGTATGCTTAAGGAAAATACACATCACACTACAGACTTTGTTTTAAATATTATACATTTCAGTAACCCACATTATAACTGCAGATTTTCTTTAATGTATGCTGTGATGGTCTTAAGCCCACCTCCATACCAAACTGCCACCTATATAGATACACCAGAGATCTTTCCCATTTCTCCCCAAACTCCTTCAATGACATCCTGCAAAAAACTAACTGGTGTCCACTAAAATTTCTCCCACTCAATAACGCTGTAGGAATTCTTTAATTCTACATTTCTTAAATAATCTTGCCCCACTCCAGTTAAAAAGGATCAAGTCAAAACATGCTATTTGGCTTACAAAGTCCACAAAGCTAGTAATGTCCACTAGAGATAAAGCCTGGAAAGCTGGGCAAAAAAACAAATCACTGTCTAACCTCAATCTATATAAACAACTTTGCAACCAGGCCAAATGCTTAGTTATCAAAGACAAAAAGAAATCTTCCAATCAATCCAAGACCAACATAAACTAAACTCCAAAAGATTTTGGGGTGCAATAAACTCCCTACTCCACCATGGAACTAACAACAATCCATGTCCTAACCCTGAAAATACATCATCTGATATATCCTCCCTGTTTAACACTTACTTCATCAACGCCATAAATAAACTTCCCACCTCCTTCCCACCTATTAAGTCTGACTCACCAGGCACTCCACCCTTGCACTCCCCTACAAATCCTCTACCTTCTTTCATGCTATCACCTATTCCCACTTCCACTGTGAAAAATCTTCTTCATAAACTAAAACCCTGTACCAACTCCCCTGATAACTTACCCAAAGAATAGTTGCAACCCTCTGCCTCCTCCATTGCATATCCTATCAGCATCCTCCTAAATAGATGCATTCAGGAATCCTGTATACCTGATATTTTGAAAAAAGCATTTATTCTACCACTTCACAAAGGCGGCAATAACTCTGACATTTCAAATTTCCGTCCCATTCCCATTCTCTCCCCAATCTCCAAAATTCTAGAGAAATGTATTCACACGCAGCTCCTCAGTCACTTGATACAACACCAAATCCTCTCTCTGATCCAACATGGCTTTACGCCAGGACATAGTACTAACACTGCCCTCATTTCCTTCCTCGACACTGCCACTGAAACCTGGATGTCCCAGAACTACCTTGCTCTCAACACCAATAAAACAAAACTTTTTAATATTTACCCCTGCAAAATCCAGCTCTGTTGATAAGTCTCTGTTCACCATTCACTCCCAAAATAACACCATTATTGAAGTTGTCCCCAGCACCAAATTACTAAGTGTCACCATTGATGATAAATTAATGTTCGACCTTCACATCTACAGTAACATCAAAAAAAACTATCAGAAACTAGGTGCCCTGTATAGGCACAACTATTTTCTTAGTCTCGCTGCAAAAAAGGCTCTGGCCTTATCCTTCCTGCTTCCAACACTTCTATACGGTGCTCCTATCCTCACCAATCTAAAGACCTCCTTGATAACAAAACTAGATTCTTGCTATAACAAAGTTGCCAAATTTGCCACAAATGCTAAATATTCTACCCATCACTGTTCCTCTCTACATTAACTTAATTGGCTAGAATCACAACACTATCTCACATTCTTACAATTAACTACATCCCATAAGATCATCTACCACGCTGTATACTATCCAAACCAACTCCTTAGGTCTGAAAACAAAATGCTACTGTCAGTAGAGAAACCCAAGCTCTCAGCCAGCCATATGTTGTATTCCTATAATGTCTCTAAGGCATGGAAAAAACTGTCCCCTTCACTCAGAACAATCAGCAACCTGGCCTCCTTTAAAAAATCTGCATCTCTTCTCTAAATGGTTATGCCCCTGTTCCCAAACACACAACTCCAACTCCTGATTTCTCATCCCAGTCCTAGCCCTCTAAATATTCACATCATTCCCTTCACTCTACCTACTTAATGCTTCCCTGCCTTTCACCTGTCATTTACACCCTCTGTACTTCTATTCACCTAATATAATTACTCTGTATCATACCTCTCAACTGTACAGAATTCCTCGGTAAATACCAGGTTTGAGGGCAAAATATCGGGGTGCCACGAATTCCTGAGTGGTTCCTTTAATTTCCGAATTTCCCGGGGTTTTTTGAAATTTTTTTGGGACTGTTCCTGCATATGCGTGATGACGTCAGCACAAAGTAGACTGCTGCTGACTGTGCCAAGCCATTACTACGTAATTTAAATTTCCTGGTTTGCAGGTTTTATTCAGGTAGTGTGAGTTCGCACAGCACTTCTTTCTTCCCCTGGCTCCAAGTAAGGAAATCAAACCAAAAAAAGAGTTATCTGAGTTTAAGGTATTATTCTTATGAATGATACTGTATTGAGTTTAACTCTTAGGAATGGACCGGACTTTTATTTATGTACGGGAGAACGGGAACGGCAAGTGTAATGTACTTCTCGCCCAACAGCTTTGAGTGCATTTTGACAATATTTCTCACTCAACTGGAATCAGGAATGGTGGTCCTTTGCATTTTGAATGTCTGATTGCTTATACAAACCACTCAATTGTTAATTCCTAATCCTTTGCAAGCTGTAGTCAAGTGCAAAGAAGGGTGTTCTGCATGTCTCACAGTTCCTTTGTAATGTCTCATCTAATTCTTAGGAAGTATTTATGTACCGGGGAATGGAGAGTGCACTGCCAGTTCCTTTGCATTTGCTTTCCTTTGTATTTTGAATGTCTGATTGCTGTGGTAATTCCTTTGCAAGTTGTACTCAATCCAAATTCCTTTGCAAGCTGTACTCCAGTGCAAAGAGGTATGTGTCAAGTGCTAATTCCTTTGCAAGTTGTACTCATGAGTTTAAGGTATTATTCTTAAGAACGGTACTGCATTGAGTTTAATTCTTAGGAATGGACCGGTCTTTTATTTATGTATGGGGGAACAGGAATGGCAAGTGTAGTGTAATTCTCACTCAACTAAGCTCTAAGTGCATTTTGACAATGTTTCTCGCTCACCTTTGCATTTTGAATGTTTGATAGCTTATATGAACCACTCGCTCAAGTGCTGATTCCTTTGCAAGTTGTACTCAATCCACATTCCTTTGCAAACAGTACTCAAGTGCAAAGAAGGGTGCTCTGCATGTCTCACAGTTCCTTTGCAATGTCTCATGTAATTCTTAGGAAGTATTTATGTATGGGGAACGGAGAGCGCACTGCTAGTTACTTTGCATTTGCTTATATAAATGGAATTGGGAATGGCGGTCCTTTGTATTTTGAATGTCTGATTGCTGTGCTAATTCCTTTGCAAGCTGTACTAAAGTGTAAAGAGTTGGGTGTCAAGTGCTAATTCCTTTGCAAGTTTTGTATTTTGAATGTCTGATCGCTGTGCTAATTCCTTTGCAAGCTGTACTTATTCCTTTGCAAGCTGTACTCGTGCAAATAGGTCTGTGTCAAGTGCTAGTTTGCAAGTTTGTATTTTGAAAGTCTGATTGTTGTGCTGATTCCTTTGCAAGATGTTCTCAATTCAAATTCCTTTGCAAGCTGTACTCAAGTGCAAAGAGGTGTATATGTGTGTGTCTGTGTGTGTGTGTTATACTCAATCCAAATTCCTTTGCAAGGCAAGTGCAAAGAGGTGTGTGTGTCCCTGGTTTTGGGCCTTTGCCTCCCCCCCCCCCCACCAATAAATTTTGGCTTTTTCCAGATTTCTTGTCCTGCATAGTTCTTCAGGGGGAGAGAAGTTTGGTGCTGCTTATACAACATCTGTTTTTATTAGTAGCACAACAGGTAGTAAGCTTGTTTTTTATGCAGAAGGCTGTAGTTCTACTCCCACAGTATGTAGATGGATTGCTGATACTGTACTGTGTTGTACTTTTAAAGGGGTGGATGCTGCAGTCCTTAGAATGTCCTCTTTGGGAGAGATACCTAGTAACTATTAACCTGTTATCAGTTTGCTATCCATTCTCTTTTGCAATATTACTTGGTTATCAGGTTTTTAATGTAACACAGGGAATTTATTCTTCAAGAGCAACAGGTACTTTAGTTATAGATGAAAAAAATGAAATATAAAGTTGTTTGCTAGCTGCAACCTCTTCATTAGTTACAGATCTCTTTAATGTGAAATAATTTAGATGACTTTTGCATTTTCTTTGAATGTGGGTTTCTATGCTGTTTCAATGAATGTTGAGTTTCAAGGGCAGAGATGTTTTAATGCTAAGGCTATAGTCATTGTGAGACTGTATTGCTTTGCTTACCAGATGTCTATTAGTGTTTGTGCTATAAAATGTAAAATAAAAATTTTAAATGAAATAAAGATAATCATTATAAAAGTAAAGCATTATGCACATTACAGTGTTTATGGTAAGTGGGACAAAATAGTCAAGTAATGGGACATTGGAATGGCTACGGGGGGGGGGCTCTGCATGGGGGCCCCATTCGATCATGATTTTGTGAGGGGGGAAGGGCGGCAATCTCAGACAGCCCCGGGCCACACAAACTCTAGCTATGCCACTCATCAGTAGGCCATGGAGAATGACTTTTGGAGGTCCTATCAAACTATAACATTCTTTTGTTAAGATTAGAATACTGCCTATCATTAAGTGCCATACTTTTACCACAAAACCCAAATATTGCAAGTCAGCAAAAAGAAAATCTTAAGGTTCATAATCTTCTCCCTTTCCAGTGAACATCATTGCTACACATTAAAAAAAATGGTTACCATTTACTATAGGTTCTGGGGCCATAGGTCTGTTCTTCAGTTTGCGTTTGAAAGTTGGTATCCCACAATCCCATTGCAGTGGGTGGAGTTACATAATTATGTTTGTAAATTTTATGTTAATCAGCGTACAGATTTGTACCTATTTTTCAAGGGCCTTTGTCCAGATTTTTGATGTTTCCAGGTTGAGAGGTATGCTCTGTATTCATTTTCCTCACAGCTATACTACTACAGATATATTACTTTCATGTATGCTGGAATACACTCTATGCTCCATTGTAAATACCATTCACTAGCTTATTCACTGTTGCTTCTATTTCCAGTTTTATGCATTGTAATTGTACTGTATGCTTGTTTTTTTCTGTTTATGTGATTATATTTTCTTTGTATGTAACTTTGTGGAGCTTTTCTCCCCAGGCCTCCACTGAAAATGGGCTCTTTTCAGGCCCAGTGGAGTTTCCCGGTTAACAAATGCAATAAATAATAATAAATAATAAATCAAACACTTTCTCGACCCTCTACAAAAACATGACTTATTCCCCTGGCAAGAAAGTTGTCATTTTTCCGCTATGTTGCCGTCAACCAAGGGTCATATTCTGAAATTATCAGGGAAGCACAGAGTAGAACCTCTGCCATCCTGCTTTTGTATCTTAATTCCGATTAACAGTCCCAAGCAGGTAGGACATCACACCAGGGAGTCAGGAAATGATTTACAAATAACATGACAATGATGAAGTACTGAATGTAAGAGTCTTGCTAAGCCAGGAGAAGTTAATGACATTCCAAAACTCAATTCTCATTCTTAGTAGAGCTCATGATTGTTTTTTAAAACATGCAAATAGTTGGCAGGGTAAAGTACCAAAAAAGCATCACGGGAAGTTACCCACTACATGCCTCAATGCATCTATAACCATCAGAAAACAGATTTAAAGAGAATTAATTACCAGTTCTGGAAACAAGATATTTATTTATTTATTTTATTTTATTTTGCATTTGTTTACTGGGAAAGTCTGACTGGATATATGTCCATTTTCAGCGGAGGCCCGGGGAGAAAAGCTCCAGAAAGCACAGTATAAATACATTAGGAACAATAGAAACATTTAGAGATAAGTACAATATGCAGTTTTCAGTAGGGTGACAAACATGGATAAAATATAGTAGACAACACCAAAATCATGCAGCTTCAATTTCAGACAATAATACACGGAGTTATGGGCTAAGTCCCTTCAAGAATTCGTACACTTATTAGAGTATAAGACTGAAATGTTTAGGGAGAGTTTGCAGGAACAGCGGGTGGTGATTAGTCTGGGTTAAGCAGGGACACTGCCAATGTTGTTAGACGTGTAGTTTGAGGCTTTTCTGAATTGGGTTAAGGAGGATTGGTGAGTGAGTTCGGCAGGTAGCATATTCCAATTTTGCCTACTGAGATGGCGAATAGTGAGTCCCCAGCCAGATTTATGCTCTTAGTTGTTTGTACAAGCAGTTTGTCAGCAGAGTGTACTGTCCTCAGGTTGCTGTATAGTTTGATGATCTTATTTAGTGCTGGTGTTTTTTCAGGTTGATACAGTATTTTGTGGGTTATTATAAGTTGGTTGTATCGGAGAAGACTGGGCCACTCTAGCCATCCTAGTTGAGTTAGGTTGATACAATGATGGGTCCTAGAGGTAGCACCAGTAGCAAATCTAGCAATATGGTTGTAACAACTAGCAAGTTTGTTAAGGGTGGCTTGGTTCAGGTTAGTGAAGAGGGGGGGAGGCATAGAGGAGGGTAGATAGTAGGTGGGACCGAACAATAGTGGTTCTTGCAAAAGGAGTGAGGAAGGGGTTGATCCTGTATAGGGAGCCCAGTTTTTTGATGACAGATTTGATGGCTTGATTGACATGGATATCATATTTTAGGGCATTATCGACTGTGACACCCAGGAGTTTTGTGTGAGTATCTGGGGATATGATTGTGCCATTGTTGGAACTTACAGTAAAGAATGGTGAGGAGGATTTCAGGTGGGGAAAAGATGAGCAGTTTAGTTTTGTTGGGGTTTAATAGAAGCTGACATTTTTCAAACCATTTTTCTACATCATTGAAAGTATTCTGGGTTAGGGTTATAAGCTTAGTTGAGGAGGAGGCGGTGCATATTAAAGTAGAGTCATCCGCATATTGGATGCAGGTGGCCATGGGAGTGATGGTGGGTAAGTCATTGATAAAGACTGAGAAGAGTAGTGGTCCTAGTATGGAGCCTTGTGGGACTCCTAGAGTAATGGGTAGACGTGTGGATAAGGTATTCTTCCATAAAACTGCTTCTTGTCTATCAGACAGGTAAGATTGGAACCATTTAATGGAGCTACTATTCAGTGACAGTTTCTTCAGGGTGCAGAGAAGCAGTTGGTGACTGACCATATCAAAGGCCTTAGAGAGATCTAGGAAGAGAGCTGAGGTGAGTTTGTTATTGTTTCGATTGGTGTTGATAGAGTTAGAGAAGGATAGGAGGGCTGATGTGGTGCTGTGGTGTGGCCTAAACCCATGCTGAGAGTTAGCCAGTCATTTATTTTGGGTGAGATAGTGCATTAATTGGTTGTGGACGCACTTTTCCATACTTTTGGCCAGTGGTGATAGTATGACTACTGGTCGGAAGTTTGAGAGGTCTAAAGAATTCCCTCCTTTATGAAGGGGAATGACATGGGAAACCTTCCAGAGAGAGGGAATAGTGGCTTCAGTCAAGGTGCGGTTTATTATGATCGAGACAGGGTATGCAGTGACATTTGCCCCTTTTTGTAAATATTCTGGTGGGAGGAGATCAGCTGCCAGGGTAGCGGGCTTTAGTTTGTTAATTAGATATCGGATGGTCGATGTAGATACAGGTTGGAAGGCAAACGGGAGTGTGGTGGTGGTTGTGGAGGAGTTTTGAAAGGAGCTGGTGGGGGGTAGTTGGCTAGCTAGTGATTGGACGGTTTTGGTAAAAAAGTTGTTAATGATGTTAGCAATTTCCTTTGGAGTTTTAAGGTTGCAAGTTGAGGGGTTGGGGGTGGACGTTTGGCCAGGGTGGAGCAGTTTGTTTATGCCTGCCCAAAATTTTTGAGGTTTGTTCTGGTGCTTTTGCTGAAGGTGTTGATACAAGTTTTTTTGTCTAACAATGTGGCTTTCTTGGTATCATCCCTTAGTTGTCAGAATTTAATATGGTCAAGTGGGTCTTTGGAGGCGCGTCAATTGTCCCATGCTTTATTTCTTGCTATAATTTTGGTTTTGGTTACTTTAGACAGCCAGGGGCGGTCTTAGTTTTGGCTTTAATGGTGCGGATAGGGGTGTGGGAATCTAGAATGGAGAGGAATTTAGAATTAAAATAGTCTACAGCATCATCTAGTGGAAGTTCTTTAAGTATGGCCCAATTGCATGCTCTGAGTTCATTCTGAAAGTCAGTGGAGTTAAAGATCTTGTTGTTTCTGATAGATTTATAAAGAACTTGGTGGTGGTTATCTACTTTATGCTTAATGATGTAAGTGAGTAAGTGGTCACTTATATCATCTGCGAGGGTACCCATGTTATACTGGACTGGGTGACTGTTGATAAGAATCCAATCCAGGATATTGCCTTTGTAGTTGGATTTATTTATTCTGGTGGGTGAGGATACAAGTTGGGTATAGCCGTGAAAGTTTATATGGGTGGTGGGAGATTCAGAGGAACAATTGTTCCAGTCAATATTAACGTCTCCTAACAGCATAGTTTCATGGGGGTATGTGTTGGAAAGCCATTGGAGGAAGTCTTCTAGGGTATATGCATTGTTGCCTGGGGGGATATAAATGCAGGCAATGAATATAGATTTACTTTTTTTAAGCTGTAGTTTGCTAACTAGGGCTTCTGCATTATAGAACAAGGGGGTTGCTATGGGGCTAGAGTGACATCTATTGTGTTTTTAAACAGAACTGCTACTCCTCCACCTTTCCTGGTGTTTTGGTCTAGTCTAAGTATGTTGTACCCTGGTGGGATAACCTCATCATTTTTAGTTCCTGGTTTTAGCCAGGTTTCTGTAAGACATAGCACATCAGGTGAGTAGGTGGCTAGAAGGGCATGAAGATTATTGGCCTTGTTGTTAATGCTCCTGATGTTTAGGTGACAGGTCAGGAGAGAGTTAGGGGACCTTGCATTTGGCCATATGCTGAAGGTGGTAGTGGGCTGGGAGCTTGTGGGAAGGGTGGGTCCAGGGTTAGGGTGGATGTCTCCATCCCTCATCAGAGTAAATTGTACCATGATTATTAGTTTCAGCACTTTACTTATTATTTTATGATAATATCTAGTTTTGGGGGAGATAGTCTGTGGTTTAGTTAGTTGGTGGTTATTAAAAGTGGAGAGGACAGGTTTATAGTGAGCTAGGGGATGGTCTGATTCACTTATGGTGGGAGCACAGATGTTATGAGATATGGGGTGGTGAAAGCCAAGATAGGACTGGTTTTCATAGATGGTGAGGAGATATAGCCCAGGCAATAGTAGTGGTACTTGGTAAGGAATGTGGGTGGAAAATTAAGGGGGTTGTTTTCAGGAAGGGGTGGTGTATGGAAGTGTGGGTTATCAATGACAGGTTGAAGGAGGGGGAGTGGTTTAATATAGGTTTATTTATAGGTTGTAGGAGGGGGAGTGGTTTATTGGGCTTAAATTTAGCAGTAGTGGGGCAGGTGGAATTTTGGGGCAGGGTGGGGCGTGAAGCAAGCCTAAGCAAAGCGAAGGCGAGCGGAGCGAGACTATACCAAGTTACAAGGATTTCCAGGGTCTGTGAGTATGCAGGCTTAAAGAATACAACTCTACAGTGTTTTTACTCAGTTCTTTTTAAAGTGAGTTGTGTTTTACTCAACACTGTATTAAAACAAAGCTTGTAGCTTAGCCAGGCAACTTCACTGACTGTTGGGAGAAAGCAAGCTTTTAACCTGAATTTTGTACAGATATTTTGTTATTTCTTTAGCAACTGTGAGATGAAGTAAGTAGGGGGAATGTGTTATACAGGCTGTTTAAGCTGTAGAATGCTTTTTTATTACTTATTACAGCAGCCTGACTAGGGAGTCAGTAAGATAGAAAAGAGAGATGGGATAAACTTTAGCATCATTTAGGGGGAAGGATTTCAAAATATTTTTTTATGAAAAGTAGAGTACTGTACCCCAGCTGTGGAGATTTTATAATGTTGGCTATTTAAAAAGCTAGTTTTTTTTGTACTAATGCAAAAGAAGCAGTGCATTTCCAGATTACATCTACTGGCAACCAGTGCACAGTCCCATAAAGTTTTTCACAAGGTTTACAAAAGGATAAACTGGAGAATCACTTGACTGTTCTGTCAGTCAAATGGAGAAACTCATTTTACAATAATTTGGGGAGGTGTTCTGTGCATTCCTGGTAGTCATATGTGTATCACTGTCCCTATATTATTCTAGTATCTGCATATAGTAAATACACAGAAGCCCACATACATGACATATGGAGCAAGAATGTGCATATATACATGCTATATATAGACAGGCAGACATATACGGAACAACGGGAATAGGTCCACAAAGACCTGTTACACAGGCTGCACAGATATATGTAAGTATAGGTATATGAGTAGGTGCCTTTATACACACACTGCTATCCTGGGAGACACCAAATAAACTGGAGTAATGACAAAAACACTAACCATGTGTGTGTGTGTGTGTGTGTGTGTGTGTGTGTGTATGCATGTGTGTATATATATATATATATATATATATATATATATATATATATATATTTGTGTGTGTGTGTGCGTGTGTGCGCGCGCGTGTGTGTGTGTGTATGTACGTGGGTCTATATCAGCTTATCGAAAGCTGATAAGAGTGAACGCTCTTTGACTGACCCCAAAACGTCAAACAACCAAAGTAGCGAAGACATGGAACAGTGATTTTTTTTTAAGCTGATATAGACCCTATGTATGTAACATATAAATACATTATCTAAATGGTAAAAGTATCTGCAACTAAGTACATGACCTACATAGCTGGATAGGCCAACAAAAGCAGATATGTTAGCAATTAGAAAAACCTGGCTAAAACACACTATCTGAAATGAACACATCCTACCACCTGGATTTGATATATTACACATAGATTATAAAAACAAAAAAGCAGGAGATATAGAACTCCTACTTTCAAACCAAATAAAAACTATACAGTGATACCCCAGTTTTACAAATCTGAAATCCTACTGACAGCAATTCTAGTAGACAAGTACAATTACATGCACACAACTGTACTATACATTTTACCAAATTGCCACATAATATCAATACACTTGAAAACATACTATCATAGCTTATCAATACCATGCAAAGTGATATTACTATTGTTAGACACACCAAGATGGACTGGAGTGATGACAAAACCACTAAGCACATAAATCTAATTAGTATTACCTAGCTAATTAACCACACAACCAGAAGAGACAGTCTTACGTAAACAAAGTATTCTAATCTGGATCGCTATATCAAACCCATAATACACTGAAGAGACAGGTATACTCTTTAATTACTTAAGTTACCACACTCCAACCTTCCTTACATGGAAAAATGCTAAAATGAAGTAATATCACACAAGTACATATGCTCAACAAAACACTTCCATAGCTCATAATTTATGTGGTGGCCTTGTGAAGGCAGTCTGGTGATAAGGTCTAGAACTAACACTGGCGAACTGCCCAGCAGATTACAGTGAAAGTGCACACGGGGAATTCATGCTCTCATCACAGCTGGGTATGGAGAAAGCATTAGGTCACAATAAAGACTTACATTCTGCATCCATGAACACCACAGTGTCTATTGTGTTTTGCATCCATGAACACTTTTGATTACTCTCAAATTTCAGAAAGAGACACGATGCACAAAGGGATGTAGGGACTAAAACAAAAAAGAAGACAGAAAAAGCTGGCAAGGGTTCTGTGCCCACTTACACATTTAGATGCGACATTTATTTATCCTTTGTTGACCAGGTTAGTCCCAATACATTAGTGACTCCCTTTCAGCTGATACGTGAGATGGCATTGACACTACTAGAGGAAATTTGGCCAGGACATCTGGGAACTTCCCCTACTATTTTCAGTATGTGCTGTGAGATCTTTTCCAACTACCAGAGCTACTACCAAGTGTGACAGATGGGGTCTCAGTTTAAATTCTGAAGAATGGCATGCTCAGGAGGGCAGCACCCCCTTATGCTGCACTGCAATATCAACAGTGGCAATTAATCCATGAACCTGGGGTGAGACTAGAACCCATAACCTTCTGATCTTCCAGCACCAAAAGCAAGTATGATACCTGTTGTGCCATTTACACTAACTACATGCTTGTAGATGTCCATGACAGCAAACTGCAGCAGAGTTTAATGTGCTATAAAAAATACCATAAGATTATAACCTGATGACAGGCTGCTTCAGAATTTAATAGCCTGTCTAGAAGGACTCTGTTCCATCACAATACTGTACTGCTATAAATGCATGTTCACACAGGCAGTATTAAATAATTCAATACAATTCAGTCACCATTTGTGTTTGAAACAGCAGGAAATGACAAGCACTTCTGTAAGTCAGACATAAAAATGTTTCCATATAAAGCAGATAGGAAGTTTAGAAAGCAAAATGTAGTCTACCATGCAGAAATATTAACGTGCACTGTGCATTCAAAGTAGGACTATATAACCTAAACTGATGTTTAAAATGCTTATGCATTTTGAGAAAAATGAAAGGTAAAAAGTAAAGGAAATGCAATAAGGTAAAACATGAAGAAAAACAGTTACTGCTACAACATCTGTAGTGATCACTCTGGCTGTCCTTCAATGCTGTTCTCAGACTGAGTAATGAAACATAATTGTTTGCCAGGAAAGACCACAGTGAACTGGCAGTGATGTGAAACATGGAGTCTTTCAAAATTCAAGCATGTGAAATAGTACACATTGAGAAAAGCTAATATTTTTGCTGACACATCTGTTTTACATTCTGCTAATTAGAAACATATGATATCTTAAACTATATAGCTTAAATAAACAAAAGTTAAACTTGCCTCCTTTGCAGTTCTTATTTTCATATCTTCATCAGGGTCTACGCCCACTCTGTTAAAAAAACAGAAAATGAATCAGTCTGTGTATCTTTAAAAACAGTCCATTTAAAGACTTAATAGGAGATCTCTGCAAGGCTTGTACATTTTATGATAGATGACAGCTGCACTTTATCCCTGTGTCCCCATCCCATAATGAACCATGAGAACTCACATCAAATCAATACATGTAGTTGCTCACAAATGCCACCCCTGAAGATCAAACACTGCTGACACTGTCCAGTGTTCTTTTCAAAGAATTACAATGTAAATAAAATCAACAATTATCTACAGAAATCTCAGAACTGGGGTGGGGGCTTCACAAAGCTGTCAACCAGAGTATTTACAGAGGGATCAGGCTTTGTCTCTTTTCATGTTTATTGAATGTTTGGTATACACTAACAGAACAGTCTCCAGTAATACGAGCGTATTTCCTTTGTATGGACCTCTAGGATTTGGAAGGGCTGAACAAGCGGCCATAAATGTGACTATTTAGGTTCAACACAAACAAATAAAAAGCTCTGCATCTGGGCAACAGCACCCCTGGTATGAAGTATCAGCTGGGAGGAGTGAAACTTGCAGGAAAAAGTACCTTGGCTCACACCTGGACTGAAACACCACGAGCACAACAAGAGGGCATGGTTAACAACAAAACAGATTGCTGGGATATATGCTAACAAGAATAAATTCCAGAATGCTAAGAGGAATAGATTCCCAAAGTGAAGAGATAATGCATCCACTCTAGAGGGCCTTGGTTAGACTATGCCTTACATATTGCATGCAATCCTGAAAGGTCACACAAGGAGAGGGTCGTCAGCTACTAGAAGGAACTAGGAATTCAGAGGAAAGCAACCAGAAAGATGCACAAGATGGAGGAGAATGAAAATAACCAGATGATAGGGGAAGGGACAGAATATAACCAGAAGATGGAGACAGGAAGATGTGATACTAGTGCACAGGACTGTGTCAGAAAGATGTGAAGGGGTCATTCTGAACAGAGAAAAAAGGGGGGTAGTGAGAGGACACAGGTAGCAGGTTGTATGAGCTGCTATTCCCTGGATCTCTGAAAGCATTTTTTCGCACACAAGTTGTGACACCAAGGAATGGACTATGAGAACGGGTGGTGGGAGAATCCACAGAGGCAATCAACAGGAAGAGAAAAAGGTGGGAAAAGGATAAAGTAGAAGGCAGGGATGGAAGGTTGTCATAATACTAATGCACTTAAACCAGTAGACGATATGGGCTAACTGCCTTTTACCATCAAGGTAATATAATTTCTTACTGCTATTAAAGTTACTTGTGTCTTGTTCTTTTAATTTACTTGCTTGCAGTCTGGTCAGATATTAGACTACAGAATTTGTGAACATAACACCACATACAGGTAACTCAGGTGTCCCTGGTGGTGTAAGCTGGTGGCTGCAGTTGTACAGTAGCTCTTTAGGACACACAGTATTTGGGATGAATATCTGGTAGGAAGTGAGCCAGTTATCTGTGAAGGAAACATAACGACATTTAAGCTGGTAAAAAAATGGTGAGTGTGAATTGCTAAATATCATCTGGAGAATCCTGGGTTGAGTGTTACCAACTTGCTGGAGCTGGCAAAGGACAATGCAAAGAGTTCATGGTAAAAAACGAGCTGCACAAAGCTGAGATACAACAGTCTTGGTAATTTTAAATTGTGGGGATTCAGATCTCACAATAACAACATAAACATTCTTGGCAAGTTGATATTCTTGGGAGTTCATACCTCTAGAGAGGTGTATTTTTTGATAGCACATTGTTTTCCAATTCAACGAGAAATCAATGTTTCACTCCTTGACCCAGTTCTTTTGCATTTTTGTGTGTCTCTTCAACAAAACACATGCATACAAACCACATTCTATCTATCTTTCGGCTTTTCCCGGTTAGGGGTTGTCACAGTGAAACTCCGGTCCGCTAATGATTGGCAGCAGATTTTTACGTACCGAGTTGCCATTCACGCATGTCTCCACACAGAAGACGCTTTAGCTGAGAATCGAACAGGACAACGTATTACTGTGAGGCGACAACGCTACCGCAGCACCACTACCGCAGTTTTTATGCATACAATAAACCACATTCAAACACATAATTCAAAAGTTTATGAAATAACTCAGCAGCTTATTAAACTGTGAACTGTACACTTCATTAAGGTACTCGTCAGACTATAAACCACAAAAATGGCACAATAAATGTCCTCTTTACAATAATATTAATGTATACTGTTAGCTTTTTGGCACCTGAATAATGCCTGTTAGGCACAATTTTCTATTTCCAGGGAAAGGTAGGAAGTTAATTCTCATGCTTATGGCCAAGTACTTCACAATAAATAAAACAACAGATAATGGGATTTTAGCAATTTCACCGTAAATCAAATATTAAAACCCATCCAGGAAATAATGACTGACAAAAATAAACTGCTCAGGGTTAGCCACAGAAAAAGATGTGAGGTAAAGAAATTACAAACCTTGGTCTGCAGGACATGGCCTGTTTAACCTTAACAATGTTGCTAAACTGCCAATCCAAGCAGGATATAACTTGCTAACTACTATGCTAAACCGCCACCACACGCAGTATTAATCCCATCTGATTGGTCTACCTGAGTTCACCTCCTTCAAGTTTATAGTACATTTGGGATTGTTGCTTGTAATATGAAGTACTTTGCATTTGTCTACACTGACTTTTACCTGTCATCTCTCTGCACATTTTGCATTTTCCATAAATACCTTTACAGAATCACACACCCCCACCATCATGTACTAAAGTCTATTTACCTCCTTTTCCTGCCTCTAGTGTCAGGCGGGCTACACTCCAGTATCAATGACTGATCCCCCCGAATCTTGTGGAGGAGCTCCACTGGTGTGTTGTTTATATCTGGCCACTGACCAATGAGCTATGCAACACCTCTTTTGGAAATATTACTAGGAAGTTTGGACCAGTTTTTGAGCAGTTCTGATAGAAACCCATGATGTGCATGGGTTACCTTATATCAAATTGTCCCGTTGCTCTTCAGTCCTTATGGAACTGATGTTCCATCTGTCCAAGTCTTCGCCTTCTTCTTCCTTCCAAAATTAGTTCTGATCCTGCCTTGTGAACTTGTGAAGACTGAGGCATCCTTTTATTAATCAGTATAGCCAAATAAGACCATAATCTCTTCTCTCAATACAGACTGACTTCTGAAACCTCTGTCAGATGTCTTCAGAGCTACTCAGACTTGGTCTTAAGGACGGGTGTACTACACTCTGGTGGATGTTTCGTGTGTGCGAGCGCGAGTGTGTGTATACACATACACATATGCACACAATCTCACACACACGTGCACACACACGTGAACTTACTCAAGAATATGGTGTTCAGAAAATAACTCTAATTTTGAACGAAATGGATTGTACAGAGTAAGTTGCAAATGAAAGAACAGAGTAACCATTACTAAACATACCTAAGCACTAAACAGGTATCTGGACTTAATCATCATCATACATAGGTTCTGCCTAAACTGAAGACATTTAACAAAAGTTAGATTT